>NC_071285.1:4384587-4697981 GCF_943735745.2 Anopheles bellator | reverse complement strand
TAGCTGTCTCTGTCAGGAGTCATAAAGGACCTGCGAGAGCCGGCCCGGTAGGCCCACACCTCAAGAACGTGACCACCTCACACCGGTGGGCCGGCGGCCACCAGAAATTAAATATTGAGCATTGAGCGGGCGCCGGAAATCCGGTTCCGGTCGATCACGCTCCGTCGATGGCAATTGAAATCTGAAAAACTTTGTGGAACTGTGCCAACCGCAACAGACCTCAAAACAGAACAACAGGCTGGCTGGCTGGCAGGGTGGAGGGTGGAGTTGAACCGGAAAAAAGGACATCACGAACAGAGAGCAAACATAAACAAAGAGAGGGCGGACAACATATATACAGTCCAGAGCACCACAGTCCATACCATTAACATGTAAATCGTTTAATTAATATGTTTTCTTTCGGTTTTCTGATTCACTGCGCCACTCGACGTGTGTCCTGAGCGTGCGTTTGTATTTGGCCGACCACTCGGAAATCATTTATGTAGGAAATGTAAATGTTCGCCTCACCGCGCCGCCACCACGTGGAGAGAAATTTTTTTATCGACTTTCCGCGGCAGAAAGAAAAAGGTGAGTGAATTAAATGTATTGCGCTTTCGATTCGCCCGCCCGATTGTGGTCCGTAATTAGTTTGGCAAAGTATTGGGCCAAACAGCCCCGACACTCGCCCGAAATTAAGAGTTCCACGTTCCGTTCCGTTCCGTTTCGGATTAAGTTGTTTCCAAAGTTAACTCTGCCGCGTGGGGAAAGTTTTTAATTAATTCTTTTTGCCATAACAAATCACAACTAAACTCTTTGCGGGGCTACACGGTGCGGCCCCTAATCAACCATCACCGCCACCGCCAGGTTGTTTTCGCTTTTTGTTTGGGCGTCTTTTCGCAAAGGTATGTAAATTTGCACCCATGTTCTAATCACCGGGAAAGTAATTCTTGCGACGTGGGCCGCGGGAGAAGATTTATCACTCCCGTAATCCGATCCCCACTCCTCGGAAGGTTCCGCGAGTTGGCCGCGACGAAACTTCGTCCGTAAGCAGCTTCTCCGGCAAACCGGTGAAACCGGTGGCAGCTGTTGGTGGTGGACCGCCCGCCGTCGGCTCACCTGTCCCGGAAGACAACCAACAGCCCGGCGAAAAGAATCCAGGTCCAGTTTCCCCGCATTTATTAAGAAGCCCACAGCCACTGGAGGAGTTTCTTTTCGGGCTAAAGACTTCGTTTGCATCAGCGTAATCGGTGCGATTTCGCTGACGGAACCGAAAGCAAAGGAACACCGGAACCGGAAATAAACTCTGCTAGGAGTGAACTCAACAAGGAGCTCGTTGTGACGTTAAAGAGAGCAGCAATCTGACAGCTGCCTAAACACGGCGCGCCCGGATCGCAGTAGCCTTCGTCGCGAAACCAATCGAGCAAATGGCGGCTCCCGATTCGCACGAAACCGATTACGGTAAGTATAAGCATCAGGATAACTTAAAGATATAAAACCATCTCAAGGCTCATCTCAGGGTAAGTATCCTATTATATGTTTTAGTAAATTAAAAGGAAGCCGAAAGAGCCTCTAAGAAATAGGATTTTGAAGTGAATCCGATAGCACCTAAAAATCCTTTCCATCGCGGCAAAAGCTCCACTCACAGTTAAACTATTAAAAATGAAATATGTAAGTACAAAATAAATGTAGCTTGTGTTGGCCCTTCTCATATTTTATGTACCCCAGAATTACCTTAAAATAACATTCTAATTAGAAAAAAACCGACATAATTTCTGCAAGATTGTTATCGGCCACGCCGCGGGGCCAGCAGTTTATCATTCTTCAAATTGAAACAGATAACAAAGTCGTAAAACCCGCGGCCCGTGGTGGCCATCAGCGCCATCAGTATAAAGTACAACGGGCGGTGGTGGCCGTAAAGTTAATTACTTCACCAAAAAATCTCAAAATCGGCCACTACCCGCCCGGCACGCACAGCTTCCGGGAGGGGACCCCGCTGGCACCAGCCAAGTGGCCCCCGTTTTTCCGGGGGGTATGTAATTTTTCATAACTGCTGGCGGCAGCGGCCCATGTTGTTGCTTGAGTGTTACTTTTTAATTTATTCCTAATTGTAATCGTGTCGTCCGCCGTGGCCGCGTTATAAAACTTCTCCACCCCAAAACGAGCCGACTTCATCTGGCGTTTCCGTGGTTCCGTTCGGATGGGGCCGCCGAAAACCTGGAGGACCTGGAGGACGTGAGGAGTTGTTTCGCGATTGTATCGATGTCTTACTTTGCGCGCCGCACGCGGAGTGCGAGCGAACATCTTAATTCCACTTCCGTCACGCCTGATATAAATCGGTTCCACAAATCTCGGCGACGGCACACCGGATTTGGGGAGCCGGAGCCTGTCCCAGCTTCCAGTCCTCATTCTCATCATCATCAGCCATTAGGCTAGCCGAGCTGGGTCGCTTCCGAGCCCAGGCCGCGACGTGCCCTGTGTTTGCCTTTGCTCAGCCCCAGCTTTCGCTCAGGGAGTTGTTGTTGTTTCAGTGCGTGAGATAAAATACTTTTCCTGCCACGACGGCCACGGAAAATGCTGCCTTTTCTTCGGTGGCAACATTTTCTTTGATGAATTCATTCGTTCTGCCACACGTCGACACGCTCCAACGAGGACGACGACGACGGATGGGGCCCCGGCGGACGGTATGTGTCACTCTTTTTACGACTTTTCCTCGAACGCGAAGCGTCAGCGGTGAGAAAATACGAGTTTTCCCACATTGTATAGGCGCGCGCGCGGGCACGCGAGTGAAAGTATTGTGCTTCTACTTCTTGTCGTGCCGTGCCCATTCATCATCCCCACGACGCCCCCTCCGAAATACATATCAAACACGCGAAGGACACACACGGCACACAGACACATTTAATCGCGCAAAAAGCGGTTTATCCGCTTGGGTCCTTGGGTTTATTTCTTGGCAAGTGAAAAGGAACGACCTCCGGAAGATGGCTCCAGATCTTCGGTAGTAGGTGAAAGGTAGTCCGGATGGTGGGCCCACCAACACATGCACACCTCTACCAACTTCGTCCACCTCGCCCGTGAAATGGAGGCAGAACATTCGTCACCACACACCACGCGGGCCCAACTGTCACTGCGCGTGTCCCCCCCAAAGATGCTCCACAATGGAAGCGGCCTCCCGGAACCCCACTTGAGGTATATGATCTCCTTACGGCTCTCTGTGTGCGTGTCGGGAAACTTCTTCCGGGCAGGATGATGATGTGGCGCGGGCAGCCACAGATTGTTGCCAACACAAACGGCACAAAAAATGGAACCTTGGCAAGTCGCCTTGTAGCCGAGTCGAGCCGAGCCGAAAGAAGATTAGCCGCTCTCCGGGAGTTGTGGAATTTGCCAACTTAAAAGGCTATTTCGAGGTTAGTTTATTCGGGGCCCGGGCATCGCTCAGGAATTAATATGTAAACTGTAACCACATCCCTCATCATGGTGCGAACACAGCACCACTGTCTCTGTCCCCCCATCGTGTCCTCTGATGAGGTTCTTGCGTGAACCTGCGAGCGCAAAAACACGTGGCCCAAAAGATGAGGGCGAATAGATAGTGTGTGGCGTAGTAGATTATGTTGCAGATTTATGGAGATTACAATGTTCCAAAAGCGGCGCTGTGAACCGGAAATCGCTCATCGACACGGCGGACGGAGCGGGAAAAGAACGAACGAACGGAACGGCGACTCCGAACGAAGGTGAAGTAAAATTTATTCAACCCGAACAAATTGCCTTGTGATTAAGTTTCGCCAGAAGTTTTACTTCGCGGCCACGCATCGCGGCCCGAAAAGAAAGGATGTTTGGATGGCAACGCCTTAAGGCTTGGTGCCCGTGGCATGCAAAACACCTCGCGGAGGCTCTCGGATCGCGGGCTCGGTGCAAAAATATGCGACCATCAACAACACTTTTAATGAGGTTCGCGCGTCCGCGAATACACTCCCGTCGGATAGAGCATAAAAATGCAACAACATATAGTTTCACATACACGCCGGTAATCCGTGTCCCGCCCCCCCCCCCCGGGGTGGATGCCGGACACAGGAACGGATGGGACAAAAACGGGCCTCCGATCGTCCTCCCGGTCCTTCATTTCATCAGTGTTATCGTCCGCCCGGTCCGTGGCATTTATTTATCGTCGTTAGGATTCATATAAAATTAATTAAAATACAGCTCCATTATTTATTGCGACCAGAGCGGCCGAGTGTCGGGCCGGTCGGTCGGTCCGACACTTTGGTATTTCATCATCAAAAGCCCGGCACCCATCATCATCGGCGGGGCACACACTTTTATTGCCCCACGATGGGATAGGCACCCGCAGCGTCCGGAGACCCGGGTCCGTGTACTTGAAAGGTTGGCCCGTAACGCCAGCTTTATGATCCTGTCGCCCCCGTTGGCCATTGTTTACCATTTCGGTGGTTGGCGAAATGGGGCCGTTTTTATGTTGCACTAGGTCCTTCTCGGGACAGCCGACCATTATACAATCCGGCCCGTGATGCATGATGATGTCCAGGGACAACGCTTTTATGCGCTGACAACACTTGGCCAACCACACACTTGTGTAAGTGCACAGCGTACGTGTAGGGACAGGCCAAAAAAAACCGTGACCGCCCAATAGGCGCATTCCTCGGGCCACCAAAAATGTGCGAAGAATTTTCCGACCGAGGGGCAGGATGACAGCATTAACAGCTGGCTTCCGCGGGGGGCCATCCCAAAGGCGACCAAAAGATTGATGGCTCCGGCCACGTTATGAGTGCAACTTTCGACTACTAAGCCGCTTGTTGAGTGTGAACTTGCGGGACTTTTGACGTGGTTTTAAATTCCGCGCGAACAATAAGTGTCATAATTAACCTTGCACACCAACACGCGACACTGGCCAAAACTTTCCACACAGCCCCACAAGGACATGATTTGAAATGTCCCGGGGTGTCCTGCGGGTAAAGGAACCAGAACAGCACCCGAAAGGACGATTGATGACGGGACACTCGAGCGGCACCGCGAAACAACAACAAAAGCGATGAGCTGAAAATTAAATTAAAACACAGATCGAGCGGGCCGGGGGCAGGGCAGGAGCGCCGGTGGACGGGACAAAAGCTAAACGAAGACAATCAGAAGAGAGCAGCATCAGGGAGCAGCATCGAGGATAAGGACACGAGCCGGGCCGGGTCGGGGCTCCGGGCAAAAATCAAACTCAAATGAATGAGTCGTGCCAAAGTGGTCACCAAGTTTTTTTTTGTTTCCTTCTTTTTTCTTTCCACCGGGCGTTGTGATTCCCGTTTGCTTCCGGGAATCCCGACTGCTGGACTATCGGTACTCGGGATCCGTTCCCCGTAATTCCGAACCTCCGAACGGAGAATTGGCTGGGGCTGAGGCTGGGCAGAAGTTTTTCGAATTGAATTGAACCACTTTCGCAGGGAGATTGTCGGAGAGAAGGACCTCCCCTCTTTGGACCTCGTCGATCGGGTCGTGGCACTAACTTGGGTTAGTTTTCATAATTCGATTTCACTCTCAACTACTCGTCGATATTCGGCTATTGTTCTTAACGCAGACTTTTTCTTATAGCCACTCCCCGAAACGACAAACCCCACGTCACGATGGACCTAATAGACGTTGTGGACGCCACGCCTGGTCTTGGTTCAATTCAGCAAATCAAGACATTGAGGCCACAGACCACAAAGAGCCGGCGTCAGGGCGCGTGCAGTAATTCAAAAGAAAATAAATGATGTCCGATTTTAGAGGCCCTTCATCGGAAGGACACGAGCGACCGGTGCTTCACTAAGCCCACCGAAGCCCTCGAAAGGTTCGGGCGCGCCCCCACGAAGAAGAAAGCCTCATAAAGTGCCCGTGACGAGTCATCATAACACAAGCACCGGGTCGTGCTGGGCCGGGCTGAGCCGAATCGTGCCGGGCGTATCGCGATTGTCTGACCACACACAAGAGCCACAAGGCTGACAGGGAAGGATTTCGGCCTCTAATCTCTAGCCCGGCCCAGCCCGGCGGTCCAAATCTTCTCTCCCGGCAAAGTCGGCCCCGGCCGTCGGCGACTCGGAGGATGATGTTCCGCCCAAGGTTTCTCCCGTGCGTGGCGTGCGTGCCGAACGCTTCCGGCCACGGAATCGCGAAATCCTTGAGCAAAAAAAGGGTCCGCCAGCCGGCGGCAATAAAACAAATTGTGATAAGAGAGCGTGGCCACCGGAAGGATCTGCTGGGGCGAAAGATTTTCCGAGGAACCTCGACGAAGAACGGAGCCCAGCCCAGAGGTCCGCCGGCTCCGAGTTGATAATGTTGATAAAGTGTGGCATTGTGTGCCATCCGGAATCCGGATACTTCCGGTTGGCCGGGGAAAATGGCTCGATAAGGGAGCATTATCAAATGAAAATCTCGATTCCACGAGTCCCGGTACGGTCAGCGGCCGTAAATTTATCGTTTAACGCCGTTTAACGCCGTCCCGCTTTTAGCGCCGATCGAGTCGGCCGATGTTTTATGCTCCAGGTTCCGGTTTTTTAAATACAACTCCTCCTCGGCCGATTCCCCGCTGCTCCCATTAAGATCTCGCTTATCATCCCCGCGTCTTCGGAGCCCACAATTTGCCACAGCATCGCGGCCGTTTTCGGGCCCGGCCCAAGGATTCCAATCAGACATTGCGGTGCGGCCCTCTCGAAGGGCAGCAAAAGATTGATGATGGACCTGAACCTACGCACGTTTCGCAGCGCGTTGCGTGCCCGGAGAAAACCACTCCGGAAGTGAAGGTTTACACCCGCGGGCGCTCGGGAAATAAAATGGAAAAATATTCCGAAACCGGAAAATTTATATGCTACAAATGTAAATGTTGCTTGGGCTGGGCTCGGCCTCGGGGCTGGGCCAGCGCGACAGCGCTACGTGCCCGCTCCCTGTTGCGGTCGTAACGAGCGCCTGGGTGGCCGCCACAAGCCGTTACTCAAACAAACGTTGAAGGTGGTGGCCGGAATAGCCCGAGGGTGGAAAGCCTAGGCGCCGCACACCCGACCCGGTACGGTACTAATTTTTCACCTGCTACTACTCACGCCCCGGTGCCGTTAAAGGGCGGACGGGCGCGTTAGGAACACGTTTTCCGGGGGCCATATCGCGCGAAACGTTAATCATTCTTGGCTCGGGATCCTCAGGACCGGCCCGGACCCCGTCGGGCACGGAAGCCGCCCATAATGGCTTTAATTTTGCCACTAAACGGGCCTCGTTTGTTCCGTTCACCGTGGTGGTGGTGGCCGTGTTTGATTAACCAACTGCTTTTCGGCCGCAACCAGAGCCGCAGGATATGATGGGCGGGCCGGCCTTTGCGAAGAAGACGACGACGAACTCTCCGGGAAATGCTGGATGGTAATAATTGGGTTTCGATTGGGAAAATCGTTTCGGGAAACTTTCGACACGCGTAATAGTTGCGGGCCACGGTGGAGAATCTCACAAAATTGATCGGCGGCCCCGTTTATGGCCCGGTGTGGAAGAGTGGAGCAGCCGAACCGAACAAAGTTGGCGTCGTCAATCGAACCGGGGCCTACTGATGTAGTACATCAATTTTGTATTTTATTTCGGAACCGAACCGATCGAATGCGTAAATGTCAAAATAACAAATTAATGCTGTGGCCCATGATTTTCGCTCCGAAACAATCGCCATTTTATTGTGCTACCTACTGTGGTTCTGGATGTGTCTGAATCGGAAAAGCTTCCCGATCACGAGAGAGAGAGAGAGCGAGAGTAATTGGTCCCAAAAGTGGCACAACGGTTCGAGGGGTATTATAATAATAATTTAAACATTTGCCCCACACGAGAGGCCCATTGTGAGCCGTGTTGTTGTTCGTACTGTTTGCTGCGCTTTTTATTGTTGGGCGAGAAGAGAACTGTAATTGGCAACAAAAAAAAAGCAGGACCAGTATTTAACCATGCCGCCGCGATTGGGCGGGGAACCGATTGGCACCGCGCGATCGAGTAGTTGGCCCGTTTTGTTGCTCACTTCATGAAATCAATTTCCGATTTTATAAATACAAAAATTAATTCCATCAATAATTGATTAACACACCCGGAGACTGGTGCACGCCCGGCAAATGAACTCTATTCAGCGGATTCAGCGCCACTGGCCGCTTTCCATTAATTTTCCAACATGCGGCGGCGTCGGTCGTTGGGGTTGGTGGAAATTTATGGTCGCAAGCATAAAAGACCGCGAAATGGACAAATACGGAATGGGTATGCATAAATACCCGGCGCGGGGGGCTCAAATGGTCGGGAAAATACGGGTAAACGAACGCAGAGCCTGAACTGTTTCCTATTTGTAAATTATTTTACTACTTAATGGCCATCGACCATTTTTGTCGCTCCATTTTTTAGCTCCGGGAAAGGATTTTAGGCGTCCGCTGCGTGTGCGAGGACCTAAATGGGACCCCCCCCTGGGGTCGGTGGTCTGTTGGCGAAATTGAATCGCCCATCCGCCAGCCCATCCAGCGCCATTTGCAATTGACGTGTTGATAATTGTCACTTGCCGCAAAAGGGTGCCACCGACAGCCAGCACCGGGGGACACCGAATGGTGGCGGCAGCAATAGAATTGACACCGATAGATCTTGCCCGCCTCGGATCGCCGCTCCACCGGCTCGATTGGAAAACGAAACACAACTACACCGGGCAAACCTCGGAACACCCGGAAACGGCCCCAGGACTCGCGTTGCGTTTCCGCGCGAGTTGCTCCTCACCGAGTTTGTGCTGGTGGTATCAGTGTTTTCGTCCTCCGAGTCCTCGCGAGTCCGGTCCAAAAAAGGCGGAAAAGAAAATGTAATGAAATAAACTGAAAATACGACCCCGAGAGTCCGGAGCACCGGGATTCGTGGAACTCGTGACTCCGGGTCCGGGCTCCGACTCTTTCTCTCACTCACTCTCTCTCGGTTCACTAGGATGAGGCGCCATCGAATGCGCCCCGTGACCCAATGAAGGCCGGAAGTAAGCCAAGGAAGCCACACAAAAAAGACGGGACGCCGTTCGCAGCCCGGCACGGACCGGAAGAGGGCGGGACGTGGAAAAAGGACATGTGCCGGAGCGGGACCGAGGGTCGCATAAAGGATGCACAGGGTGGGTTGGGTTGGATAAACATACAACAGTTTCACTCACTTTTAGTTGTGCCCGAGTCCTTTTGCATGATCATCAACCAGTAGTGGCGGCCGACCCACGATGATGATGATGATGCTGATGATGGTGGTGGTGGTGGTGACGACCATCGTCGGAGTGCACCCGGCTGGGCCAGGCTTCGTGGTTGGACACAGGACGACGACGGCGGGGAAGTTGTTGCTGCTCGCTGCTTTTGACACTTGCAAAGGGTCCCGACCGGGGACGGGCGTCCCACCACCACCAGCAGTGCCCCGGGACCTGTCGGCCTGCATTTTCGCCAGGAATGTGGCCAGGTTGTTGAGCTCCGCCGCTCTCGGTCGCTCTCGCTCTCCCGCCAGGTCGCTTGGTCCGCAGGCTCGCGATGGAGGCGGCAGGTGGGTCATAAATTTTCCGGCCCGTGGCCCTCGTCCTCGCTGGCTGACGAGGCGTGGGATTCATGTTTTCGTCGTTGTTTCGTGTCACGAAGTTTCCGGTGCGAGGGGCGCGCCGTTATTTTGTTTTAATTACAAAACGGAAGCAATGAGTCGGTGCTGCGAGTGTTTGTAGAGGCTCGCCACGGCGCACACATACACGGACACACGCGTACGCACACAAACACATAAGTACACACTGGCTTGGCTGAGGCCCACTTCCGGGAAGGTCAGCTGAAGCTGGAGCGTTTAAAAAAAGACCTAAGCCACGGACGGGCCCCAACAACAGCGTTCCTTTCTAATTTAAGCACACTTGAATGTTCCTTCTCGTTCTCTCTGTATCTCTCTCTCTCTCTCTCTCTTTTTCTCGCTCGGAGTAACTGGCCGAAGCCAACCAACGGCCTCCAAGTCTGCAAACTAATTTAGCAAATTTCAAGTCCGCACCACCGATTCTGCCTACTCTCTCTCTCTCTCTCTCTCTCTCTCTCTCCCGAGTTCGTTGGGGCCCTGCTATCGCTGCTGCTGCTGGCCAGCCCGGTAGTGCCCTCAAAACACGACCACTCCGGACAGGGCCAGGCCAATGACTGAATTGAGTGTTGCCAACTCGAGCAAGTCTCAACCGACTGATGCTGGTGCTGCGTGTGGCGCTGCCCCGGTCACATTGAACTCACGCACACATCGGAAGGCTCGTGTGGCCGAAGCAATCCGATCCGATTCCGGTGCCGAACGGTTCCGAACTCAATCGCCGTCGTCGGCTCCCGGATATGCACCGGAGCTTGAGGACGTTTCCTTGTTTCCTCACACACATATACCACGGCACACAGGATCACGGCAATTGACTTCGATGTCCGGACTGCACTGGGTTCGGGTTCACAAACGCGCTCCACTCACTTCAACGCTCAGCGACGGTCTAATCGTTGCCGTCCGGTGGCGACGGCGGAAAACCCGCGCGGCGCCGGAAAACCCGAACAGGCGAGTGCGCCTGTGTTTGTGCGCTCCGGGGACTGCCCGAGGTCAACACGAACACACTCCGTGCGGGGCGGCCGCCACCGTGATAACGCAAAAGCCGAAGGCGAACGGGGCGCGCTTCCGGTCAAAGTGAGCCATTTACTCGCTGCGTTTCGCTCTCTCATTCTCTCGCTCTGCTCATCTCACTCTCGCACCCATTCTTCATGACGCGGCAGAGCTTTCAGGGGGAGTCAGCTGATTTGGAGCGAAAGCTCACACCCACCCACACACGCGGAACGTATCGTGCCATCTCTTTCTAACGCGATACCTCGGGGCTATGGACAAAGAAAACAGAGGCTCCGTGCGAGGGGGGGGGCTCCAGTAGGCGAAAGAAAGCTGCTCTCGCATCCGAGTGAGCGGTGTGAGTTAACTCACCTCACGAAGACTTTTCACCACGGCCCGAGTGTGGTGAGCTTTCGTTGATTGCTTTGTTTGCTACGAATTAATTAAAAATTAGTCTCCAAACATTTGAAGCAATTAATTAACGACACGTAAAATGATGGCAAACATTTTGCTTAAAAAAAAGGACGTGGTTCCCGTAAAAGGACGAAACGACTAAACACGGCTCGTAGCGAACAAAAAACAAACGAACGACGAATGTTGTTGACATCGCGCGGCTGATGACAGCTTTCCTCACATGCGGCACCATCACACGGAGAAGGACCTTATGAATAACATTTAACAGTTCTGCATGCCGCGCTGTGTCCCGAAACGGGGCGCACATACATGCGCGAGTGTCGGTTCTTTTCACTTGAGAAAAATGCCGTTTCGCGTAAAAGCGCGCGAAAATTGGACGCGAAATTGGACGGAACACGACGGCATTAGGAAGAACCGGCAAAAACTGGCAGCCGTCACCACAGAGCGGAAGAGACACAGAGAGTGAGAGAGAGAGCACAGTATAAATTTGAATAAATTTGGCTCAACTCTCAACAACGCCGAGCGAGGGGGTATCGCATCGTGTTGGAAAAGAAAAACTGGTTCCGGGTGGGGCGTGTATGTGCCGCCGGCAAAGAATGATGAATTACAAATCGAGATTTGTGTGCCATCCGTCGAGGGACGGCAACCGGCGAGGATGCAAAACTAGGCAACCGAAAGTTTTTCCTGTATCCTTCTCCCGCTGACGGCTCGGAAAATCTGATTGGAACCAACACAAGAACCGGCTGGGGCCGGCCAAAGGCCGAAGTGCATTCGATCCTTTGATCTTCTGTCCCCACCCATTCCTTTCGCCACTAGGCCGAGGCCGAACAAAACCGGTCCAACCGATCCAACAAATTTTTGTTGTTGTTTCTTGGATGAATTTTTCGGGACCGATTTTCGGCCCCCCGCTTCGGACGCATGGCCCACGCCCTTGCCTCTCGGTGTGAGCCCCATACATATTCATGAGCGATGATTTATGATCTAATTAAATGTTCCGCTTATGCCCCCGCTTGCCTGCGGCCGGCTGTCGACAGGCACCAGCCACCGGCCGTTCCGCTGGCCATATCGGCCCACTTTTGGGAAAAGTTTCTCGCTGGCCACTCGCTGAAGATGAGTATCTCCAACTCCGAGAGCCCACCGTACGCCACCCTCTCGCGTGGCCGACCGTGTAAACCAATTTGTCAATTAGTTTCGTTGCCAGGATTCTCGGCCGGCCACCCGGCCGCTTCATTTCCATATCGTCCGCGGCCAACCGTTTGATGGACAAAAAATCGTGAGTCCCGTCTTTGCGGCCCCCCCTTCGAATGAATATTAGATTCCTCTCAAGTAATGTAATCAATCAGGGGCAAGGAAAGGACACCCAAAAAGGACGGGTCAAGGCTGTCGAAACATAAACAAAGTGACGAGTCACGCGGGTCATTTGATGCACATTTTTGCGCCGCGTCAACCGCGCCCAGCGGAAGCGGTTTTAATAATTTGTTACACTCGCCTGTCGTTGGAGATCGATCAGCATTCCTGGATTGTGTTCTTTCACAGAAGCTACCTCTTTTCGTTACCTTAATTCCGCGCTGACGCGATTAAAATCATTCGCTGGGACTCACCTGAGAATGGGAACAAGAAAAAGGAAACTATTATAAAGCCTTATTGTAAATTAAAAATTTACCCGTTTCGCCGCTCAAAGGACATGGTCTCGCGGTACGTCATATTTGTCAAAGTGACGCACGCCGCAAACCCCGCATCACATATTCCAATGAGGGAGCGTCACGCGCGAGGCATTGTAATCCTGGCGCCCCCGAGAAGGACCCGCACACAATTGACTTTATCAAATTTCTGGTCTGGCTCTGGTGCCACTGGGACGAAGTTAAACCCCGAGCCGGGACCGGGATTTGAAAAGAATTTTAAAGTAACCTCCGTGGCTCCGTGGTTCCGCCGTAAAGGTTAACTTTCCATCTTGAGGGAAGCCCGGTTTTGTTCGCCATTATGATGTTCCTGATATTATTTCGCCTTTCAAGGACCACCGCTGCCGCCGCTGAGAAAATATTGCTTACTTTAGGGGACTGGCACTGCATGTGCGGCCGGCACCCCGAACACAGATTGCGAGCGTAAAGTGCGTCTGGTTTTTATTTCGAACGCCCCCGGAGAAGACGCCCCTCACAGGCCGGAAACATTCATCCGCCCACCGATGCGATGCCACATCATCATTGTCGTCATCAGCATCGCATAATCGCATCGCCCGATGTCCGACAAGCTCATATTTTGGCCGCCGCCCGCGGTATGTTGCCGTGCGGTCCTGGCAGAAAACACACAGAACAACATTGCAAACAACCACAGAACAGGGCTCTGTTCCGCCCGGGGACGCCAGGGAGGCTGTCCTTTTTTCGGTATTCCACTCACGGGCACGCACTCGTTTCATAAATAAACACTTTATGGCCCCGGCGATAAATCGTCTCATTAATTGGTTTTTAAACATCCCAACAAACGGCGGTGATAGTGACGGCGATAATGACGATGATGGTGGGGTTTCGGTGTGCTGATGAATTCCGCGGCGCTTACCACCCCCGGGGGGAGGGTGGTCGTTTTTGGCAAAACGGAAGTAATCAGTGCGCTATCGTGGGGCAGATTGCGAGCACTGCGAAATTAATAGGTCAGCGAGTGACTCGCACGTGTGGCCGATGTATCGCAAGCAGATGTTTTGAAACATTACTGAAGCTGCCAGAAGCAGTAAGATGTGGAGGATTTACGACAGTTTCCCATCGCCTGAGTGCCATGGGAATGATTAGAAAAATGTCTCCTTGGGGTCCAAATCAATAGAATGAAAGAGAAATCATCACTGGCGAGGAAAAGGTGATTTATTACGAAAATCCCAAAAAGCAAAAACCTCTGGATGAATTCATAAAGCGAAATATTCACTTTGCAAAGGTTATGCTGTGCATATGGTGAGATATGAAAGGTGTGGTAAACTATGAGTTTTTAAATCCTTTTGTATTGAAAAATTGATCTCTGAATGGATCGTTTCGAAAGGTGAAGAGTTCTATCGACGCGGAATCCGGGAATTATCGGAAAGTTAGAAGAAAGTTGTCGAATCCAAAACCGCATGAATTAACACTCAAAGTCTCAATAGTAACCAAGAAAACCCCGAGTAACGATACAGGACTAGCTCAATTAATCAAACCAAAGAGTGTAGAAAGGACTGGCAAGCCGTTTATAGACTGCTTAGAGACCAAGCCTTCAGTTCTGAATGGATCCAGCTCCCCGAATCCTTCTTCTCGACTACATTTCAATCACATCAAACCCTCCCGTGGCCAAAGCTACTCGCGTTAAGCGGGAAATAAAACGCAAATCGTAACCAATCCCCATCCCAAAAAACCTCAATCCGCAAATCCGCATTGCACTTCCGAAGTCCAAAGCGAAGGTCCGAAGCCACGCTTCTTCGCAGATACAGAAAAACAACTTTCAGTCTTCAGACCGTCCGGCAGCCGCCCTCCTGCTGCTGCTGCTGTTAGAGGGCTGCTGGCGCAACAGGAAGCCTCGGGCCGCGAAAGCCTCGAGCACCAATTTCTTTCCAACAAAAACTATTTCCATACATAACTCACCGAAGGTGCTGCGCAAAGGAGCGCCGTTCCGTTTTCGGCAGCACACCAGAAGTCGACCGGACCTGTTGAGTCTAATCGCTCCCCACCAATATGATCCTCGATACCTGGTGGCCCCAGAACCCGGGAAGTTTCGGGACCGAAGATGGTGCTTTGCATATTTTTCACCTCACCGGCGGCGATTGACGATAGTTTGCCTCTGCTTCTGGCTCCACGAGCTCCGGGTTGTTCAATGAAATATGTTTCTTTAATAGATTTCACCAAAGGGCGGAAGCAGGGTGTGGGGCTCGGGAACTTGCATTTGATTGCCGTTCCCGACGATTTGTCGATTTTCGGTGGAATCATTCTCGGATCAGGCCAGCATGTTTATGAGGCGCGCATGGGGCGAGAACATAACACGTTAGGTACTCCATCACCTCGCACATACGGCGGGAAAGGATTGTGGTCCGGTCCGGAGCGTTCTTTACGGTGGGGCCTAGAAGCCACCAACACTTGGTGTCCTTAGTCCGTAAGTGGCCGAATTTAGGCGAACCGTCTGCCGACCGCCAAGCATCCTTTAACGGGCCGTTGTAATCGTGGAGCCGGTGGCCAGCCTATTTACGGCCGGTCTGGCCGTAAGCAAACTAAACAGCCCTTTCATCTATGTAAATCGTCCCAACTAACGAGAGTCAGGGTTGGTACATGAACCCTTCTCTTCGTAACCGAACACCGTCTTTTCGTGGTGTGAGTCGGCCATAAATCCGAGACGCTAAAGACCGGAGGCAGCGGCCCCCGCAAGGCAGGACCATCTTCCCGGCGCGTATGTCGATGTTTAATTACTCAACAGTGCCGGGTCGTGCGCATACGCACGTGGCATTCCGTCGGTTCCAGGATAGTGTTTAGACAAACATAGACGGTGCGGTGATTAGAGTGGTTCGCCTCCTCGATCGCATCAACGCCTGGTGGGGCCCACTATCCGCGCGAAGAGTCCGAAACCGGAGTCAGCCGACCGAGCCCGCCGCGAAAGGATTCGATCGAAAACTATCACGCCGGCTGCTGGATGCTGCCAAGCCGTCAACCCGTCTAAACAGGGCGAGAATGAGACAAGAACCGCACCGAAAACGAACGATCTCTCTCTCTCTCTCGGTCGCTTGCCCTGTTCCGATCCGTATGCCGATTCGGGCCACAATTTTGAAAACATTCACAGCCTTCATCATTAAACAACTGTCCCGTCGGCCCGGGATGCGCGTCGAGTTGCGCCGCGCCGTTCTTGTGTCGTTTGTCCTGTTCCAGGGCCAACCCACAGCATGAGCTCCTGGTGTCGGGGGCCTCTTCGGTATCTAACCTCCCTAGAGACCGGATCCGGAGTGCGTTCGAAGCCGGAGGCACTACGAGGACACTGCCGCTGCCGGCTGCTGCTAGCCTGGCACCGTGTGGGGCACTTCCAAAAAAGCCAAAATTTTGCCAAAACTTTCAACCCATCAATTTGGGGCCTTAACACGCAGCGCTAATCGCTCACCTCATACGCCGGAGTACCGGCGGGCGTTCGGTGGAGTCGTTTGATGTTTTCTTCTTCACCGCGAGCTGAGGACCTGCACCTGCAGGGGGTCCTAAACGCGGCTCCCAGGAGAACATACGGCCACAGGAGGATACAATCCTCGACACGGTTTTGATACATAATTTGCCAATAAATAAACATAAACCCCCGCACCATGGGGTTGATTCCTTCCAGAAGTCGAGGGGGGGTGTTTTGGGGACAAAGTTTTAACACTCAAAACTTTTTGGTTTTCCTCGGTGGACCTTGGCCCCAGAATACCTGCAGCAAAACTATTTGCCCCGGAACAGGAGCGAAGCACCCGGGAAGGATGTGTCCCCGGGAAGCCCACAGACTCAATGGTATGTCTCTCTCTCTCTCCCGGTTCCGTTTTGCATATTCTATCGAACCGTAAACAGTTAATCAAATGTCTCGCCATCGGGGCCCCGGGATCATAACTAAGGACGGGTCGGGCCCATACACATTCTGGCAGCATAAATTGCGCACGATGGATGGCCGTCAGGGCCACAACCCATAATTCTGCGTTCTTTACGTTACTGGACGCGCCAACTGCTGCCGACTGCCCATACCTAACTCATCTCCGGTGGATCCGGTGGCTGATGAGTTGGCCTCCCGGTCTCTCTCCGGGTGATAAACTGCACACAGGATGGCCCCGAGCCGCTCATAAAACATGCCTAACTAGAGTTAGAGCATTCAACAGGTGATGGCCACTTCCTGGCCCGGGCCCTAGTCGATTCTCTTTTCTTTAACTATTTGACGGCCCGATGGCGATACCAGGCAACCAGACCCGACCAGGGGATGGATTCTAATTTGGACTAATGCCATGCTATCGGTCCCCGGTTTCTAGTCCTGTTAGAGCGAGATCGAGAGCGAGTGACAGAGTGGTGCCGGATGCCTATATACCAGCAGTGGGCTCGACTAGAGTATGTAGAGGGAAAACAGTAAACTAGTTCCAATGAACAACACACACGAAGCAGCAACACGAGCCGCAGCCGAGGCGGAGGCTGGCGAGATGGAATTTCAAGGATACCGAGGACCGAGGCTTAAATTCCTGAACTCCGCGTGTGTGGGTTAGACGAAGCCAGCAGAATGGGTTGGCATTCGGCACTCGGCGAATAGGGCGCATAAAATAATGTTTTATTTATCAAATTTATCACCACCACGCCGGAAGGATGGCAAATGGCGTATCGGTTCCGTTTCCATCACAAGACGCCCACCGCCGAGAGCCTCGAGGAAGTATGAATTTTGGAACGCCCGGTAGCGCTAACAATTCAACTAGACTTCGGTCCACAATAAAATAATGTTGGAAATTTTTCCCCGGCCCACCCACTGGCGGGGGTCAGGTCAAAGTGAAGGATCAGCCAGCTAGCCAGCCAGTCAGACTGCTCCGGCTTCGGCTCCGGAGAGCGCCAGACCGAGGGAGGCCGACAACAGTAATAAAATGCGTAACAAGTATTTTGGCGCCACAGCGTCCGGAGCGTGTGTCGTCCTGTCGTGACCCCGCGACCGACCCGACCCACCGCAGGGACACTTCGTATGTAGATGAGAGCGATACCAATTACTTGTCATCATGCTCGTTTCAAGTATTATTCCCGTCCGCCAGCGCCAGTGCCCGTCGACCGGCGCCCGGCGACAGGAGCAATAGATAAAACGAACGGGCGACTAACGAACATGTTTAAAGAGCACACCCGACCCCACCCCGACCCGAGCAAACACCAGACCATTTGCATTTTATGAACCATCCGTCGGCCGTCCGAAGGACGCCGTTCCGGTTCCGGGATGATTTGCATCCAACAAACTATCCCCCCGGATGGCCAGCCGGCGACTCGCATTTGTCACTTTTCTTTCATTAAACCCGTGAGCGAGCGATGAGCCGTTCCCCGGGCCGGACGTTGTTCATTAGGACGCCATTTTTAGAGTTGATAAAACGTCAATCATTAGCCCGTGGTTCGCCGCTCGACCGGTGATAACACGGCGGCGGATGGATTGGCCCCTGGATCCCAAAAAAAAAATCCCAATATGGCATCCAAAAAGGGGGCGTCCAGCCCTTATTCGATTACAGTCGCCCACCGGGTGGTGGCCCCCATATGGGTGAGGGTCACGGGGGAGGGCAGCACTCAGCAAACACGGCTCCCTGCTGCTTCCGGTAAGTGACCGGTCCGGTCACCGTCCATTTGTGCCCGGACGCAACACGAGCATGGCGTGCGGTGGCCGGCGTCAGCAGCATCATCTTCTTAGGCTTCAGGATCCAAGTAGGCGAAAATAGCCTCAGCGGTCATTCGATATTCGCTCGTTCGCTCGCAGGACGCAGGCCAATGGTGGGGTCTTCCCCAAAACGGAACCACTTGAGTAAAAGGAAACAAATTTGTGAGTGAGTGAGCGAGAGAGATGGTGGCCGAAAAACGGAGGAGCCGGAAGTGGTCAATCCATCCATCACTCTCTCGGCGGCGGGCCCGGCAGCGCGCGACTTCATGGTGCCAGTCAGGCCGAGTTTCGTTAAGCATATATTTTCATCTCGGCCTATTAAACACTTCGCTTTCCACTAATGGCACCACACACGCGTACGGCGAGCAGATTAAAGCAACATATGCCTCTTCGTCACACAAGTGGACAGGATAATATTTCGGACGTCATCGCCAACTCAGTGAGTCGCTCTTCTTCGTTGACACGCACGTTGCTATGGAAACGGAAACAGGCTGTTTGGGTTTTTTGGAGGGTGTGTTCCCGACAAGTGTTTGGATTCCTTCTAAATTGAGGCTCGAGAAGGCCTCTAAGGTAATCCTTGGCCAATATTGGTAGTTGATTATGTCGGGAAAGTATCTCCATGCAGATTAAACTTTTTTTTTTGGTGCCAAACCGCCATTTTGAGGCCGGCCGTGTTTACACCATCGGCTGGAGGACTTTGCGGTGATTCAACTGTCAAATCATCTGCTGTCAAAATTCCTGATGGAAAAAAATGATTCAGCTGTCAAAATTCCAATCCAAGCTTTGTGTTCAGATTAGCTCCAGCTCGAAAACGGGTTCGCATATTACGCCGTTACTGTTTCGATTCCGGTTGTGATTGCCAACAAACTTCTCATTTACCTCCGTCGCCCAAAAAAGGGACACCGTGTAAATGGTTCAGCATATTGTTTCCTCTTTTTCCCGACGGCCAGCCTTTCTCTATAGGGCCACCATATTGCGCCGGCCCACAACAATTGGGCACTCCCGGGCACTCGGGTGCCAGATTTTCCGGTAGCCCGAGACGACAGGCGACGTCGAAATCGAATTTTAATTTCTGCTGCGCGCGCGTTCCATATCGACTGTAATTAGATTTTGGGACGCAAAATCTTCCGCTAAGCATACTTTCCATTAAGGCAGCGACACTACTAGCAGGCCCCCCAGGAGAGCCAAATGTGTTGCGACCGAAGCGACCGAAGCAATTTGCTACTAATAACAATAATTAATATATAATGTAATATTATCACTCTGCTCGCCTGTCGCCATCGTCGAACGAAGCTCCTGGGCCCAGGGTAGCCGCCAGGAGGCGCTAGAAATTTGGTGTGCATTTAGGGCCGGGGGGCTCGCTGCATTCAAGGTCCGGAGGACCGGGGTTCTCATTTCTTCAGCTTCCGCCCGGTGGCGGTGTCAAGTGTGTGGTGTGACGTCTTCCATTGACGCCCGAAGTGGTCCTGGACCCCGACCCCGGGCCTTTGGCTGCCTTTGGGAAAATGCTTTAATTGCTTTCTGCAGCATTTGCGCGCTGAAAGCATTTTCCGGCCACCGGGACACTCGCCGGTTAACCCCTTTATCCCGGCACGGAAAGGAAGCTGCCGATGTCCAGCGTTTCCGTGCGAGTTACGGTACGGTGCGCGCCGAAAATCGTCTCGGACTTCAAGACCTCGGAAGACATTGCATTACTATCATTTGTCTTCTTTTCCGCCTTCGATCGGGAGGACTTTCGGGAGGGAGCAAATGGGGTGGGCATTCGGTTTCCTGTTTCGCAGCCCAGCGACTTAATTGATGGCTGCTGCTGCTGCCGCTGGCGGACCTGGCCGATGATGGGTCTCAGTTTTCCCACAGCAATTTCGGCCCAAAACTGGGAGGCTTTTAATGGAATCGAGAGTATTCGAGAAATATCGAATAGCCCGGGACCCCTCAGTCGACGGAACGCAATTCGATCCTGATTGCCAGATAGCGCAATAATGATCGGAAAGAGGGGCCCTCCGCCCGAAACGTATCGATGGCGCCTTTTGCTTTCTTTCTTTCTTGGCCGCGGGAAAAAGATGAAGTTAAGGACATAATTTCCGTGTGGTGTGGCACGTGGCGGGCCTGAGTCTATGCAAAAAAGGGGCCCACGGAAGGAAATGAATAATAAAAGTCCAAACGCCAAAACCGCCCTTAAATCACGGCGGGTAATGTGTATGGTAATATTGTGTGCCACCTGCTGAGGAGCAACAGGTTAGAAAATGGACGGAAATGGACGGAACCGGAAAAGCGATTTCTGTCAGGCTTCTTGGGGGACACCTTTTTGTGTCACCACGGACACCCATCGAACGGAACGGATTAGAGATATTAGATTTACGTTAAAAATGGCCGCCCCGTACCGTGGACACAAAGGTGCAAAGGGATTTATGGTCGGCCTCTCGGCTGACATGCTCGGCCGCGCGTCCGTCACTTTCGATAGGAACGGAATTAACCTTTCTGAAAGCGTGTATGTGTTGGCAACCCAGGACCGTCATCACCTTCGCCTTGCGCCGAGTGCCGGAAGAGCGTGACGATAAAAAGGAGTTCCCCGGGAGCCGGGAGCCTTGGGGGGTTGAAATATATCTTTTACGATTGTTGTTTTTCCCGTTGACCGCACCCCGACCGCGTGGCACCACCCGGCGGGTAATGGCAAATGTCAATTCTTTTAATTTCATCACACACATTTTCCACCGAGTCTTGGTCCACCGGAGCGAGCGAGTGATTCCCCGATGGTTCCAAATGCACTTTAGCCAGCCATCCAGCCATCCATCCATCGGCAGTCAAGGACCTGGCGCTGACCTGGCCGGGACTCGGGTGCAATTGACTTGCTGGCTGGCGCGCTGGAAAAGAGTGGAAATATCCATTTCCGTTCGTTCGCCTGTTTTATTGACCATTTTGTACCGCTCTTGGCCGGGGCCGGTGGTTGCGTGTTGTGTGTCACTCTTGGTCGGGTTTTGTTTGCCCCGGAGGTTTTTATTAATCTCTCAGACGTGATGCCATTACCATGGTCGGTTTCATTTTTATCGCACACATACACGTCCGCGTTCCGCTTCGGAGAGCATCTTTCCGTCGGTCGGTCACGTGGCGCACCGGGCGTCTCCATCGGTTCGCTAAATTATCACTTCGCTTTGCGCTGACACTTCTAGTCCACTTTCAATCGGGGCGATTGGGCGATTTAATCAACGGACAAATCAAACACGACCACCTCCACTAATGAAGAGCTGAAAGGAACTCTCGGTGCGCTCACTTAACGGCGTCGCCGGCACTGTGCGCTGCGGGTTGTCGTTTATGTTGCAAAACGAAAGAAAAAAAAACGAATGTATCAAAACGAGCAGTTTAGCATGCAAATCGGTTCTGTATCGCACGGACCAAATGAACGAACGCTGTTGCCTTAATGCCGCCAAACATTACCGTTCGCTCCCATCCCCGTGCGGCCCCGAGATCCCAATCCGGGGAAGTTTAAGATTAATACCGGCGCAACGCACCGAGCACAGGGGAAACCCGACCCCCCGGGGTGTGGTCCTACAATAAAGTCCTGTCCCACTGCACTGCGCTGCGATGAGTTCCTGAATGGGTGATCGTCAACGGCACATCGTCACCGTTATTGTCGCCGACGTCGTCGACTATCATCGTCTCACTACGCTCGCTAATGATAATGACGCCGAGAGCATATTATCGAGGACATACGCCACCGGGGCCACGGCGGGGCTCACAGATTTTATTTTTCATTACGTTTTTTGGGGGGTTAAACATTTTATGGTCCGTGGGGGGAAGAACGGCCCCAGACTCTCCACGGTGGAAGATGGTTCCTTTTTTGGTTTATTGAAATTGTACCGTAGCCCGTCGTCGACGTCTGTAATCATCATCACGGAACGCAAACGAAGGGAAACAGGATCAACAATGATAGTGGCTGGCCGCCAGTGCCGGGGACAAACTTAGCATAAACAACAATTGCTGGCGCCTCAAACGCCTCAAGACGCCCACAAACAGAAGTAGTAATAAAAGGCAATAATAAAATTTCATGTAAAATACCACTCAGGGAAAGAGACCGAGAGAGGGTGGGGGAGAGGTTGGTCATTAGAGCGTGTGCGGGGAAAGTGGTGAAAAATATGTATGTGCGTATTATAATTTACTAGCTTTTCCATCCGACTCCTGGAGACGCTGCCCGAAGATGCGCCTAAATGGCTGCAACACGCCGAGCTCGCTCGCACTGTGGAGAATTTGTATTGGATTGGCGTACTTTTTTCAACGGTACTTTTTTGTTCGGTTTTTCTTTGCATGTATTTCGATTAAATTCAACATATAATTTTTCCATATCAAAGAAGGATCCATTACCTTTCGAATAATGTATAATATAGATAAACTCTCGTCCAGAACTCGGCTAACGATCGCGTTAAAGTAGGTGCTAAAAGTTGGTTTTAAAGAGTAATTTTTATCACTCTTTCGACTTTGACAGACGAATTCTTGGAAGCTACGCAACATGCAAGACTAAAAATTCGGATTCTGTTTTAGGTAAATATCACTAAAATCGTCATTTTTTTAAGATGCTTTATGACCACCGTTTCCCCATAGTGGCTCGAAGGGGACCCCATTTCCGTAACGCTCCGTTAGCGTTATGAGTCGCCCGGGATGGGCGGAGATGAACTCTCGCATCTCATTAGAATTTGCAACATTATCATCATCATCATGAACATCATTGCCGTCAAATTGTCAGTATTTTATGCGGAGTGTGTCTTCGTTCCCGAAGACGAGCGAAGCGTCCTCTTTTCCCTTTTGGCAGTCCCAAAGTGTCAAATCCAAGCAATCCTGTGAAGAAACCACGGGCGCACTCGTGTTGAGTGTGCGTTGCAGAGTAGGCGGGGTGGCGCAGCTTTAGAGCTTGCGGACTGAAAAACTGTCAATTACTCCGCCGGCCTCCGGAGCAATGCTTGTGGCGGCGGTCATTTATTGTTTCGCACGGTTTTTATTGTGTCCCCAATAAATCCCCCCCCAGTTTGTGGTACGAAAAAAGCGTTTCATCAACCCTCGTCGTGACGTTTGTTTGAGAAACGGTTCCTAGTTTAAGACACCGGGACCGACCAGACCGAGGCGGCTGGCTGGTGATCCTGGTTCTGAAAGGTGGTGGCGGCGAAGATTGAGTAGTTTTTCGTCCCGTTTTAGCCTCCGCCACCCCATCCTGGCTGGCTGGGGCCAAAGTTTCTGGAGTGCATTTTACACTCCCCAAGACGCCTGGCCGTCGACGATGACGACGGCCAAAACTCCAAACACCGAGGTGTGACACACCGGATGGAAGGTGTCCCAAAACATGCACCGAAACATGCTCTGATGGTAAAGTTTTTCCAGGTTTTTTCGCCTGCCTACCGAAGGCAGGGGATTCAGGTTCCGGGTCGGGTGTGACAGAAAACCGGCAGGTTGCTCCTGGCAGTCTGCTGGTGCTCGGCCCCAAGCGGATCCGACGAGTGACATTTCACCTTCGGACGAGATTTTGTTGTTTCTTTTTTGTTCTTCGCTGGCACTCACACGGTGCTGCTTTGGCAGGTGGTTCAAGACAGGACTGTACATGGTGAGCCACAGGACACGTGGTGTGGTAGGTAGTCCGCCGAGGCACCGAGTAGCTGAACCGAAAATAATTCACCGAAGCAAAACCCGGAACAAACCCGGAGGTGAGTGTTTCGCGAAACTCGCAAGGATCGCTAAGGAATTAAACTGCGAACTGCGAGTGGAACGGGGTGACAGGGAGCTGGTGGCCAAGGCCAAGTAACGACAAAGTGGCGCACCGCGCCTGGTCCTGAAAGCGAAGACATGTTTCTTGTGGCTGACAATAATTGCTGTGCTGGCGCAGGGAGAACGCCTGGCATCCTTCACCGGGGTGGGAAAGCGATTTGAGAGATTTGAAGTGGTCGCCTCGGTCGCGAAGCAAAAAGAAAACCCAGCGGCCACCACCGATGGGTTTGAGGGATTGAGGCTGTCAAAACATGTCTTCCTCATTCGCGACATCATGTCAGGAGCGCGGTGGTCCCGCAGAGCGAAACTACAAGTGGCCCGAGTTTTCCACCGTGTCATGCCCCCACACGGAGAGAGAGGGAGAGAGAGAGAGAGAGAGAGAGCGAAGGGGGGAGAAGGATAAATAATTGAACGGATCCTAGAGGCGGATTTTCGAGGACAATTGGCTTCATGACACGGTGGAGGGAAAATTTATGACCCATCCACCGCCCATCGGACACCCCGGGCCGGAGCCGGACGGGGACAAAGTTTATTTGAAAATTTGAAAGTCACCCCATGCAAACACACACCCGTGCGGGGCTGTCACCAAAGGCTTACCGAGGACCGGGACCCGGGGACAAAATAGGCGTTCGATGATTTTCCAAAGCGCACACACCCTCGTCAAGTGGCGAACCCCTTTAGCCGATATCGGATCGGGGTCCCACATCATTACCACCTCCCATCAGTGGAAGGATCTTGAAGAAAAGCCCTCCTACCGGGGCGAAGACATGGCTGAACCGGGCCGGAAGAAAACTAAAATTTATGGCACGAATGTTGATCCTTTTTCTGGACCGGGAAACCCCAGGATCGATCCCTCGATAGTGCGCGCGTGGCGGTGGCCAATTTTGGACAATTATTTTAAATGCGGCCGCACCGAATGGGTGGAAAGGTGATAAATTCTAATTCAAGTGTTTAAGCGGCCGGTTGAGACAACGGTTGACGTGGGCGAAATCCGAGCCCCGGAAAAGGTTGGCCGGGCCATAACACTGTGGAGCTACTTTTTTTGTCAGGGAAACGAAACAAAACAAAGACCACAAACATCGCACAAAAGCCAATGACGAATGGGCTGCTGGAAGGGGAAAAAACAACAGTTACATACCGTCGTTGTTGACCCGGTGGCCTTTGTGTGCCGTAAGACGAACGAAGGACACCGTCGGTATGATCTATGTCCTGTTGGCATGACACACGGACACACGGCAGGGGATTTAAAGAATTATTATGGGAAAAATTAAGAGGACGCTCCGACGGGCAATAAAATATCCCAGCTCACGCGGCACATAACACGGGGATACTACAACTCAATTAAGGATATTACTCCCCCTGGGGTTGTGTGGCTGGTCGGCCGGACGGAGGAGTGATTTGATTAATTGGGCGTCCGCTTCTTGAAACTTGTATCCTTAATTTGTTTGTCAAAAAAGGGTACGGCGTAAACTTGAGCGTGAGACAAACTATCGGGAAGTGTTTGGGAAGCTCGTTTGAATTCATTTAGAAAAGGGTCTATTAGTTCAAGAACTCGTAAGCACACAACAGCAAAGTGGAAAAACAAAGTATCACCGTAAGTGTCGTCAATAACGAATGGAAAAAGAAAGGTGCAAGCTTCAAACATTTAACTTCTAACTGTTTTAATCGAATTATTCGACTTATATAAGTATTGGAGTCGACATTCTTTTGAGTACCATCTCGACGATCTCAAATGGTTTCTGCCTGTTGGTATGCTTATAATAAAATGTCCACTAATGTCAGTAAGTATAATATCATAACCTGTTCAAACATTCGCTACTATAAACGTCTCTACTATTACTGAGGACAATTCAATTTGACGTGGTCCGTGACTTAGGTAGATTCAGTTACGGCTGCACGAATGCGAAGCCGAAACTTAACACGTACTATGAAGACATGATAAAGGATGCGTATAGAGTGCTAGGTTTTGTTATCCGATAGAGTTCTGAGTTCCGGGATGTTACGTGTCTAGAAGCTATGTCTGATCCTTGAGTATGCATGTGCTGTGTTTACGTGCTTCTGTTTTTGTTTCGCCAGGTGTGATTGGTTGTGCTATTAGTTCCAAGAAAGTCGTGTAAGTTGTCAATCAGGCCCGAGGACTTTGTTTTTGTAATAAATAAAAAGAGAATGAAATTGTGTTGTTGTTCTACCATAGATTAGCAAACTGTGCAGGAGTTTGTTGGCCAACATAAGTGCAATTTTGGAATATTTATTTAAACATTGAATTTTAACCACTTTTAAGAAACGATTGAATGATGTGGAACTTGTTCATGAATGAAGCATCCCAAAAAATGGCGATCAAGAGTTTTGATGAATAGCGGGACGTTGTTATGGAACAAATTGGGAAAAATCCCTGAAAAGATTATCGATAAAATAAAGGTAGGTAACAGAGTGTCTTATCAACAGGACCTCGAAGCGAGTCGCCACTTGCCATTCGGGCCAGAAATAAGAAAATGTTGACCTTTTCCAAATGATTACGCAAATCCGCAACAAGTTTGCCTCAAAACTTCGTTTGAGCCACACACACCTGCTGCCACCCATTTCGATTGTTTAACGGACTCATTGTGTGCGGTTATGTTTTGCAAAACTTACTTCATAAACCAAACACTCTCTCTCGCCCTCTCTCTCTCTCTCGCCCTGTATTGGATCCCGTTGTGGTACGAAGCCGCCACTCTGGGGCTTCAAACGGAGCCCACAGACCGACCGACCACTTTGTCAAGTCGTCGGTAAGTTGCCAACAACACAATTGTTTGTTGCTGCCGGGGCCGGTGTGGTTGGCAAAGGGAACCGCACAAACATTATACCTTCCGACAGCCACGGGGACAAAACGGAAACAAAACGAAATCTCGGCCATAATGGCGGGAAAGGTCCTGCAAAGGACACTTCCTGAAGGATCATCATCATGCACACGGAATGGTGCAGTCCCACACGCAACGGGCGCTGCAACGTGACCGGGCTGGCTCCGCACGTGAGCCAGTTCTGTGTCCGGGAGACTTGTCTGAGGCCATCAATCGCTCCTGGCTCCCGCATCCGGGCCACGTGAGTGCGCTTCCCTCTGGCACACGAACCCCGGATGTCCAACAAGTGGTTTGCCCGATTGCCCACTTCCACTTTCGGCCACCCTGCCGAAAGAAAAATGAAGTCCCGGAGCAAGACGGAAGTTTCTCCATTTCAAAGTTTGCTTTTCGGTTGAGAAACACGAAACCCTCCAAACAATTCAGCCAACCCCCGAAAAAAGGGGTGAAAAGGGCGGGACCCGAGAAACGCCGGAAATGTTTGCCGCGTTTGCTGAGCCCCAAGACCCCCGGCCCACCACCGGCCGAATCGAAGCAGATGTTTCCTTCGAGAGAGAGAGAGAGAGGGAGAGAGGTTCCTTAGGCTCCCGTTCGAAAGGATGTCAATTATCCCTTACTTCATTAAGCGGTACAATTAGCACCGGGACGGGTCAGGACCGAGGCCGAGGCAGGGTGTGGCAAACAAAATCACTCAAGTTGTCAATTCTGCTTAGCAAGTACCGCTTCCTTCCTGTGCCGAGCGCCTCAATTACGGTCCCGGGTTGGCGGGCCGCAGGGACACGGGGGAAATGGCGCCGTAATTACTCCCCACGCCCATCCGGTAACCATTTCGAGGGGGGCGGACGAGGCCCCACGATGCTAGTTCCGTGGCGCATCTTTCAATTTGTTTCTGTCAAGAAAAAGACATTCCATCAGACGCCGCGCGCGAAGGAGAGAGTTGTTGGAAGTGTCACTTTTCCAAATCACTTCGCTCCGGCCGCGGGTTGCGCGTTGATTACGTTTTTTATTTAATTACGCCATAAATTGAGTATCGGGAGTCGGGGTGGACTTACCTCCAAGTGACGACGGAATTCTGCCACTTCTGGCCCTGGATCACGTAGCGGCGGAACCGGCGCTTCCCGAGCCGCCGGTCGTTCGATGGCAGGAAGTCCAGCGAGTCCGGAACATCGGGTGCTCCGCACCGAGGCTTCCGCATCAGCTCCAGCGTGGCCTCGTCGACCGTTCCGGTCGGTTCCAGGTGGCCGTACATCTGTCCGGGACACCAAAAACACGGCAGCTCGTGAGTCTCGTGGCCAATTAAATAAGTCCGCTCGATTGCCACCCTGCAGCTTACCTGCAGCTTGCGCACGGCTTGCTGTAGCTCGTCGATTGTCCGCAGGTTTCCCGTCTCGATGTTCGACTTCTCCAAATACCCGTACCGCATTAGATAGTTTTGCTGAAAGGGAGACAAAAACATTGATTTAAAATGATGTAAAATGAGAAAAAAAGTTGGAAAAAAATTTCATTGGGCGCGCTCCTGCCAGGAGTCGAACCGGGAATCTTCTGATCGGTCGGCCAGCAGGGTGTCCATTGCGCCATAGGACCAGTTGGTAGCTGTCGGCGTTCGAGACGGTATAAGTGTCGCACACACGAACTCGTCATCGTTTCTTACTGTTGCAACTAAAAATAGAAGCAACGTTCTAATGTTGCAAGACAAGTCGCTCGCGTCCGCGATTTCTCACTATGGGAGTACCATGGAAACCGGCGGTCACAAACTGACTTTAAAAAGTTACGATTTTAATTACATTTCCTTAAGATAAAAATGATTAATTCCTTCCAATGTTACGTAGATTCCGAGAATTCATCTTTCACAATCGAAAGAGTGATAAAAATTACTTCTTTGAAAATACCCAAACAATCGATCATTCACGTATTATCATACTTAATCGCGTTAATTTAAACATAATACATGCAAGGAAAACAGAAACGTTATAAGAAGTCCGTAGATTGTTCCTAAAACTAAATTTGTCCACCTATCCCCTACAAATTCCCACCAGTAGAAAAGTAGCTCCCTGAATTCAATCGAAATATCGATTTTTATCAAACGGATTGATTACTACCGTGCGTCTAAATGTTGAACCACAAGTCCAGTTTACTGCCCACATATTCCTTTCGTGCGCTATCGAAATCCATCATCGAAATTGAGTCTTTAAAAACCGATAACATAAAGGATAGTCTGTCGGAGGTCCATAAATAACGGAAATGGACAAAAATAAACCCATCGGGGGGGGGCCGACGGCTTGCAGACGCTGAGCTGGCTGGCGACAAGTCAATAAAAATCAATTCGATAGCAATTGAATTACGGGGCAACCCTTTGCTAGCGGAACACCGACCGAACGCAGCATAGCGCCAATTGTCCAGCCCGCCAGCCAGACAGTTAAAACAAAGCCCACGGTGGAAAAATGTGCATCCTGTCCCTCGAGGGTACCGCCACCACCGCCGATAAGTGCAGCGGATGTCCTCTGCAGGCGGCAATTTAATAGAGTCCTTAAGGTAGAAATTGGCCAGCCCACCACCAACCAGTTGCATCGGAGTTCTCGCGTTCTCTCTTTCGCGTTCGCTTTTCTCTCTGTCCCCTCCATTGGTTGAAGTTCAAAAGCCACAAACAGTTGCTGACCATTTTTGCGGTGCTTGGTTTGGTTTCTTCCTCCTTCGACCGCCGCGGTTGACTGCGGTCTCTTAATCGAATTGTCCCCTGCCGGCCATCGAAGGACCGTCCCCCGGCGGACGAGAGCAGCAGCCTTCAGGCGCCACATCTTAATCAATTTCAATTAAGTGCGTTTCAGCGAGGGCGCCCATCTTCGCTGGGCGATTGAACGGAAGCCTGAGTTGAAATCGCTAAAATACGGCGCTAAACTATATTGGTGGGAGGGCTCCAGTGGGCCCACATCCGGTACACTCTGAAACGGGGACTGGCATCTGAAATTAAGGAAATCGTATCAAAGAACCTTTCAGCCCTAATTTCCGCCATCGCTTGTGAATCTCTTGGAGAGCCTTGTGAAGCACAGGACTATTATTTGGAAACGACTTAGGCTCCTTAAAAGAACTCTCTAATTACTCTGTTTTTTACTTAACCAACCTAAAAAGAAACAACCGACCAACCGACCCCCTTGATACGCAAACAGAGTCAGAGAAACACATAAAATCGACGGTCCACCGAACGGCTCCCCAAAGGGATCTTAGTTCCCGCAAACTCCGTGTCATAACTTCTCCGCACGAAATTGGGTGTTGAACAAACTATTAAAACGATCCGGACAGACATTAGACGGATCGATTTCGGGGTTGACATCGGATCATCTCCCGGAACGACCGGAACGATTTGCATACCCCGTTTCGTTGCTCCCCACCAGGCAAATGTCCTTTTTCTAGGAGGACTAAAAAAAGGACCGGTTTTCTGAGCAACGAGACCGTGCATTGATTGGGAGGCACCGTTGAAAGGAGTTCCGCCGAGGGGCCATAAAAGCGAACGACAACTCTCTCTCTCTCTCTCTCTATCTCTTCCTCTGTCTCTCGGTCTAATCAGAAGTGCTGACTGACTCCATTGGCAATTTTTCTGGCAAACGGGGCGAAAGAAACTACCCTTTTTTGTGAGTGTCCCCGTTGTGACCAAAAACACTGTCCTGAGCCGGACAGGATTTTTATCACATTTTTTATCACATCCTCTCGACGACAACAACACGTGTACATCTTCCGTTTCGCTGACTGTTTCAACGTTCGGGAGGTCAATTCGACACCCATTAGGCACCACATATTGTGGAAAAGGACTATAAATATCGAATCGGCTCTAACGGATCCACAAACAAACCGCCAACAGACCGACGGTTATTGACGATTGTGGATTACGTCGTCAAGTGAAGTGCGGCCCGGCTTGAGGTGACCGAAACAGAGCCAATAGTTGTGACAACGTCAATCGCACCGGCCCAGCACCATTCTCTCTTACGTCAACCTCCACGGCCCACCGGGAGATGTTAGTTAAAATCCGCCTCTGCCCCCCGGTGGAGGCTTCACCTGGCAGACTGCCGCCTGAAGTTGGCAGCCGTTCGATTGATGGAGTCGCCCCCTGCTGTGGAGCGACTCCTGAAAAGCGAAATTGGTCTGATTGAGATTGATTTCAAGTGGATAAATTTCAACGGCCTCGGGAAGGGAGAGGCCAACCCACGCCTAGGCCAGGACATAAATGTGAGGCTCTCTGAATAGAACGAACCTGCACTCGAGGTCCTGCGATCGGAGGACGAACTTCCCGAAGCGCGGAGGATATGATATGGATTTTATATTTTATTGTTAGCTTCGGGTCCGGTGCCCGGGTGTTCCTCTCTGGTGGGGGGGATGTGTTTCTGTGCCGGACACGTGCCGAAATCCACCGCTATCGCAGCTATCGACACGTCTCTATTACGGGAACGACAATAACTACACCACTCCAGAGAGTCAAGTGGTCGGTTTTTAGACGACCTACAACAGCCAGGATGGCTAGGCCACGGGTCATTCGTTCGGTACATTCCACGAGCGCAATGTGATTGACACACTCGAGGCAGGGAGGCCCACTGCGGCCACATAACCCATTGGGCTATGTACTAGCAGAACCCGAAACGTAAATACTGGAGTCGCGCCCTGGTCACAGCATACACCGGATCGGAGCGTTGAGAGGCTGAGCCTGCAAGTGACAATATTTCACATTTCCCGGACGGGGAAAGCGGGCATGAATGTCGGACAATGCGGCGCCTAGCCCATCATTGGCATTCGGTCGGTCAGAGAGAGAGAGAGAGAGCGATGTGAATATGTTTTATGCTTCCGCCAGTGCCACTGCTACATTTGTGCCCCGGGAAGGATTAATTAAACGCGAGTCGGTGAAGTTTTTCGGGAGAAAGAAACATAATAAACCAATGACACTGTTTCGTTTGTAACTTCCCTTAACGGGGTAGGTCAATAAGTGGTGAAGCTAAATGTTGATAAACCAATTAAACGTTTAATACTCATAGCAACAGTCATTTACTATAGAGATGAATGTTTTAGTACTTTTAGTAACTCCTTTAGAACAGTCTTAGTACTCGCTAGCAACCAGAAAGATTGACTTGAGATGATTTTGATTTAATTTAATCCAATACTTAAGGAATTCTGTGATGTGATGGTCCACCAACCCTGACCATAAAATAGGAAGCTGCTGGATGAATTATTAAACACGCGGGTTATGCGCTCCATCGCGTGGCAATAAAAAATCGAAATGCTGATTAACGAACCGCTTTAGCGGCCGCTCTGTTTAGTTCCCCCCGTTCCGCCGACCGGCCGGCCAGGATTATGATGGAAGCAAATCGAACCAAACCAGGCACGTCCACTGTTTGCGATCGATTTGCGCACGCCATCAGCCCGGATACTGACGCCCGCAGTGCAGCGTTGGATGCACTTTTGACGTCAACCAACCCCAGCGGGGGTCTTCCTCTGCCTTGGCCTCTTTCCACTGACACTCCGCTGGAAGCTGGAAGTTTCTGTTTCCGGCTTTCGCCCGCCCGGCTACCATGGACAACCAACAATGGAGCTCCGTGTCTCCGACGTAAATAGTCAGTGGACGTCACACTGAGTGGCTCGAAAAATGCACGTCCGTGGTTTTAAAAATAAAGTCGCCAACCGGACGAGGACGATGGCAAGTGATCACGAACGCGTAACGACGTCTCCGCGAGCGCACACTGCTTTCTGATTCAATTAATGCCTCTCCTGCACGCCATCGATAATCAATTTTCTTCCTTCGTTGGACTCGTTAAATGTAACGTTTCTTAAAGAAAAACATGGACACTCGGTGCGGCGAAACAACATCATCGGGATCGTTCAAAGTGTCGTTCTTAAGGACATTCCGGATGGCAAGAGGACTCTCTTTGGATCTCGTGCCCAAAAACAATAGTGCGAGGCGCGACTGTTTATCCAATAACGATTATTGTAGCATAAACGTAAATGTCTCGTACAGCATTTGAATTGGCCACTCGGGACCTTTGTGATCCTGCGACCACCATCAAATTCATCTGCTTCCGGTGCCCTTTGTATTGGCGGGTATTTGTTTTACGCCCGTTTATAGGGAAATTTTATGGTCGCGATCGGTTTTATCGGCTACACCGATTTTCTTCAGCGTACGGGCGGGCGAAAGTGCATCATGTGCGATCTTCTGCACCATTGGGCTGCAGTTTGTGGGAAACGATCGATAAAATGCCCTCCTGTTGGATGTTACATTAATTTCCAATGCCCTGGCTTGTTAGGTAAAAAATGTAACGATTTTACAGTATGACCTGATATAAAAAAGGCGTAATGCCTCATTGTCTGATTTGTGACCTTATGAGGCCTTAAAGCATCCCATTCAAATTCGAATAATCTAAAGAAGTTGTTTTCTGCTGCTCACAGAACCGTTACTTTTATTTCGTAGAGCAATAAAAAGAAAGACACTTCTTGTAGAATGCAGATTGAAGCAAAATTGGCACCTTCTTTTCCGACTCCTAGCGGCAATAAACGGCTCGCGCTGCTGACCAAACAGGGGACGAATGTGTTGCTCCTCGAAGTGCAATTCCTCCATCCACCCCAGAAGGTCCAAAGAAACATCACTTCCCACCGGGGACAGACAGACAGACAGACAGAGAGAGAGCGAGAGATTTGTGATACGAAAATACTATGTAACTGCAATTGCTGCGGTCCCACAGTTGAGGTCCCGCCGCCGGGCGCAGAAGAAATAAAACCAATGGAGAAACAAAAAGCACACAGGACGACGACTCTCGGGGAACTTAAATGGTGCGCGAAAATGTCTTTCGGATTTCGCCGCCAAGTAACGACGGCCAGCTCTCTGGCCCTACAATGTGTGCCATTTCGAGCGAACGAACCACTATTTCGCACCGAAGGCGATAAGAAGATTGCACTTTTTATCACCCCAAGGGGAACCACTCCGACCGACCGACCGACCGACCGACGGCGGGAGGACATTCCGGGCACCTTTAAGGAGCGCAGCGCGGCGGCACTTTCTTCACGTGTCCACGTGTTAAATTCCGGGCCATCTTGTGCGACGTCGACGACGGTGACGGTGGCCGCCAACGATATCATTTATTGCCGAACTAACTTGCAACTTTGCAAATGTTTTTCCGAACATTCGGACTGGAGTGTGTTTTTCTTGCCCAGCGCCCCAGCCAGTCATTTCCGCCCAAAGGGTCTCACTCTTCCGTCCCAGCGCGTGGGATGTCCTTTTCGGTAGGGAATCGAGATTTGAGCGGTGCTTCGTCGTCTCCGAACAACTTGCGAGTTGTTTGAAACGATCCCGATCCGGCGCTCGGAATACGAATACCAGAGCGCCGATAAAAAGTCGAAAATTGTTTATACGTTTGCGGCTTTTGAGGTCTGTTTTCTGCAAAACGATCACAAGAGGGTCGACCTTTCGGGAAACCCTCTTAATATGATGCCTTTCGAATGAAGTTCTCGCTCGGGAGCAGAAAGGGCGAAAACAAGGAACCCCGACACGACCCCTTCCGGGGCGGCACACAAAGCCAACCGGAGCCGGAGTAACAAGTTGCCCGGGGACGGCGCTTTCTCGCCCATTTCTTGTCACACACAAAACCATCATCAACCATTTGTGGTCCGGGTCCGGGACGGGACGTTGAGATTTCTATCGGGTCCCCGAATCGCCGCCATCGAGCGCCTTGTCGTCGAATGCGATAAATATTTATTTGCCTTTGTGCCACTTCCAAAGACGCTGCTCCGAGAATCGTTCCGGCATCCGGCGGCGAACGTTCCGAAAACAGCACGCACGGGGAATCGGGAATCCAGAATCCGAATCCTAGTGGGGACGAATGCTTTGCGCATTTCCGTTTGCGCACACCATAAAAGCCCGGAGGTCCTGCCGCCCGGAAAGGGGCTCCGAAAGCCACCAACTCGAACGCGCGCCCTTTTTTTATTAGTCTTTCGCCAATAATGGTTTATGATCGGTAGGGAAGGGTAGTAAACGGTTCGTTATCGACGCCCGCGGGTCGTAGCCGGCGAGAGAGTGTAGTGTCAATTTGATGGTGAATTTATTTGGTTATTGAACCATCGGCAGGGGGCCCAAACACGACGCGACTCCGAGAGTCCTTCATCACTTAATCACACAAAATGCTCTCGTCGTCGTCGCTGGATGTTGGTTCGAAGTTACGCATTTCTTTGTTCTCGGAATGCTCGAGTTTTATGCGCCAAAACTTGTTTATGCGCTTTCCCGTCGCCGAAGGAGCAGATTTGTCCCGCAGGGCTTTGCGGGTCGTTAGACGATAGGGTTTCACCCCTCGACACCGTTCACGGGAGTTTTCTCGGCGAGCTAGTAGCGCCCGGATTATGCGCGATTACGATAACCGAATGCGAAAATTGGATTCCCACGGTAACAACCATTCGCTTGATCTTCGCGCGATCGCAATAACGACCTCTTTGTGTCGGTCCCGCGTGTCCTGATTTCGCGTGCTGCACCTGAATTGCATCCACTAACAAGTGGCCCCATTAAATGCGCCCCAAGACGTGAAAGTGATACGCGAATCGGGCCGCGAAGACAAGTGAACAGAACCGTTTTATGAGTGCCTGTTTATGGCCACCTTAAGCACCGTACGGCTTACCGAACCAAACTTCTGACCTAACGGCCGATTTTACTGCTTGCGCCGCTGCTTTGGGTGAGAATTCGTTGTTCCAAATGCTTTATTGGTACTATTAGCGGCCATAACAGTAAAAGGCCGCTAGTAATTACCGTAAGTGTGTCCGGGAGGGCTTTGGGACATCTTCACTTTCTCCGGACACGGCCAAATGACCCAAGTCTACCTGTGCATGATTAATGGTCATAAACGGCCGACCCATAAATCCATCTGCAGAAAAAACTATCCACGGCCTAATCATAGTGGACGCACGCCAGCACCTCAATAAAAACTGTTGCTCCACGAGAATGGCACACAATGTCGGCAGGATGCTAAATAATTAATGATTCCAACCGAGGATTATTATGAGCACCGAAAGTCACTTCAAATATGTTGACTTTGCTTGACGGGCTTGTTACTGACACACATTAGGAGCAGGTCCTGCGAAGGAAACTATTTCGCACCAACAATTCGCGCAAACAATGCATTACGTGAGCATCATTTACGAACTACGCGAAGTTGCCGACAACGACGACGACGGCAATCGATTCCACCCTCTCCCGACTTGTGTGGCGCCAGATTTTAAACTCAGCACCGCACGGCGCCGCCAACAGTGTATGCAAATTCTAGGCCCTCTCCTCTACAAACTCTTGTAATGCGTGTCGCCCTCCACCATCGAACCCGGGGTTACCGGAACCTGCATCGGGTAAGATGGAAAGTTTGCAGAAACAAGCAAATCAACTTTTCTCATCATTTCCACCGACAAAGTCCACATCTACGGCGCCGCCATCGGAAAGGGATAAAGTTTCCCGGGTTGATAACTTCCGGCAAAATGTCAAAGTGATGCGCGCCCGGGTGCAGGAGCAAACGGCCGCTCGGCGTTTGATCAGCGCCGTGCGTCTTCTTTTATTGGTATTCACAAGCCGCAGAGAGACAGGATCGAATTACACTGCCCCATGCACCACCAACGAAGGTCATAATGCGCCGGTACAGCATCGGAAAAGTTACGTGAAAATGTAAAAGTGAATATGCTGCGTGTTGGTGGCCATGGGATGCCGAGTTTACATTGGGATTTGGACTCACAGCCAGCATAAGTCAGGATGGCCGAGCGGTCTAAGGCGCCAGATTTAAGCTCTGGTTCCCGTAAGGGAGCGTGGGTTCGAACCCCACTTCTGACATCCTCTTTTTATTTGTATCGCGCGCCGTTCGTTTTGCGGGCGATGTTGCACGCTACGTCGCGTGACGTTACGTTTTGTTGCGCGACGATTGAACCGTTACGCTTGTCGCCTGTGGATAAGTTTCTATAATGCGTTACGCGGAATTTTGTCTAATTTTTGAGTATTTCATTTTGAGGAAAAGTTAGCTTGTCAGAGATGGGAATTAATTTCTGATTCCAAGACGTGTGCCCTGCGATAAGATAGAGACACACTCTGGACACAGCGGGCAAAGATAAAGGGGGTCTTCACTTATCTTCAATGAATTTCTAAATATAACCACGTCTAGGTCACCGGTCTGGGTGCTACCGTTCGGCGGTTCTCTTCTCCCTAACGAGCTCCTCTCCACCGTCCTCAAGCATCTGTTTGCGTGTTGAGTGAGAAGATCAAAAATAGCCCACCGTGCGCCAAGATCTTGTTTAAAGATCACTCGGAGCGTCCCCACGGGGAGTGCGATCCGATAGCCGATCCCAAGCGACCATATGTTAATTTTCCCGCGGAAAGCGCGATTTTCCGCGTGTTCGAATCCCAATCACAATAACAAATCCTCCCGCGGGACACTTAGTCCGTCTTTTGGACCGCGCGGACTGCCGGACTTTCCTCTGATGGGCTGGCGGCCCGTGCTAGCAGCATCATTATTACCGGCACAGAGCTATAGACATCGATTTACTAGACCCCCATTGGCCTTGCCGTGCCATGCAGTGGGTTCTTCCATTGATGGCACATAGAAAACGAGTCCTTTTTTTGGTCCGGTCCGGTGCACTATCGCGCGGTTGTCATCAGACCGCAACGGGATTGACAGCGGTCTGCGGAACCGGGAACCGGCCAGGTCTGATAAACGGCCAGTAACCGTTCCGTTAATCAGCAAAAACCGAACGAGTGGCATGAGGGCCTTCAGATTGATCCACCGGATTATGACAAGCGCTGGCCAGTTGTCAGTCTCACACGCGGAACCCGGGACTTCCGTGGCCCTTTCACGGGTTCACGGACCCCAAGGAACCCTGTCGAAGTTCGAGAAGGAGCAAACGATCACGGACGATGGACGATTCTTATTTTCCACTTTTCAACGTCCGATGTGGCCATGCCAATCGCGATAAGCACTCGATGCGGTTGCTGGCGGTGAAAACGTTTCCAATCGACTAGACTTGTTGGCGAAGAAAGGAGTTCGCCGGCAAAGTGACCACTCCAAGGCGACCGGGGACCACTCCGGCGTGCGCGACGACTGCTTTTATCGTGCAAATGCACAATAACACACGACCGCCGCGACCGCAAAGTGAATTCCGTATTTTTCCACAATTTTATTGGATATAAATTTGCGCTAATCGGAAATTTATTGCCCGACCGCTGGCGTTCGATCGATCGGCAATCGAGTTGGGTCGATTGGGAGTTTTCATCAAAACAGACTCCACGACGAAGACGACGACTGTAATGGAGTAATCACTAATCAGTTAAAACGAGTGTGTTGCCATCAGCTAATCGAAGAAAAATTTATCACGCTGTCCTGTCTGCCTGTCTGTCTGTGGCCAGATCCGGAGACAATGAGATGACCATACAAGGACCGTGCACTTAATCCATCTGGCGACGCCACAAGTTGACAGACTCCAGGCACGCACATTTATCATGGTGTCGTGGTCCTGCCTAGGCGCTCCTTGAATTCCGTTAGGCGACACTAATGCCTAATTATGGTGCCAACGCACTCTTCGAACTGTTTGGCCGGCCGGAGCCGGGACAAATCATATTATCCAACTCAAGCACTCGGATTAGGACGCCCATTTACTGTGTCGCGCTGATCCCATCAAGGCACTTGACGGACGCCTCCAGAACAGCCACTAACGTGGTCTGGGACGTAGAGGAACTAGAAACAAATCTTCATTAATGTACGACAATTCATTTAGTTGACTTTCGAGGGGCAGCCTCCTGTCAATTAACTTATTTATTTGTATATTGTTTTAGCAGCACAGTAGATGAAAGTTGATTAACACGCGAACCATAATCGACTCGGCGACTTACTGACCACAAAATCCCCAATTGCTTAATGCACAAATAATTCACACAGCCAGCCAGCAAATTGTTGGCTAGCACTTCAAATCTATTCGCCGAGGATGCTTCGCTTGGTTGACTCACAAAATTACCACTCGAGGCATCGAGGCGTCAAGAGCTCGGGGACTTCCCACGAAAGCGGGTGCCAAAATGATTCGTGCAAACACGCCCAAACACCTGAATTTGCATATTGCGGAATATTTTCACACAATTACCGAGCGCCCACGATGACGCCTTCGATCTGTGACGGCATCGCTCGCTCACGATCGATTGCATCACGCGCACCAGTCGTTTTCCAGGAAATCTCCGCATTCCAACATAAGAGCGGGGCATAAGAGGGAAAAAGCGACGCATTTCAATTACCGCGATCGCGATCTCAAGAAACATGAGAACAAGTTCTTTCTTGCAGGACGGCTGGCCGGTCGGGGATCCGATCCGATCCTCACATACGGTCTGAAGTGCCGGCTGAAGTTGCTGCGACTAATCCTCTATGCTCGACGGCCCCCCCAATAGATGATCACCCTATGATCGCAGAGCAACAATGAATGAACCCCATTATGCTCGCGTGATCCGTGGTTTAATGAGTTTCTTTAACCCGGGCGCGTCACATCGGGGACCCATAAATTGTATTTCACGTCACAAGTGCAGCACTCGAAAGCCTGGCCGACCCGGTTCATCAATGCTCATTGATCACCAAGCGACCCAGCAGCGACCCCCATTCAAACCGGGGGGCCGTCTTGGTCTTGTTCTCGAGCACGTCCGAGACCGGGACCGATCAATTTGAAAAACTGTCAAACAAATTATCGAACAACGGGAAGGGGAAAAAACGGAGCGAGTAACACAAAAAAGGAGGGAAACATAACATCGGTCGGGGTCGAAGATCGATCGAGGTGCAGGCGAAAAACGTCCCAGTAATGGGAGAAAGATTTATGATCACGTCGACTGAGAAGCGATCTAAGAAGCCCCCCGCGAGGGGGTTGCGATGGTGATTATGGAAAGCAAAGCATACTCTGATGGTAAGTGGCACTCAGATACATTCCTGAGCTCGACCGACTCACTCGAAACCATTTATCGGAATTGTTGTTACACTTCCCCATTAAGTAATGCTTTGTTCTTGGAAAACTATTCATGTATTGACTGCTTTAAAGCTTAGCTAATATTTTAACCACAGTTTGCCCTGTGCTCCTCTCTCTGTTCACATCGACTGGGCAGAATCGAACTGAGCAGTTCCGGGCTTCGAACTAATTAAATATGTTCGACGAGGCGCATCCGAATTCGCAACAATTCTGGCAACGCCGGAAATCGACATAATTAGCAACATGCTCTTTAATGCGCCTGGTGCCGTTTTTGAAACATTGATCCGTGAAATTTTCCCGCCACCGGCTCGGCTTTTCACACTTTCGCCGGGATTTTCGCTCTCTCTCTCGCTCTCTCACCGGGGCTTTGTTTTTCCGCTGAAACTGAATTTTGGGCCCTTACAGGAAGCGATATTTGGAGGTGCATTATGTTGGCGCACCAAACCCCGGATGGCGGACTAATAAAATGAAATTCTACTCCATTTACTGCGCAGCACCGGATTGAGAGTGCCTCGGGGTGGGCAATATTGAATTAGTTTTGGCTTGTAGCATAATTTAGTTACACTCCACACTGTGTCCACTGTTGCCCATTTTCCCTTTTTTCTTTTCAACGACTGATTAAATTACTTTCAAAACAAATCCGCGGTTGGAAGGCGCCTTCCGGCTGGCTTCCGAACTTTATCATCATCACGCGCAATTAGAACGGACCGGATGTGTCAGTGACAAATCGGGACAAACCGGGGCGACGGAAGAGACATTTGTAGCTAATATTTCAAACCAGAGTGGGACAGCTTTCGTTGTCAGGAGTTTGCAGAACATCTTACAGGACCTTTCTTATGCTCTCGGTGTTCCACCAGTGAGGACAGTGGTGGCCCATAATGTTCAAGACTGCAACTTACAAGCAGGACATCTGTTTCTTTGAAAGTGCTTCACTCGACGGCCATTGACCGAAAGAGGATTTAAAAATTATTATTGATCGATGAAAGACATCTATTCTCTCACAAGCGACGAACGACCCCTTTTTTAAATTCCATCACAAAAACAGAGGCGAATCATTCTCTAAACGCCAGCCACTGTGACGGTGATTCATTTGACGGTGTTCTTCCGGACGTCAGTTGGATGCCTTTCGGGGCAGCGAAGCAGTACAAGTTAGGGTCTACCGGATACGGTCAGTTACACTCCGTCATCTGCAGCTGCCAACAAATGGAAGCCGAGTTGTAGCCCACGGTTTGTCGAACAGAGATGAATAACAACCCGTTACCAGGGACGTTACATCGTTATTATGACTTTCATTGGAGCAAGAGTTGTGTTAAGTGCTTTCCGTGTCCCGATGTTTGCCCGATGTTTGCGCTCACCAGCCGCTAGCACTAATGCACCGCACGCACCGGCCGCGGAGAGCATTAATTTGTCCTTCCCGTCCGTTGTAATCTACAAGCGCTTTTTTGCGGTTCGGATTCAATTAGTAGCGGCCGGCCAACCGTCAGCCCGTTGGAATGCAAAGCTCGGAACCGGACCAAGCCGCGTTGTGTGGCCACACCGGAACACGGAAAATACGCTTCCGGGAAAGAACTTCAGCCGGCCAGCCGCAAAACCCTTCTGTACATCCTTGCCGTCCTGTGGTGCGTTCTGCAAAATTGTATCCAGTTCCATATGGCCAGGCTGCCAGAGCCTGGAAGCCTTAAAACTCGGACTGTGTACTTTTACACGGCACCGGTTCCACCGTTGCTCCTGGATTAGGTTTTAGGTGGCCGGTGGGGTAGTTGCATAAACTAATTAATACAGCAACATAAACTAGCTCATTTCGCTGCATGCGAGTGGCTCTCTTTTGGGCGCCAAATGTAAACATCGACCGCTGCCGGAGAGAGAGAGAAGAGGGAATTCATTTACACCACTCTTCCGGGTGCCTCCGCCGGTCGACCAGCGTCGAAGGTGCGAACGAATGTTTGGGCGCTTGTTTTACATTAAATTTGTACGGAATTTGTTTTACGCACCTCCGCGACAGAAGGCCGGCCGGAAATGCTAATTAAAGCGATCATTATACACGCATTTAGTTGTTGTTAGCTGGGCCGCCGGACGACATCGGCGACTCCTCTGGTCCGATAGCCAACGAGCATCGATAGCAATCAGGCTTTACCCCGTGGCCGGGCTATCTTTCCAATTGATCGAAATAGATTTCGCAATTACTGGCAGATGCTCGGTCGGATTCGCGGCGAGAGATCGCATTTCCTTCCTGGTGCGCACCAAGATTCATGGCCCGCGCATGAATCATGCAGCGAGCTTCGTAATTGAATATGAAGAGGTATATTATTATGAAATCAATTATTTACGTGAAGCTCGGGCGGCCCTTGTGGCCCAGCAAGAGCAGGAAACGTTCCGGAATGATACCCCTATTTCATGGGTTCCACAGCAAAACTCACCTGAAAGCAGAAGAAGAATAAAGCTTTTAGGATGCGGATTCACTTCGAGAACGGATACCAAACTCAAGCCGCTAATGATGCGTCCCGGAACCCACATTAGCGAGCAGCGAGGGAAGACGCACTCCCAAACAATCGCACAGTACAACGATTCAAAAGACCACCACTCTGACGGATGGCCGGAACCATCATCCGTCCCCGTTCAAACACAGCGGGCGGACACATTGTTGTTGTTGTTCGCGGGCTGGCCAACAAACGCACCACACCAAAAACCGCGCATATTCTTTTCACATTTCGCACCACGGCCGCAAAGCCGCCAGGACGAGCCCGTGCGTTGCATACATAATTCACTCGGCCAATCCGCCTCGCCGGCGGACGAGAACATGGAAAGTATCATCATTTTTCAAAACCATATTTATTTATGTCATAAAGCGTCCGCACAGGGGCGGGCGAGGCATCATCATAAATTATGCTCCTATCGCGATCCGGCGGTCCGGCGGTTTGTTCGCACCGGCTCTTGTATGTGTTTGGCCTACATACTTTTTGAACTGCCCCGTGGGTCTCGGGGAATCTAAAAAGTGCGTTCGAATGCGCAAACTTTAGAGCAAACTTCGGGCCGGATAAGGCCGGATGTCCGGATGTTCCGGGCGGACTTCCGAAAAAGGTGAGCCTGTGAGTCCTGTGCGTGTCAATCAAGAGACCCCCACCAGCGATTATGCCAGGATGTTCTCTCTTTGTTTTCGGAGCCACCACGGAGGAACCGCGCGCCTTATTTCGAGCGTGAAAAATGATCCGTTTGATTGTCAGATCTCTCGTTGCCCGGCGCATTCAATGATGGGGAGAGATGACTGACACTTGATTGACTACGCCGACCTAGCCGGAGTTTAACGAGCAAACATCGAGCCGCGGCGAGAGAAGGCGAGAGCAATCGAATTAATACTATCGGAGGGGCTAATAATTTCAATCGTTGCCCGTCCAACGCAACCAAACCGACTCCGATCGGGAAACCCGGGATCACATCGGTTTCTGCAGTCGAGCCGGGCCATCAATATTTTACGGCCATAATCAACGGCGGAACGGAAATTGATCAATTGAAATTATTTAATTCAAGTTTAGCGTGCGTTGATTAAGTACGTTCACGGAGCCTCACAGGCGGGACACGCGTGTGATGAGTGTATATTCACGAGGCCGCACTCTCTCTCTTTCTCTGGTGACACAGACACTCTAAGGCAGGATAATTCAATTTCTGCTCCGCTGTGGCGCTACTGCGCTGGCTCCACAGGACGCCACAGAGGGCGGTTAATTAGCTTGCGAAATTCAATTAAATAGCTTTCGATTTTTCACCCCCGAAGCCGAATTTGCGCGTTGTAAATATTGGATCCCCGGGACGGGGCCCTAATAAATTGAGTTCGCACGCGCTCAAGCTTTATTGGCTTTCTGGCCTTTTTTTCTGGGGAGTTCCGATTTGGGCTAGAGTCGCCTGAATTATTTGATATCGATAGCCGAGGCCGAGATTTCGTTGGGCTGTGAGTCTGTCAGCAGCCAATAACATTTGTTGAGTATAATGGAGTTTATCAATTAACACTTCAAGGTGGCACTCCTACAATTTAAGGAATCGACAAGATAGCAGTCGCCAGTCGTATCGGCTTACCTCTCACTGCACTGAACACTTAACACTGAATTGCTGTGGCATCTTCTATGCCCAAACGCCTTACGTTCTGAGCACAGTTTGCTATGATCGTTAGCAAAATTTGGCTCACCCAGCTTACGTCACCGTCCTTTTTTTTGCAAACCCGAAAAAATGGACCTCTTAGACCTCCAGCGGAGAGAATCGCGAGTTGTGTCACCAGCCCCGTCTGAGTCACGCAATTATTTGAACCACATTTTGCATGCGCTACGGATCCCATAAAAAAGTGATCCCATTTTGGGTTCGCTTTGCCCTCCTTTTAATTCAACAGATGAATTCAACACGCCCCAGATGAGATCAGCACGCAGCAGGCGCAGAAAGGCTGTGCTGTCAGACTTGCCTTGCCATCCGTTGGCTACCAACATAACAACAACATCACAGTAAGCCATTGAAACGATACTGTTTGGATCATAATTCTTGCAGCGAACCTAAGTTTAATATATTCTACAATTTAAAAAGAACCGCTTATATTGAAAAAAACAACAGACAGTAGACATTAGTTGCTATGCAATTCTTTCGTCTTTCAATCGGATCTATTGTTTTCGAATCGATCAGCATAAAGCGAGAACATCGTGCGTGCACATAAAGCACAACGGCGGGCGCATCTTCTTCAATGAGCTGGACTGTTTCAGAGGGAATAAAACATCTTATCCCGCCCAGACGAGAAGAAGATTCGACGATCATTCTCCGACCGCAACAGAAGAACCATCGGGCAGGAACCATTCTTCACGCACCGAGGAAACCACAAAGAAGACACACAAAAGGCACCTCCGCTCAGAGCTTAGTTCCGGTGAATTGAAATCCCGAAGAAGGGGAACTCGCGGTTACGGGGTCGAAGACGAAGCCGAATCCATCATTAATTCGTTTATGTTTTATGCATACCATCCGGCCTCCGCCCCACGAAAGTCGTCAGCCCGAAAATCGACCGTTGAATGTTAAACAAGGGGCCCAACAGCCCTGCGTGAAGCAGCAATATTTCCGGAGGCCTACAACAGACTAACAAGAGGTTTGATTATTGTAGGTTCCTATTTACGAGCGGCGGCGGCTGTACGCGTATGACGGATGGGAATGAAGGTGATCTCCCCGGGCTCTTCGGGCGATTGGGGAAGATCCTGCGCGAAGATCGACACGAGCGAAGACGCGGTTCCCGGAACCGTTGACTGGCTGGCAATTAATCTTCGTTGCTCGATGGGAAACATCGACACGAAAAGTGACATAACAACGTGATCCGCGGCCTGTGTCCTGGGCGGGTGGAGCGTAGGCGCGAACTAATTTCAGCACCGTGCGGCGAAGATAAATGTGCAATGCGGTTCGCGTGTGTGCGGTGAGTTATGTACTGGCCGTTGTCCGCGTATGCTAACAAGGCCGTGAGCCTTGTCTGTTAATTGCCAGTTATGCTGCCGCCAAACAGCGGCGTTGACATGATAACGAGGCAACCTTAGAATAGGTTATTTTTATACACCACACAGTCCGGTGGGGGACCTTCAAAGAACTCGCATCTTTTGTGCGTTCCGGAATCGGAGACCCGTGGCCCCGATTTCCCGAGTCGCCGAGTGCAACGATGTATCCGATGTTTAATGCATGAGTTATGCGCGCCGCCGCGAACAATATGGACGCTAATTCAAAAGTGTTTTCGAACCATTATTTCCCACCGGCGCGGCCAGAGGATGCGAAGCAGATGGCCGCCGGCGATGACTTATGGACCCCATGGATGGCCATCCGCGATTCATTCACCAGCACGACCAACATAAATTATGCTCGCCGATTGGCCATTTTGGGGTAGGACAACTATTCGTTAGCCATCGACCCAACAGACGTCGGTCGTATTGTGGTGCCGAGAAAAATGTTGGCCCCGGACAAAGTTTGACGAATCTTTGACGAAGCACCATTCGAATGCCACGCCGGCAGCAGCCAACGGGCAAAGTGAGAAAGTTGATCCAAACATTGCCATACCCATTAGACGTGGCATCTGCTCCGATCCCGGTCCCGTGTGTGACCTTCGTGTCGATACTGGCTCGCTGCGCCGGGATGCCCGATATTTGACACCCACTTGACACCGGAACCCTTTCCAGTCACACGGCACGGCAGCATCGGAGCGGGCCCTAATGGCTCACCCGGGGCAGCGTCGCGCTGATAGAATTACTGGCCACAAAGACAAATACCAGATCGCCCTGAGCTCGAAACTCGGAAAAACAACGAGTCGTCCAACAGACACACGTGTTAATATATTTTCCCTAACGGGTTGTCTCCGCCCGACGTTCGGAATTATTGCCCGCCGAGAAATCCAATCTTCAGCCCGTTTCGCAGCATAAGCATTCTCCAGCGCGCGTCTTGTGGGCCACGCGCCCGCTGCGGGCTCCTTCTGTGCTGCTAATACGCCCATACGTCCCCGTGGGAAGCGTACTGTAAAATGATACCATAAATTACGGTCCAGTCCGGCCATCCCCGGAGTCACCCATCAGCGCCAGCAGCGGAGCGGAGTGTGACATTTAGCTAACGATACGACACGCCACGCCAAGGGCTGTCCTTGCGCGAAAAAGGTCCTTCCAACAGCGGAGATGCACAGATGAAATAGGCGAAAACATCATAAATCTAGCGCGTTTTTGTTTCTCGACAAATAATATCAAGCCTCGCGTCCATCGCCAGGATGCGCCGTTGTAACACAGATTTCTGCCCTCTAGCCCCTCTCTCTCTCTTGAGGGAATTCTTGAAGATGAACTGGAGCGATTTGGGGCCATAAATTAAATCAGAATCAGATGATGAGGATCGTTTCTTTTTTGTTGCCAATTTATTATTTTAAGAAAGCCAGTCGAATTCTCAACCGAGACTCAAGTAGCTCCTATTATGATGTAGAGAGGTCATTAGCGAATCGAACTGTGTGCTTAAAACTAGAGCCTCCCGAATCAAGCACAAGCATTTAATGGGAATCGGAGTGTCCACTCGGAATCGGAATGTTAGCCAGTGAAACGCAATACGTGTGCCCTATAAAACCCACCAAAATGGTGGATGGCCAATTTACTACGCGGTTACTAGTTGCGATATCGAACCAAAATTTCACCCAAAAACCGTACGGTCAACGGCTGCGGACCAATAAAATGTTAATGACCAACGCTCAATCACCCGCCGACTGTCGCCAGTGTAAACAAACCCCCCGCAAACCCCAACCCCATCTATTGGGGCCAACAAACTGAAAAGCCGAAACGAAAACCAGCAACGCCGGTAATAAGACACCGACGGGTCCGGGACTACCGGGTTTTATGCTCAACGCCCTCCGGCCGGTCGCCCATTACTCTGGTGGCGCCAGATAAAATTAGTACCAAACACGCTCACTCTGACGGCTGAATCATGCCTTATTTTTACACCACATCACCGTTTAAGCGGGGCATCACAATTGAGGACCGTTTCTGCAGAGAGAGAAGTGGCGGCAGGCAGGCCTCGCGGCTTCAATTTATGTCACCATCTCGACACGTGCTATGTCGGGGGAACCTCAATTGACTGGTGTAAACGTTAGGATTCCGGCGGACGATTAAGCTGCCTGTTGGACACGCTGCGGTCAATTTTAATACACTTTCAGAGGTCGATGACGATTTTAGGTGCCCCAAATTGAGTTGCATTGGCGCCTGGGACTGAGCACGTGCCCCCGAATACGTATCCTCCGAAATACTATCGTCGTGACTGCCACTCAAAGGCTCGATGTCGATGGGTTCTGTCAACCGTTCGCGCCATATCGCGCCCAGAATTAGCATGACGGCGCCGCCACCGGCGCTACGGTTCCGTTCTAGGTCACCGTCACATATTCCTCATTGGACTTCCACTTTTTTCGCGAGTGAATGATTTTTTCCCCACGCGTGGCCATTAAAACAAAGACCAGCCGGCACGGACCGTGAACGTGCCCACGGTCCGAACGTAATGCACTGAGCGTGACACCGCTAATGATCGTTGCTGATGAGATGCTGATCGTCACGAGGGGCAACGCACACCTTTCTGCGGGGTCCGCTCAGCGTGACCACGTCGGTTCTCGCGTCATGGCCAATCATGGCGACCGCAGCGGAGGGATTAATAACTCGCCCAGGGAGAAGGAGAGATCACCTTCCCGGTGCGGCCCGTCCCGGAGGACACCGCCGCGGAGGATGATGGATGCATTCAGATCCGCTTTGTTCCGGCACAAAGGAACATTATCCCTTCGCCTTCGGTATCCTTCACCGAAAGTTGCACCGCACCGCGGCCGCTGGGGATTTACTTATGACCACGCCGGACACAAACAGCGTGACATCAATGTTTGTACGCTCATCAACCCACGAACCACGAGAGCGAAAAAGGGGGCCGCCACGAGGCAAAAGTGTTGGACACAATGGATCGGCCAGCCAGCCAGCCGTCGAATGTTGTTGATTTTATGACTCGTCCGCCTTCGCTTCCGCCTTAAAGCAGGTTCCGCTTTACTAAGAAATTTTCATGAAAACATCACACAAAGAGACCCGAGGCAGAGTAACGCAGCTGCATATTGAACCCCCTGGAAGTAGGAAAGACACTTATCGGCACGATGACTTCAGGAGAAGTCGTTTCGAAATGCTGATAAAGCTGAGTGATATCACTGCGCCAAACGGTGACGAATCGATTCGGATTGTGCACTCTAACGCCATCTTCGACTTAGCGGTTCCGTGGCGCAATGGAAAACGTGCCTGTACTACGGATCAGAAGATTCCATGTTCGACTCCCGACAGGATCGAAAAACGTGTAACATACTCTTTCAGTAAAAAATAATTATTACACAAAAAGCCTATTAACTGTAACGCAACACATGGGTTGAAAAGTCTCGAGCTTAACACATAAACGGGCGCTCTGGTCTTTTGTTGCATTTATCGCCTTTCTCTCAGTTAGTATTGGGTGAGTAATTTAGCGTGCATGTTTTCACTTCGTTATGAAAAATAACGACTTAATATTTTTCGATGCTTGAACTTCTATTTGAAAGGTTGATTCTTAATTTTTTTTATGTAAAACAATTTTGGTTGCAGAAAATTGAGAAATATGAAAAACTTATTTCCAAAGTTATTTTTATTTTTAACTTATTCAACTCAAACGGTACGGACACTCAAATAAATGTAATGAATGAACCTTATGAATAAAAGCTCAAACGTCCAAAAATATTAAGCCGTTTTTATTTATAACGAAGTGAAAACATTAACGCTAAATTACTTCCCCCCTATATTAACCTCCAAAAAAAGCTGTTAAAATTTCATGATACATTTTGCTACACATAAGTGAAGAGCATAAGTTAAGAATGACACAATTTTTGTAATTTTTTAAAAACAATGGATCGAAAACCTTTTCGTGTTTTGATGTTACAATGCTTCTTGATGGGGAAAAAAAATCGTCCAAAATATCTTACCATAAACGTGGTCGTAGAGATCCCAATGCAACAGAACTCAGTGGACGTCCAAATGAGTCGATAACATCAGAAAAAAAAACCAATTCAAAAAATCGTTTTGAATGATCGAAAAGTGAAGTTGGTGGAGTAAGCTGACATTGTAAAAACATCAAAAGAACGTGTGGAATTTAAATTGAGCATGAGTATTTGACTATATGAGAATGCCCAGTTCCAAGAGGATGCTCCCATAGAGGAAACGGGGATCTCATACTTCACTTCGGGATCATAACTGGAAAGGTTATGGCCTCGGTACTTTGGGATATGCGTGATCTAATATTCATCGATTATCTTGAGAAGGGAAGTACCATCAACAGTGAATATTATGGATGAAGATTGCGTAGAAGAATTTAGCCAATTTTGAAGAAAGCAGAAGGACGCACTTTCCATTCCTTAGACCCGGGACTTTTAAACCCAGGTGTCCCTGGTGGCGTCAAGCAGCAAGAATCAAAGAACCCATTGCAAAACAGGGCTGCAGGCCGTATGTAATGCGAATGGCAATCGTTGTTAAATCGCTCATCATTAAAAACAGGAACATAAAAAGAGAAACATCCAATTGCCATTACATTCCAGCTCCATACAAAGCACCGACGAGGGCATAAAGAACAGAAACAACATTAGAATCAGCGCAACGGAGCGATCCAAAAATACCGACCCAGGAGCCGTCCGGACAACAAACCGGCCACAGGTAACGCGGAATTCACCGGAATCAGAGAGGAGACACGAATAAACAACCCAACAAAGAGTTGACCGACTGTCGGAACACAACCAAAAACGCGGGGGCCAAACGGTAGACGCTTCGGTGGCGCGGTGCCGGCATGTCTCCGTCCGTCTGTCTGTCTCTTCGGTTTGAATGATTGCAAACAACGGACCAGAAAGCGCGCGCCAGAGACATGGCGCAAATAAACAGACCCCCTCTCGGCCGCCGTCTCTCAGCAGGACGGCCCGTTTTAGGCGCTGCAAGGTTTGCAATGTGGGCAAATAAATATTCACGGACACAATTTACCCAAATATGGCACACAATGGGAGGCTTCGGCCCGCTGCGCAGGATGACATGCCATTTGACCGGGGGGTCGAAGCGAAACTCGGAAATTCCAGCACAACTGATTCAGCCTGACCGCCCAACTACAACGATCAGTGATCGCGCGGGGAACAACAGAAGACTAGCTAATGATCGGAAAAACATCACAGATCACCGATGACGAACGAGAAGCGAGCTTCCGATCTCACCGGATCGGTTACTCAACAACAAGACCCCGAAAGTAATGGCGTCACAGAACCGGATTTCGATCGCGTTGAGATGAAGCTGCGAGAAGATCGTGCGCCGTGCGGAGATCAGCTTGACAGGTCGATCCGCGACGCTGTTGGCGCCACGGTTTTGTGATTCACGCGCTCTACGCGGAACTCTAAGCGTTGGTGAATTTCCCGCTAGCTTTTTCGCCAAAAATTTTCCCAACGCCAGATTTATTTTAAACCCTACGATCCGAGCGAAGAAGCCGAGGATGCTCTGACTCATGGCAGCCAGTCGGGGTTACCAGCCTAGGTTGCCTGCCAGATGGATTGGCGTCCCTCCTTTCTCTGTTTATCTAACTTCGCTTTTTCGATGCACGGAGAGCTAGGGCGTTCCGTGGAAAACCCCGTGAGCCGTGCAGATGCTGCCGCCAGAGCGCATCTTGAGACGTTGTTTAATCACTGGGGTGGTGTGGTGCGTCTGTCCAAACGGGCCCTGAACGTGGACGCGATCGCGAACGAGAAAGGTCAAAAACCCGACTGGACCCTGGCCCGACGAACTGGATCCCGTCCGGCGTCTGGAGTCGAGAGCCTTGGCGACACGAAAAACAAGGCGTACGCGAAAAGGATTCGCAAAGGCCAGCCAGCCAGCTGAAGAACCTGTTTTCCGACCGTCTGGCCTGCCGTGGTGACAGCGTCTCCGACAGGGGGCCCCGAGAATGTAAAAAGCCATCCCACGCGCCCAAGTGCGTTACGCGCATTCCTCGTCGTCGTTGCGCAGCGCAGCGCAGCAGCTGCAGTCAAGATGTTTCCTGGCGCGTCTGTTTACACAATCCCGAGGGCAGAGCGGCCGTACCGGCGGCTGCACCGTTTATTTCTTAAATAAAAACGGCGGTGCGCGCGTGCATTGACCTACAAATTGAGACATTTCCACGAACCCCCACGATCGCTTTCCACGGAAATGCTGATCGCCGCCGGAGAAGCGGAGCGTCTGCCAAACTGCTCGGGGGTGATGAAAAAAATTGGGCGACAAATTTGGGTCAGTGGGTGGGACACCTTTGCCTGGGGTGGTGGGTGTCTGTGATAAGTATGTCGTCGCAGTCGCAAGGCGGAGCAGCGTGGACCGGATGCAGGGCCGCCGTAAGCATCAATGAATGTCGACGGTGAAAATGCTCACGAAGCCGGGATTTCCCAACCGGCTGTGCATAACCCAAAAATAGCGTCTGTAACCGGCCACATCTCTTTCGCCCATTTGGATGGTACAACCAGTGAACTTGCTAATAATTTTAGTACCTCTAACCGGAGCGTCCACACTGTGAGAAACTGGGCAAAAATGTATGGCAGGCCAAGAAACTGTCAATCTTTTGCTAGAGTGCCGTGAGCTACTTTGAGTTACTGTTGAGCGCCTTCTGTTTATGAAATGTTTCACGCATTTTTTTCAATTTGACCGTTGAAGCCAAATTTTGGATGCCCAAAATAGGGGACAGTTTTTCCACAGCGGGGACCAGATTATGACAAAGTCGGCAATAGAAGGAGAAGGAAAGGATACTGAAAAATCAAAGCACAAGCTGCTAGTGTGGACGCCAGCACAGCAAAAAATCAGCAAAAAAATCTGATAGTGTCGACGAAGCGTAAAACAATCATCGAAGAGTTCCAGGTCCTGGCTTCAGAGTCCACAGCATAATTGAGCTGAGGGCTGAGTGCATAACTTTACTCTACGGTTCTGAAGAGGGCAACCGAAACGATTTAGACCGGGAATCGACGCGGAAATGGCTGACCAAAAACTCCCGGACCCCGGATCCATTCCCCGGACAGAAGTAGAGTGAAGCAACGGATCTGTCGGATCTTTGATCCGCCTTTGGCCTTTTTCCACGGAAATTCGAAACGGCGGCGGAAGATTGTTTGGGATCGCCTTTGAGTGAAATTAAAACACCAACAACCCGGGCCGTGCGGGGCCGTGTAAAACGAGAACGCACGAATGGTTGTGATATTTTTAGAAAAATGCATCTTTGCACTGGGCGTTGCATCGTTGGCTGCTTGCGTTGCTGCGTTGCTGGAGCGATCCGTTTAATGGGTTCCATGGCTGCCGGCCGAAGAAGAAAAGGGTTCCGAAGAGCAAGAGCATCCGTCAAGTGGTGTCGGTCGGTGTTTTATAAAATGAGTTTAGGTCCTGACCCCCACGGGCTCAGGACACGCGGGATGTGTCACCAAGTACCACAGCCGCCCCGCCACTGATTTATTGACTTACCGACGATGCCGGCGGATTGCATCTCGGATTGGTCCCTCGGATGGATTACTCGGGCCGATGCTGATGGATAGCAGGTTTTCAAAACATTCGATCCGACTAACCACCGAGGACGAGGACGCCAGCGAGCAGCAGCGTGTTGGGACGACGATTTATGTATTTATTTGGACCCCGCGGCTGACAGTCTGTCGATCGTCGAGAAAGTTCATAAATTAACAGTGTTCTCGTTGTGCCGCGTTTCCGATTCCACCGGTGGCCGGTTCAATCAATCAGAATCAGCGCGAAACGGCAGATTAAAACTAACTCCGCCCGCCAAGCTTACGGGATCTTACATAACACTAACCTTTTGGCGGATGGCGTGCCGAGCGCGCTACCATCTGCGCTGCCGGTCACGAACGATGGGGACATAATTTATTTCCCGAAATCTGTGCCCGCGATCTCCCTCGGCGCGTAATGATGACCCGCAGCATTCCACGCGGCTCCCGATAAAAGCCCAGCCCGCGAGGTGCATAAAATTAGCCGATACAAAATGCTTTCGACAGCTGGCGTGGCGTAGTTGTTGACGGTTGTGGCGACATTTATGACCTCGTAGAAATGCACGCGCCCCGGACCGGCGCCCACGGGCCGGCAAATTTACACGTCAATATTTGTAGAATTCCAAGCACCCAAACAAGCCATCCTCTGCGTCTGCGTCCCGTTTCGCGGAAGGAGCGGGCCTTATTAGGGGACCGAAACCGAGTCCCCCATCAGCAGCACGCAGGCCGCCCTTAAATCATCTTCTTAATGTTCAGCTCGAACGGGCAACCCTTTTTCCAACTCGGATCGTGGTGGAGAGGAGGCTACGGATGACATGGCACACACCCGTCGGTCCTGCTTCGCCCTGGAAAATGGGAAAATAGCGCTGATCTTACGCGATTCGCACACGAACGATCACCGATGCGTGCGGCGTTCTTAGCGCCCGATCTGGGCGCGATCGGACCAAAATAGATCTATCGAGAACCCGGAGCGTGGTCGACCATTAATTTTCACTCCACTTTTCGGGGAGCGTACACATTTCGCCTCGATGTTGAATTTGGTGCGCAAAATGGCCAAAACAAGCGCTAAAAATGCCGTAGACGAAGAAAAACCGAACGCCGGGAAAATCAATCCCTGAGTCCATTCTGGGGAGGAAAGTCCAAACGTGGCCCACGTTTGGCATGGGGTCGAGAGAAAGTTTGATGATTATTTTAAATTTAATTCAATTTCAAAATAACAGAACGAACAGTGCCCCGTGCAGTGCCTGACCTAAGCCAACGGTCTACACGAATCCCGCACCCCCGGTGAGGGTGTAACTAATTGATTAATTAATGGAGCAGTGACGTGTGCAGTTCCCATAAACACTTCGCTGGGGTAGCTTGACCCTTGCAAGGGGTGGGTCTCTGGTGGCCCCTCAACAACTGACATCATCGGAGCACTCTGGAAGCGATCTTATCGCCCGAATGGCCAGGGAAGGGTTCATACATCACACCGAGGGCCACTCACATCAAATGTTCCCTAATGGCGACCCTACTGTGAACAGTGGGTCAGCGATGGATTACCTACCCACCAGTTGGGCCAGAACTCTGGATAACTTTCTAACTAATATTATATGAAAATTGCCAAAAGTATCCTCAATCCGGGATCATAATGACGGATAATGTCACTTCGCCCCAGACAGTTACAATTTCATTCCGTGACTCCTTGACGAATCCTCGCACCCCAATTAGGACCAAAATGGAGTGCAACTGCCAACTCTACCAACACACGATTAGCGTCGGAATTGGACTGCACTCCAGGCCCGGCGCGGTGCTTAAATTAATAAAAATCAACTGATAGCAAACACTGCACGAGTGCCCCAGGAGTAATAACAATTAACAGTAACGGACCACCGACATTCCAAAGTTGCGTTGCTCCGGAGCGCATGTCCTGCATACAGAGCGTTCGAGTCCGAGGGCCACACAATTTCCATACCCATCCTGGTCCTGGCGCCTGGCGGTAAGAAGATTGAATTCACAGAACCCTCGGGAGACTCTGGCTGCCAATGAACAATCCGCCAGCGGAACGGGGCGAGAGATGGTTACTGACTTTGGATCGGCCCCCGGGCCGGCTGGGAGCCGTCGTGGCCCCCGGGTCCGCCGGGAGGGGACACGAAATTAATTAAACTACACACTAGCATAATTAAAAGTCGCTGAAACACTCCGGGGTGCACTCCGGGCACTGCCGGCACCGGAATTAGAAAAAGACCAACGCGAGGAAGGCGCCAAACATCGACGCTCCCGCCGAGCTCGAGGAGTATTAGCAAATCGAAAGGAGCGATTCCGTGAAATGCTAAGAAAACGGGATAATTAAATATGCAACATTGCAAGTCCGGTCGCGCGCGCCGGACTCCGACTCTTCCGTCGGGCGAACTCCAGAAGCCGGTGGCCGGTCGGTGAAGATTAGGACGACCGGCGAGTTGGAATCATAATAATTTAAATAAATATGCGCAACTGATCGTGTCTCTATCGACCGCGCCGGGCCGAGTGGCCTTGCCGACTGGACCCGGCGGGTCCAATGTTGGCTACGTATCCTCACCTAAGCCCACAAACCGCTCCGAGGCGCCACTTTGCACACGCTGCATCGAATCGCGCGTGGAAAGGAATTGGCATTCAGGGCCGGCGTCGCTGTGCTCTTTGAAATTCATTGCGAGCATAAAGATGGTGATGCATTTGCATCTACTTTACATGCAATCCCGCGGACGGACGGAACGGCTTTCGACACGGCACCGGCCGGCTCGGTGATCCATTTCCGTTGGCTTTCGCCACGATTTCGGTAATACAACAGTGGCACCGGAAGAAACATCGGCACCTCAACGGCAAGCGGTCAACACCTCGCCAGGAAAGGTGAGGCACACTTCCTGGGAAACGGGCATTTGTGGCCGGGCAGTCATGCAGAACCCCCACCGGTGCGGGGATTAGCCCATGGATTCCACCTGAAGTTGGAAAACCCCAAACCCCCCAAGATTCGTGAGGAGTCTCCTTTGCAAAAGTATTTTTGAAATGACTCAACGAAACTCGTGACGGTTTAAAAGGAACCATTAAATGTTAACCCAACAGATAGGTAAACTCCCAAAGCGTGACGTCATAATCTGTCATCATCTGTCTGTTGTGAAGGTGATGTGTGAGTAATAAACGTCAAATTTGAAAAATGACACATCGAAACGTCAAAGCATAGCAAAGGTTAAGATATCCTTTTTGATAATCCTTTTGAATATTTATTTTTACTAATCTTCATCCGCTGGTCCTTTTGGATATCCCTTTCCAGAGTATAAATTGCTGGCCAAGAGGCGAAGGCAACCTCGGTCGGTCGTGTACCTCTCGACCTTAATTTCTAGTCCGTCCGCTACACAGTTGCTTGCCACTTAATCTCATCACTTTCTTCGCCCCGACGACGGGCGCTCCGGCAGAACATAAATCAATATTGAACCACGTGACAAGTGATAGTTCTACCAACTCCGACAGTAGCGGCGGCACCAGTGGGGCCGGCTTTAGCCCCACGGTGATGGCGGAGTATAAATATGTATGTTGCCCGCCACAAACAGCAGTGTGTCGTCTCGAGGGCTGATTTATGGGACCATTCCACCGAAAAGGCGGGAGCTCTAGCAGTGCGCGATTCTGGAGTCTCCACTCTGGAACCGCTGGAGGTGATTGACTTGTGGCAACAAGCATTTTTCATTGGTCGCTGCGCCATTCCCCTAACGGGGTAATGGTTTTAATCAAAATGTCCCGAAGCCAAGCACAGACCCGGAGAGGCCACCCGGAGAATCACGAAAATTAATTAGTACGCACAGCACGCACATAATTCAAACACACGTCGTCGCGGGGCTCTCGTTCGTCGTCCGGTCGGACCTAGGTGTTAGGTGTGACGCTAATGGCCACTTCACAGCTACTGCGGTGTCGAAAAATCGGCGGACACAGGGGGTGTCCGAGTTCCTCGTCCCCAAAACAGGGAGTCCTAATATCGCGAAACAACCTCATTTCTGTTTCATCCGAAGACCCGCTGTACGGCTCAATTCAATCCGGTCCTGGTCCCGGGGTGGTCAGTCGCCGGATGTGATGACATCACGGAGCACGAATAACGCGTGCTGTAACATAATACTGTCAGAGGCCAATGCATGTCAAGAATACAAGCATATGTAGCCTATGGCCAGAAGCGGAATAAAAAGAGCTGCGTGTTCAACCGTCATTGAATGAATGGCTGAAGACAAATTTCCGTCCGTTAGAACACGCGACCGACCGACCGCTGTTGTTTGCGAATCGACTTTTTTATGTTTTCACATGACCGCGTTTATGAGCAAAAATTGCGACTCTTAACTGACGGGGCCATGGTGGTTCAGGTTACAGCGCGCTAGGTGGAAGCCGAACTGGGCCGGGTTCGATTCCAAGCCGCGAATTGTGGGTTATTTTTAGAACATCGAATAAAAGGGAATGCAAGTAATTCTGGCTTTTGCAGGGGAGGGGGTGGTGGTGGGGGCGTCTTACATACAAACGTAAACCTAACCTAACAACTATAACACTCAGCATAATTCGGGAAGTGTTGTTCTCGAGCAAATCGAACCCAAATTCTGCTGGCGGGGGGGGAGGAGTTTTTGGGGGTGGGGAATTGTTCTGGTGAATGTTTGACACCCCTCCCTCCTCACCTCTTTACAAGGGGGGGGGGGCTCCCATACAAAATCTAGGTTAAGATTTCCAAAATTAGGTTTCCAAGGAAAATTTGGGGTTCAATTCAGCTGGTACATGGATGTATCCAACGGGAAACGGGAAGGGAAGCCGGTCGGATACGTCACCCGGGAAGCCCGATCGTCGGTAACGGGAGGAGAAGTCACGGAAGACTGGGGGGAAAGGAAAAGCCGATCAAGTACCTCACCGGGAAAACCAACCAGATCATATTTAGAACAGAGGAGCAAACGGGAAGCGAGATGGGAAACCGATCAGATACGTTACCCCGGGAACTCCAATCATCTGAAACGGCGGAAGAGTAACGGGAGGCGGGAAGGAAAACTGAACGAGAATACGTCACGGGGAAGCCCGATCGTCTGAAAGGAGGAATAACGAGAGCCAGTAAGGGAAGCCGATCGGATACGTCATCAAGGAGGTCCCGGCCCTCTGAAACGCGCCGAATTTGAATAATCGAGAAAAGAGGCGTGGCGAAGCGACGAAGCACGCCGGGACCTACTAGTTTGATTATGTAAAAAAGGGCTGAATATTTTTTTAAAGTTGAACTTTTATTTGAAAGATTGATCCTTAACTAATTGATAATTGATTGTTGCGGTCCAACTTATCAGCTTCAATTTCGCCGAAAAACCAATCAGACGAAATCCGCACCAAACAGTCACTCGTTGTGCGTGGTGCATTGGCTTCTTTTGCACGATGTGTGGGTTTTCCGAACCACAATACTGCTTAAATTATGTTTTATACATACATTTTTTTTATAAATGAACCTTTCAAACAAATGTTCAACCATTGAAAAATATTCAGCCGTTTTTTGTTAAATAACCAAATAAAATCATGTATCGTTAATGAAACACCCTCTATTTACCCTCTCCCGGATCCGGATATTGGTGGATCGATTTACTGTACATATAAACCTTCGACGACGCACCGGTTTTACACGACGACGGATGAGGACAGAAGAACCCCCAAAAGTGCTAAAGACACACCGTCGGGCCTCTCCCAATTTGCAAACAATATGAAAGAGAGTTCTTGAACTACGGACGCGCGCGCGAAACTGTGGCCACACGCGAACCACGCGATGATGACGAAGCGAAGCCACTTGTGAAGGGTCCCTCGACCAGAAGCGCAAGGAAATCGCTCGAACACAGGGAGGCCCATCATAGAGTTGATCAAAATTGATTGACTGACGTACGGGCCGGATGTGAGACCGGACGGCCGCGCCGGACGTGGCCGCTGCCGGGTGCCAAACATCACTCTTCGGACGAACTGGAAAGTGGCCCAGCCGCGGAGTAGCTCAGAACCTTGGACTGTCCTTCCATTCGCGGCACGTTGTTTTGAGTGTGATTGAGCATGAGCCGGGCGCGTTGTGTTTTTATGCTTATTATGTTTTATTTATTTTATCTGCAAATTAATGGGCTCAAACCACTCAGGGCGAGTGTGTGGCCTTGACCGGAACACACCTAGCCGAACCGATGGGAGGATTGCGTGATACGGTGAGATTTTCTTCGGTCCAGACTTCGACGTTGTGGTTGAGAGCACAACAATTAAAGTCATAATTTCACTTTTCCTCGATCTTTGGCCGTCTCGACCAACATCGCAATCGCCGTCTGGCTGTGAACCTCCCGGACCGGACCGAGGCTGAGTCAATCAGTCGTCGTCGACGCTGGCGACGATGACATTTGAATTCATTAAATACTTTTGCTTCGTTAAATTCTGGTGCCGTAACTCGGTTCTGCTGCGCTCTTTCCCTCGGCACCCTCCCTTCCCGATCAGAAAGGCGTCAGAAGTTAGTCAGCGGTCCGGAAAAGGAACCCCAACTCATTGATGTTCGGTCGTCGGTGTCGATCGATTCCACGGTGCCCCATCATTACCATTTCTATGGCCCCCGGAGTTCCGGTTCTCGAGTGCCAGGCCCTTTCGGCACGGCTTCTTTTGCAGCTGCACCAATAAACTTTGTAGCGTTCCGGCACCAAAATCAAACCTCCGGCGGAACAATGGACGACAAACAGAAATTAATAATGCACTCGCAGTGCGTGGTGTAACGGCCCACGGGTCTGAAAGTGCATCACCCGGCACCCTCGGGGAAGAGGAGCGAAAGCGAAATCTTGTGCCGTCGGGGCCTACAAAGTTTTTCGTCTCGACTGGGAACTGTGTTTATCTACATTGGCCGTGCATATGCGGAGGGAAACGTTAACATCTGTGTGAGCCAGCATATGCTGCATATGCTGGCGGTAAGGAGAGAGAGAGAGAGAGAGGGGCAACGAACGGACGGCAGCATAAAAGAGAAGGGCAGGAACAGGAATTAAGAACGACGACGATGCGGTGACTCAAAAACATATTATTTTATTCTTCCTACGACCGCGGCCGTCTCGCGCTGCGATTGTATCTGTAAGCGGTGCATCGTTGCGTGTGTGCGTAAGCGTGCTCTACACTGGTTCACGACACTGCACTGAGGATGCACTTGTGCCCAACCCGTCGACCCACCGACGAGTTCTCTCACAAGCCACCGCTAATCAGTCCCAGGCCCAGCGGAAATGGTGACATCGAAAGCGGTTTTTTTCTTTCTTTTGTATTATAGAGACTTTGAGCTGTAATCACCTAACATTCGGCTCTTTCTAATTCTAATTTTAATTCTAATACCAGTTGCCAATCAGGCGTTTCAAACGCTGGCCTTTCCGTGAGACGTAAACTGGTATGGGCTTTTGAAGTAACAAGAGCCCCAACTCTGAGGGAGTTGGCGACTATGGGTCGTCGTCTAGGGCTCCCAAAAAGCTAGGGATCTAAATTAAGGAGGTAAATCTTGATGCCTCGTTCTTTACTTTTCTTACCTCAAACCGTTCGTTCTTTACTTTTCCTCAAGCACTTCAGCCGCCAGATATTCCATCAGCGAGGCAAAAAAAAATGGTCGAAAGCGGTGACATCGTGCACAGCGAATATTAAAGATTCCTCGCCAAATTGGTGGCAGAGCTAGAACTGTCGGTCGCTACACATGGCTCGTGGTCACAGTACGTGATGCAGGTGGCCCTGGAGCTGAGTCAGCCTTTGCAATGTCCGGCAGGCAGGCAGGCGCTGGAATGCAATTGAGCATGGACCGATTGTGCCACGACCGACTGATGGGGTGGCTAATTAGTTGAGGGACGATAAATTATCCATGCTCTGGACGTGATTCACACCAGTTGACTTGTAACACCTCTCCCGGTGCAATCCCCGGTCGATCAATCACCAATGATCAGCATGCAGCAGGGGCAATCTTTCTTCCATAATTGCCGGAGAATTGCCGTTTTTCCCAGCGCGGCCATTTTAAATAATATGCTCGAAGCTTGCCCCAAAGGCTTGATGCCAACCGCTTCACGTCGCCCGAGGGCGCCAGTGCCACTATGGGAAAAAGGCGGTCATAAGTCAGCTTTAAAAACTGAGAGTTTTTATCCGAATCATCCGAAGGGTAATGAATCCTTCGTTCATTCATTTCATCGTGGAGGAAAACATTAATGACTCCTTGATCATTTCATATCCTCTTTTACACTCACAAGGCATTCGATTTGTAGCAGAAATTCGATATTTGCTTTTAGGATTGTGCTTTAATTTTTCTCATGTAATGCAGATTGCATACTTAAGGCGTTAAAAAACCTTACAATATCGAAAAGAGCCTTTTTAATATAACCAAACAAATTTCCTCGCCCATACAAATTCCCTACTGTGCAGTGAGAGATTAGGATTAGTACATAAATAAATCCTAATCTGCTGGTCCGCTCCGTTGCTAATACAAGCTCCGGAGTTCTCGGAGATTGCCGATCGAGATAATCGGTGGGATCGTGCAGTAGTAATGCGAATTAATGTTAACAAATTTCAAATGGAGCCATGTTTTATGCTCGAAACCCGCACATTCCGGCGACGGACAAAGAACGAAGAGTCTGTGGCGCGACTTCAACAACCGAGGAACCCGTAATCAATCCGAGCGCAGGGCTATCAACAGGTCAGGCGCCGAGCTTCCTGCCCCGGACACTTACCACTCCGTCGTCGTAGTCCCAGAACTTGGCCTCCGGGCTCCGCTGTTCGGCTGCGTCCACGAGCGGTAACGCCACGATTTCGTATCGCTTGTGCGTCCATTCGTCCACTACCAGGGACAGCTGCAGCGTCAGCAGCCACATCCATACACACCGCCGAGGCCTTCCCCAGACTGGCGGAATCTGTGGGTGGTACAGGGGCTGTACGGTTGTGGTCCTCCGCTTCGTCCTGATCCGACCATGTCGCCTTCGTTTGCAGCTTCGCATCGCTCTAGGTAGCGCTCGTCTCGGATTCTCGGCCGTCCCAACCGGCCGTTCTATCACTTCCGGGATCACGTTTTCACGGGCCGTAATTCACGGTCAATCACGCCTCAGGAACTCAATTTCAAACTGTGGCCCTTTTTCTCTATTGCAGACACTGAGCCCGCTCGCTTTATTCTGGCTAGCCCTGGGCCCTGGGCCCAACAACAGCTGACTGGCGCCAACTGCACACGGCACACAGACACAGACCAGCACTGTAGTGCGCACGAAAGGACACTCCGGGGTGACGATGACTCACGCTTTCCCGTTACTCATCCGGGGCAAGGATTTTCCTTGGGACGACGGGAACCAATAGTGAGGTACCGATATTCCGAACCATTAACCTGGCTTTTGTTGGATCACAGGATTTTTATGAAAGAACACAGACACCGCACAGCACACAACACAAACACAGGACACCGGAGAAACAGCGTGGTGTGGGAACACCCCCACGGAATAGACAGAACCACAACAGAACCGCGGAACTAGGGTTCCGTTGCGGGCAACGACACCAGTGGCCAGAGGCTGCGCCTGCGTACGACCGGCCGCCGGCGTTCACACAACAGCGAGCGAGTCCTGCGTTTCCGCTTCCACGTTTTCGGTTTCCCTGCCCCAGGACTTGCCGGTTGACACACCAACACTGCCACTGCACGCACCGCATAGACGGCGTCACCAAGCACCCGCGTCGGAAGGGAAAGATTCTTCTTCAACTCGACACCGGGCGGCGATAATCCGATCGATTGCCTGCCACGTGGGCCTCGAGGGATTTCGCGCAAAAACGCGTCGTCGTCAGAACTTCGATGCCCGAAAATCGCGCGCCAAACACCGAAGGCGGCCGAGCGCAAGTAGCTCGCGAGTGTGAGCGATCCCGATCCGTGCCGATCGCCGCCGGTACACGATCACGCTTCGGCGTTGAGTGAGTGACTGGGTAAGTTACAACCAAAACGATCCCTTTAAACCGCGCGCGTTGCGCCGGTCTCTCTTTCTGCATTTTCCCCCCTATTATGAAACTCGAATCAAGAACTCGAACGATCGAGTGAACACAGTAACAGAGAGAGTAGAATACAGCAAGAGAGAAGGCAAAAAGAGAAAGCTATAGCAAAATGAACTCGAATGAACGTTCGAGTACTCGATTCGAGTTTCATAATAGTGGTGTTTATCTCACTCTCGCTCTCTCGTTTTCTTCGTTTCTCTCGTAGCATAAAACACGCCACGGATCGGATTGTGCAGAAAGTCAAGGATCACGGGGATGCCGATCTTCACTTCTTCACACGGAAATAGGAAAATTGTTCAAGAACAAGGGAAACATGAGCTGAGTAAATCAATTCAGTATTCAATGGAAGGCAGCAGTGGCAGTGACCGGCCACATATCGCGCCGTTATCAGCGCTGTGGTTGTGGCCCTCCATGCAGCAGGATGCAATTCGTGTGATGGCTCACTTCACGACGCACTATCATCACATTGCGTTGTGAAAACAATAAGCAACGAGTCCGTGCAGCAGTGTATGTTGATAAGAAGCTGAAGCCCACCAGACGGCCCGTTTCGTACAGGAAAGCATGATAGGGACAGAGTCAGAGGCTTATCACGCTGCACGCACTGTGAGGCAATGGAGGTTCAACAGCGGAACCAAAACCCCATACCGAGACGTGACAGCGGAGAACCGATCACACATATGGTCACCCGCCGCCTTGTAAGGGCAGGGTCCTTCAGGGTCCTCCGTTAAGCCCCCGTGTTGGCCTTCACACAATGTGCAACGAAAGGCGAACACGTGCGACGATCCGTGTGGCTTACTCTCCTGAGCTGATCACCGGAACCGGAACTACAGCTCATAATCACGACACTACTTCTAGTTATTAGACAAGAGCTGACTGTCAAACGTGACCGGCAGTAGCAACATCTGGCCCCATCTGCCAATGAGCCAATGATTCACAATTCACGATTCGATTCCGGATCAACACAAAAGCCTGCTCGCCGTTAAACGAATATCGAAAGTTACCGACAGCGTCGCAAGGCACAGCTGCAACAGCAGGAGCAATGCCATTTTTGGGAGCAACTTTACCTCGAATTGCTACACACTGCGATCGCGATCGCGAAAACCGGATTCTTGCCCCTCGGGCCACATTGCTGGCCGTGCACTGCGGGTGGGTGACGAAATTACTTAATACTGAAAGAGGTACCGGCATGCGGCAAGGATAGTAGTAAATCGAAATGGAACGGACAAGATTACCTTGCGATGCAGCGCAGATAGTATTAGGTTGGGGAAAAAGAAGTAGACGTTTTTCACGAAAGATGCTTTTACTGATCGATCGATCTCGTGAAGTATCGATCGTGCAGTTTCAACAGTTTAGGCTTGTTATCAAGATGACGCTTCACACTTCAAAACATGCTCTCACTATTTTTTGTTTACTCCATTCAGTTGTCAGTTACTCCGTGTGCTAACGATGGAAGTCACCAAAGAGAAAATTGGGTACATTTTACAGTTTTGCCGACACTCTACCAGCTAGCTAGGTGAAATGTTTTTTTCGTCGATCCGTTTCAGTCCTGAGGGACGTCCTGAGGGTTCATTTCCTGAGGGATGAAAAACTGCGAACAAGAAAGGATTGCGAAAATGGATTACTCGAGTTTTTCGCCAATAACGAGCAAGTTCTCTACGAGAGAGGCTTGATAAAGCTACATTTGAAAAGAGAATAAGTTTTCCAACAAAACGATACATGCTTGACGTAAATTGAACCATTGGAATTACCGTATTTTTCCGTGTATAACGCGCAACTTTTGCCCAATTTTTTTAGCTCTAAAATCTGGGTGCGCGTTATACAAGGGATCGGAAGATGGGATCTATGGATGGATCTGAAGATGTCGCAATTCATGAGGACTCTTCAGAGAGTGACAGTGAGGAGTACATTGAGTGAGGAGCACAGAATATCAATTTGTCAGACAGCAGTGAATCTGAGTTTGAAGATTATTACGAAATATCAAGTTAAGCACGGGATCGCGTTGAGTGATTTTTAAAAAAGGGTTGTATTTTGATAAGGCTTTTTGATCTTTATTCAGCTCCGTTTAACACTACACGCTACTGCGCGGGTTACAATCTCAGATTGTCCTCACTAACCACGACGATGTTACGAATACTCTATGATGCTGGAACGCACTGACCATAGAACCGAAGTAGCTCGATAGAAGGCACAACTCGAAAGAACAACCTCGATCTGATCGGTTGATCGTTTTATATGACTCTCGGCTACGGATTGTTGGTGACCGTGTGAATGTTTACATTCAGCTGAGAGTGGTCCGTGATCGCATGAATGTTTCTATGTTGTCTTATTGGAGTCGTGCTTAATGCATGAATGCTACTATGTTGCCTTGTTGAAATCATGCTAACAGTCGGGACGGTGTTAACTGTTTATGCTCACCATTGGTGTTGTGCTAACTATAAAATACTAGTATGTCTTTTGCAATGTATACGCATTTTATCCTTAGTCTACTTTAGAATATTATTAGAATATTTAGAATTAGAAGTAGAGTTTTCATTTAGAATTAGAATTTTTCAGATATGTGATATCCAACAAATACCCAATGATCATTGGGTATTTGTTGGATATCACATATCTAAAAAAGGTATAATAAAAAACTTTTTTTTCAAATTTTTTTCTCCTAAAATATGGGTGCGCATTATACACGGAAAAATACGGTATCTTAAAAACTGTTTTGAAATTCACACTAAAAACGACCATTTTTTTCCAACTTAATATAAGGTATTTGGAGACCACCTCTCATACGGCAGTCGTGGCCGAGTGGTTAAGGCGTCTGACTCGAAATCAGATTCCCATTTATATGAAATCTCCCATTTATATGAAATCTACCATTTATATGAAATCTACCATTTATATGAAATCTACCATTTATATGAAATCTACCACAGGTGATTCCGAGTTTTGAAAAGCCAAGCGAAAGCGTTTTCGGTGGGTTCTGGTCTCGACTACCATAAAATCGGCCATAAAATTCCAACCTAGGTTACAGTATGTGGCAAAAGTTTATATGAGTTTAAGAAAAACGAGATTTGACAGCTGATTCCGTCGTACGTCAAATCGGAAAGTCGAAAGGATCAGCACAAGTTGCATTTTGCTCAATTCAAATGTTTAGTGCTATTTTTCGGACCAGTTCTGAATGCTGACGATATCGTCCAAGGCGCGGCTTATTTCCACCGACCACAACACCATCCGATGGCGGCTTGCGGACCGGCTGTACCGCGCTGCGCTCGCCCTTCTTAAAGGTACGTATCCTCGGCCAGTGAGTAAACAAATTGGCAAGAGCCCAACCCGCGCCTTATCGTCGGTCTCGATCTGCGCCTCTTATCTCCCTTTTATCTGTCGACACCCACAATGGTGCCTCAATCGGTGGCCATTGCCTAATGCGCGCTGCCATCGGCAGAAAAAACCTAATTTTCTCTTAAACTCATGTGCGGAGGTAAACAAACCCGGCGTCACACGATGGCCGTAAGGATGTGTGAGTTTGGCGCACGCCGTGTTTTGGCCCGACCGGCAAACAGCGTCGCGATCACTCGGCACCGCGCGCGATAGTACAAGAAGCGTCCGCGGACCGGCTGGCCGCGACAGTTGAGTTTGGTGTTTCACGAAGGATCGTCGCATCCGAAACCAGCGGACGGCGGATTGGCCCCCGGTTGCGGTCGCACTCAATTAATAAATCCGTCCGCTGCCAGTGTCCAGAGAGTGAAAAGGTTCATTCGCCCTCCGAAACCGGGGAACCGTTAAAACAGTCAGAGGCGCCCACCAGTTCCGTCGGCGGGTTAATTGAATTTGATTATTGTTCCGACGTGCGTGCGTTAAGCGGTTCCGTGGCCCCGGCACTGTGGGAATCTAGCAATGGTCGTCCAACGGAAGCCGCCAGCTTTCCAGCGAACGGGTAACGAACACTTAGTTATACGGTTAAATTTCGTTTTGTAGCGATCGTTCCGGAAAGGTGCTGCAAAAAGCTGTCCGCGATCGTGTTGTGGCGGCGTGGCTACGTGTGTAATTTTGAAGCTCGATACAAAAAAAGACCGATTGTCCGAGAGGTCATTCGAAGGAGCCGAGGCTATCAAACCCGGACCCGTGCCACCGTTTATCACCATCCGGATTTAGGAGATCACCACCACGACGGCGGGGCCAATCAATCTGTAGTCATAGTGCACTGCGCTAAAAAGAATCCCCTCGTGGCGTGCCATTTGGGATCGACTAAAAAACAGCAACGCGCCAAGAATGAGATTGTTAACGGAGAATCTCGTTTTTTTATCGCCACCACAAACGCTAATTAATCTCGACTCGAGAAGAGCCAAACCCCCGGGGGGATTCTGTACCCCGCGCCGAACATTTTCCCACCCGACCGGAGCACCCGGTGATCACTTATCATCTTAAATGATCATCATTCGCACACGATTTTGCAGGTCGATCGGTGTTTTTATCTCACGATCGTGTTCATGCGCTTAGATCATGAATCAGAGCCCACGGGCGCACGCGAAACCTACTCGCCATGATCTTGATCTGCTGCAATTACGCTGTCAATCGATCGCCTTCGGACGCATCTGAATTATGCACCAGATTCCCGGTGCCAGGTGGTGGTGTGGCAATGAGCTGACAAATGTGACACAATTTAAACGGAGCCCGCCCGTGAAGTGTCCAGTCGAGCGTGACACTCCACGAGGTGGTTAGAACTCGTCGCGAAGGCCACGTTTTTATCAGAATGGGCCCCGGCATAATGGGTCCCGCGGGGCCCGGGAAAGTAGGTTAAGAATTCTGAGGCCACGATAACACTTGTGGTACTTGAAATTGGCCAAAAATTATGAAACCTACCGCGGCGCGCCCTAAGGGCCTTTAATCGTAAACCAGCTGAAGCTGGACCCCGTGGCGAATCGATCCCACCGTGGCCCTGTTATCACACCTGGAAAGCGGTTAAGGAATTGATAGGACTCGCTAAGGTGTACCACCGGTGAAAGGGGTGGTCCCCACCCGATAAGGCGCGATGTATGCACACTATCTTGCCGATAAGTGGTTCGTGGGCACCCCGTTCCCGTCAAACAACCCGTCGGTCCAGTCATCTGACAGTTCCGAGTTGGCCGTGAGTTAGCTAACCGGCGGTGGAACTTTAGTGATTTTTTGGCTCCGACACGGGCCATGCCGGTAGTGTAGAATCCAGTGGCCGAACAATAGTTTTCCACAACACAACGATGGTGCTACCGCCAGCAGTGCCATCTGATGTCGAGGATCGAAAGCGACTGCTGCTGAATGCCGCTTCCCGGCTGAGGCTGATACGGCGGCCTCAAAGGAGGCAACTAACGCTGGCCCAGCGGCGTCAAGTTCAGCACGATCACCGAATGCGGCTGCTGATCATCACGGGCATCGGTAAGCCGCGGGTGGTGGTCGCGGGAGCCACAAGATTCCAATCCGCGAGGTCGACTATCGGTCAGGTTGCGTGTGCGCGCCGTGATATGGGGGGAACGAGCGAACGGACACGCGCAGGTTATCTTGAGCTTTGGAGGTTCACTTGATACCCTGCAAGTGGAAATTTTCGCAAGAAGCCAACACGTCGACGACGTGTGCAGGATGTTAAAATCTTACTCGGGACCGTGCGGCCTCCGGCTAATCGGTATTCTTTCCCGAGAAACGCCCCGAGCTCTCCCGGGCCGGGCTAATCATTCTCTAGTACTCCAGTTGTTTTGTGGCGGCCGTTGGAGTTGGTCGATGGAACTCGGAACTCCGGAATCGAAAGTGAAAACGCGCGCGCAAGTGAAAAGAAGCCCCTCGCCGTGGTTTCCTGGGAAATCCTTACAAAAGCCCCCAATTCTCCCCGTGGACTTTGTTTTCGTGGGGCGCGATGCATTCTGTGGTACTGTGGCACGTGTCCTTAGTCTAGACTTTTGAGGGGCATGGCTTCGCACGGAAACACTGGCATCGCCGTAATGCGATTAACAACAACAGCAGCAGCACCGGTCGAAGTTGAAGAACTGCAACTGAAACCTAGTAAAGAGCGACGACGACGGAGCAGACTCGCCCTTAACGCCAGGCAGCGCGTTCTCGTGTATTCAGGTACACACATAGTTTGGCGTTGGTCGTCGAACACTCCCTCCGATGGCGTGGCCATTAATTTATCCTTCGTACCGTGCACTGGGCGGCCCTTTTCCGGAACAGCAGTGGGGCGTTTTTGCGACGATAAGTGAAGCAGGCCGGATCGAGTGTCCGTTTTTAGATTGGAGTCATATTGAAGGGCCACACGAAGGGCGGCAATGGTCTATTGGGCCCGCCGCGGGCCGCGCAGAGGAACATCTGGTTTTTTGGTGGCCAATCCAGCGATCGAGCAGCGATCATGTTTGGCCCCACCAATGTTTGGTTTACCAGTGTGAAGCGTGTATCTGGTATTTATCTGTTCCCGGTACGTGTTCCGTGCTGCGGAGCGGATGCTGACAACATCAACTCACGGCTCACGTCTCCCCATTTTAAGTTCGGCACCACTAGCTTAGAAGCGGATCTTCTGCTGGCTGCTTCTGTGTTCTACTGACGCATCCCGCGGGGCACACCCATCGTGATCGGATTCCTACGGCGCTCTCTGGCGTATTTTTTTTACAAAACCCATGTTTGTCTAGTATCAACACAAATCTGGCCGCTCCGGCTGACGGTGGCACACCTTAACCTCGTACGGGTTGAAAGACGGGGTGTGACTTAAAAAGCCCCCGTCCTGGAAGGTTCGGTAGCAAATTGACCGTTGGCCGAGTGGCTTGTTAGTAGCACCACCTCTTAAATTTTGACGATGATTGGGCTCCACTTTGCAACGTTTAACTCCCGTCACGAACGATCGTGTGTAGACGTTTAAATGGATCACCACCTGGGGACACAGACTCCCCAACTGAGTCAATAAGAAGTGTCGCAGAGATGCACAACCCCTCTACACTGTTCTTATAGACCAGATCGATTCATAGAGACCCAAAGAATCAACCACTTGACAGCACTAACCACTTGAGATCCGTTTTGTTTACCATTTTCCGATAATCCGACGATGGGCGACGCAGTGGGGACGTTCGTGGTGATGGGAGTGATCGGTTACATGGTCAACGTAGTTTTCGGAGCAATGAACTTCATGGCGGGCAACGAGTCCTCGACGGAGGACCTCCTCTATCCGATGTAAGTCCGATGTGCGTTTTGCATCTCCACCTCGATCCGGTCCACTAATGCCTCTCTCGATCGCCGGTAGTGAGTCGGAAACACGCGAGCTAAAGAAGCTGGACGGGATGTGGAACTTTGTGCGATCGGACAGCAACAATCCGTCGCAGGGCATCCGCGAGAAGTGGTACGGTGACGATCTGGCCCGGTTCCGGAAGACGATCCAGATGCCGGTGCCGAGCAGCTACAACGACGTCACGGAGGACGCGGGGCTGCGCGATCACGTCGGGACCGTGTGGTACGATCGGCGGTTCTTCGTGCCCCGGGCGTGGTCCAGTGAGCGCGTTTTCGTCCGCTTCGGTTCCGTCCACTACGACACGATCGTGGTAAGTACTACTTCTCTGTCTACTTTCCGTATAGTGATCCGTGATCCGTTTCGCTCTTCCTTTGCAGTGGATTAATGGTGTGCAGGTTGTGAAGCACGAGATCGGACACCTGCCGTTCGAGGCGGAAGTTACCAAAGTGCTCAAGTACGGCGACGAGAACCGCATTTCGGTCATCTGTGATAACGTGCTGCTGCAGGTGACCATCCCGCAGGGCAAGGTGGACAATCAGGCAATGTACGCTCTGTTCCGATTCGATTCTCCTCGGGGGATTAACTCTGTCCCTTTCCCTGTCTTCACAGTGACAATGGATCTGAGCTCGTCCAATCGTATACGTTTGACTTCTTCAATTACGCCGGAATCCACCGTTCGGTGGTTCTGTACACGGTGCCACGGGTTTACATACGGGACGTGGCGGTTCATACCGATCAGGGGGCTGACGGTGAAGGCCACGTGCACTATCAGGTGCTGACGGGCAGCAGCAACCCAAACGAGACGACCGACGCACTGCAGGTGACGGTTAAGCTGTACGATCGCAACGGAACCCTGGTCGGTACGGATGTGGCCAAAGGTAAACTAGAAGGCAGTGCCACCATTCCCGAGGCGAAACTGTGGTGGCCGTACCTGATGGACCCGGAACCGGGATACCTTTACACGATGGAGATCAAACTGGAGACCGATGGCGTTGGGAACGATGTGAAAACTACGCTGCTCGACGTGTACCGGATGAAGGTCGGAATCCGAACGCTTGAGTGGAACAGCACCGCGTTCCTGATCAACGGGAGGCCGATCTACTTCCGCGGCTTTGGACGACATGAAGATTCGGATGTGAGGATGCGGGTCCATGTGTGCCTCCCTTCGCAACAGGCTGCTGATATTGTCCTTGTCCCTTTTCCTAGATCCGTGGCAAAGGATTAGATCTGGCGCTGTTAACCAAAGACTTTAACCTCCTCAAGTGGGTCGGTGCCAACGCGTACCGGACGTCGCACTATCCGTACTCGGAGGAAAGCATGCAGTTCGCGGATGAGAACGGGATCATGATCATCGACGAGTGTCCGAGCGTCGATACGGAGTAAGAAAGCTCTCTTTGTCATCTCCATTGCAGTGGCCATAACCTTCAGTGCATTTCTAGAAACTATTCCCAGGTGTTGCTGCAAAAGCACAAGTCCAGCATCGAGCAGCTGGTCCACCGGGATCGAAACCATCCGAGCGTGGTCATGTGGTCGATCGCGAACGAACCGCGCACGGGCAAGCTCGATGCGGACGCATACTTTGCGGCCGTAGCCCAATACACCAAATTACTGGACCCAACGCGTCCCATCACCGCGGCCATAGCCGTAAACGTCAACGATGATCGAGCGGTAAGTGCAAAAAAAAAAAGAAAAAAAGTGGTTCGCAGCCGGTAGGATTCGAACCTACGCTCCCCAGAGGGAATCTGATTTCGAGTCAGACGCCTTAACCACTCGGCCACGACTGCAGCTTGGGGGCTGGGTGCCCGACAGCCTATTTAAATCGTGTGCCTTTACGCATCTCTCTTTCGTGGCCACAGGCACAGCATCTGGACATCGTAAGTTTTAACAGGTACAACGCGTGGTATGCCAACGCGGGGCGCCTCAACATGATCACCAACCGGGTGGTGGAGGAAGCGCAAGCTTGGAACAAGAAGCACAACAAACCGGTCCTGATGTCCGAGTACGGTGCCGATACGATGGAAGGTCTTCACATGGTACGGGACGGAACCAGATACTCTTATCACAGACACGCGAGCGAGCAGCTTATCGAACTCGGTTGACCTCTTTCTCTCTCCTACCCCCCTACACAGCTTCCTGCGTACATCTGGTCCGAGGACTATCAGAGCCGCGTGTTTAGCCAGCACTTCAAGGCGTTCGACACGCTGCGGGCGCAACACTTTTTCATCGGCGAGTTCGTGTGGAACTTTGCCGACTTCAAAACGGCGCAAAGTAAAGATAAATTCCACAATCCCGCACACGCCCACAACGACGACGATGGGGAAGCTAACGATTTTCCCTATCTTACAGCGTACACGCGGGTCGGTGGCAACAAGAAGGGCATCTTCACGCGCAACCGCCAACCGAAGGCGGCCGCCTATCTGCTCCGGCAGCGGTACCACATGCTCAGCGACCTGGACAAAAGCCACCTGCCGGACGATCTGTTCCTGTACACCGTTCCCCAAACGAGCGCCCAGTTGACGGAACGTTCCGAGCTGTAAATGGCGTAACTGCTATCCGAGGCGTGTGGCCACCGCCGGCGCCACACACGTCTACAACCCGCCACACACCGCCTTCTGTATTATTTTGTATCGAAGATAAGAGATAAAGCGGACATTTTTTCCGCATTTTGGATCGAACCAAACCGCGTGCGTCGCAGTTTATTGTCGTAAAAGGATACCGGCGCTACCGTCGATGTTTGAGGTTTGTGAATACTAAATCGTCCATGTTCGGTTGCGATTCTTCCCCATCGGAGCTCGGTGGTTCCACTAGCCGGAGGCACTCGTCGGCAAACTCCACAAACAGTGGCTCCATCATTGCCACGCGAATGGCATTCATCCCGTTCCGGCCACTGTCCACCTCTTTCAGCAGCTGCCTTAAGTGCCGATTGCACAGCAGATTCTTTAGGTGTTCGCTTTGTCCTGGGGCAATGGGGAAGGTTAATTTGGCAACCACGTGCCCTTCGAACCCGTTCGACTTACCCAGCAATTCCAGCTTCTCCTGCGGCACCGTGTCGACCGTGGGGAAGTGCACGATTTTCTGTGCCATCGGAGCGTGGTCCTCCCGGAAACCCGATTCCGGATCCGTAGCCGATAGGGCTGGTGGCTCACATTTTTGCTCCTGGTGCGTCCGATAGCAAGCCACCGAGCAGCTACGGTGGTGCGGTAAAGGAAAGCAAGCAAATTAGTGGCCGAACGCAGGTCAGCCGCTGGTTCGCCATCACTTACTAGGGAACGCTGCACGTTTTACACTTGTATTTTCGCTCGTTTTGGCTACAAACTGCACACTTCAGCGACATTCTTCCCGAACGATCTCGCCGGCCGGATACCAAACAAAAAAAAAACAAAGCGTTTGACAGCTCTCTCGTTGCTATAAAACATTTCCAACGAAATAACCTTTGCTATAAAGCTCGCACGACGTACAGCGCTTTCGTTCGCTGAACGACAGACAGAGGGCGCTCACGGGGAACGCATTTTTCACGAATTTAACGCACACCACTTTAAATCAGGAAATGCATTTTGGCAGCTAGCAATTTGTGCAGATTTCATCTGTATAATTGCATCGTTTCCGAGAAACAAAGTACAGGTAAAATTTTACCAATTTTCCGTACGAAATCAGCGCTGCGTTGAAATGGCGACATAAGCTGCGCTATAAACACAGCCCCAGTGGCCTAATGGACAAGGCACCGGCCTCCTAAGCCGGGGATTGTGGGTTCGAGTCCCATCTGGGGTAAGTGCAAAGAAATTTTTTCAAACCGGCTCTTTCTGCAGTGGGGGTCGATTCATTCATTTTCTTGACCACTTTATTACACTGAACTCTGCGCAAAACAAAGAAATACTGCGCACACTTTATTTAACACGACACCTCGTTAAGCGGCTTTGTTTGATTGCATTTTTTGCACTCATTTCCATGAAGCTCGCCCTTATTCACGTTATCCGAAACCGATTAGCTACCGAACGCGGTCCGAGATAGACTGACGATTGGAGCGTCGAGAGAAACACATCTACCCGTAGAGAGAAGAATTTGCGTGCCATTTTGTTCTAGTAATGGAAGTTCAATGACAACCCCAAATCGAAGGTAGAAATTCCAATCTCGGGTTCTACCTTTTGTGGTGATCGTGTTCGGAGATCGAGAAAAAGTGTTTTGCGTGTGCCAAGTTGGTCTTAATAAAATGACATTTTTATGACGCAATCCGTGCATAATCCGTTGGCGCATCGTCCCACAGAATGCCGTAAGACGGCAAGACGATCACCGATGAAAGTTGTATCCATTCAAAGTGGTTTAAAAATCGAATCGATCCATCCTATCTCTCTCACTCTTTCGGAGGTAGCTCAAAACGGACCCAACGGCTCGGTTCGATCGTTCGATCATCGAGTAGTGAGCGTGCGAAAATTATGAATGAAACACACCGAGGCACAACGACCAGCAGCGCAGCAGCACGTTCACGGATGTGGCCGCCTCGCAGGTTGTGAAGATGGAACCGGTTTTTGGGCCCCACCGCCCGAAATGGTCGATGACATTTCGAACGGTACCGGATCTGGTCACCTTGCGCACCGGAAAGGGGCCGATCGTGGCCACGACGACGCAACCCGGTGTGTTATGCAGAGGTCCCCCGGTCAGCTTTGCGTCATGTTGACAAATTGAGTTATGTGCGCGCGGTGCCGTTCGGATTTCGGGTTCGGATCCCCTCTCACGGGCCACGAGTGGTACTTAACATTTATGACGGTACTTTGGTCCTATTATTTACAACTTGTTAAGCTTTATGTGATGTTTCGCTGATTGGTTGCGAAGTACCAATTAATTTCCGCACAAAGTGGCCGCGCGCGCTAATTCGAGTGTGAAAATAATTGCCCCGCCTTCGTAAATCAAGTCACCCGGTCCGTCGGAGTTCCGGGTGTTCCGCAAGAGGATGCGCTACAAAATGTAATTTATAAACCGCGAGCCCCCGCCGGTCCGAGTCCCGTTTGAAGTGTCCGCAGCCTAACGGCACATCGAGAACGGTTCCCGCGGGCGGTTTGAATGCAAAATGGCCATCGATCAAATCGTCACCCCAACCGGGGCGGGCTCTCTCTCTTGAAAACAGCTTTTTGCGGGACTTTTCGGTCAGGACGGCCCAGGAAAAAATCTCCACTTCAACGCCACCGCACACACTAATCCATCATTCTCCGGCCGTGCGGTGTCCGGGTTCGGGGTCCTGTGGACATACTTGTTTTTCGCCGTGGTGGGTCGATCAACATCCGCCGGTGATTTACGCTGGGCCGTTGGTGGACTCCTAGTGCTCCTGGCGACAACACAAAAAAAGTGATGACGATCAACACCGCCGCCGTGTGGCCGCATCATCGCTCATCGGACGCCGGATTTTACGCCGCTTCCGGCTCACTAGGTCCGTTGTTCACGTAAGAGTGGTGCTTCAAAAGTGCTTTAGGCACACTTCAAAAGAATGCCTTCAGAGAGCCACTACTGCCCCGGGCCGAGCCCCGTGTGTGGGTTATTGGTCCGAAAGCACTTCCCCTCCCCACCCGGCGGGGGGGGGGCACATTCCACGGTGGGGCAGAGGCCGACTTTCTACAGCCGTGGCCCAGCGACCGTTTAGTTTCAATATTGAAAAGCTGGCATCCGTCAGGCCTCTCGCTCTCGGAAGTCGGTCGGAATAGCTTCATCAAACACCCGAGCACCACGAGGATCATAAAAAGTGGCCACCCGCCCTTTTTTGTCCGGGTTGCTTTTAAAGAGTTTGCATATTGATTGAAGGATTAGTTTCAGTGGCCGGGACTTCGTCGCAATCGCGCACGACCTACATTGGTGTCCGGCAGTGCGCTTCTTATGGGTTCCGGAGAGTGCCCGTTGTATCGGCTCGTTGGTCTAGGGGTATGATTCTCGCTTCGGGTGCGAGAGGTCCCGGGTTCAATTCCCGGACGAGCCCGCGTTGTTAGACTCTTTTTTGGTTTTTGTGCCAATGCGAGAGCTTTTACTTTTGCCATTTGCACGTGGTGAGAAATTCTTCTCACTTCAGAGCGATTCACTCACAATTCACTGTATACTGCGACGAAATATCTCACGGCGAACTGTTTTCTCGACAAAGGCCAGAATGAGAACGCGATAGCGAGCATTATTTTCTGTCTCTTTCCCGCTAACATAACGTCTGCACTTTTCGTCCGATTTAATTTCTCGTTTTGTACTGAATCAATCACATCTTTAAAAAATGCAATGCTTGAAATTCATATCAAATAGTGAATTTCTAGCACTTGCTTGTTATGATAAGTAACTTTAAAGTGAAGTGAAGAGTAGTGAAAGTACATGTGTTTATGAAACATTCCATTCGGCTAACACGTTGTATTACCGTATTGTTGTGGGTCAGCACTTGGGTGAGCAGGGACTTTGGCGTGGAACTTTCCGATAAAACTTAATGTAAGTATACCCTCATGTAATGTATGTATCAAATGTATCAATATACTAATCAATAAATTCAAAGTGTTTCAGATGTTCTTCGGTTTGCTTCAGAGTTTAACAGCGATATGTCCTATTCCACACCTGAAACAGAAACGGCGGTTAGCTTAAGTGAGAAGAATTTCTCACCACGTGAGTTGTAAATGCCAAACGTAAAAGCTCTCTCGCATTGGCGCAGATAAAAAAAATAGCACTTCACGGGCTCGTCCGGGAATTGAACCCGGGACCTCTCGCACCCGAAGCGAGAATCATACCCCTAGACCAACGAGCCGATACAAGGGGCACTCCTCGGAGCCCACACCCTCAGCCCGGGCCCATCAGCTCTGCGGTGCGATCATCGCACAGAATTATTTGTTTAAATCGAAATGAAGAATCCTTTTTCAAGCCTCAAATTCAACCATTTTAAAACAGCCCGTAATTTTAGCGTTAGTGGTGCTTGTCAACGATTGCTCCCGGATGTGACCCTTCCGGATACGGCTTATGTTTGATCACACTTCACACGAGCCCCGGCACCTGGCCCTGAAGTGGCCAACAACAAAAACAAGTCGCAGGCAAAAAAAACCCAAAGACGTACTTCAAATTCCGTGCCAAAGCCGTTCCTCGGGACACACGGCAGTCTTTCGGCTGTAATTCCGCACACTGCGGGCTTCTGTAATTCATTTGTAATTGTAACGACATCTTGCCGTGCCGTGTACGGTGGTATCGAGACACCAATAAAGGATGTGGCCGGTGGCCGATCCTCGCACAGATTAAAACTCGCCAGAGATGGCCAAAAAATGTCGCTTCGTGTGTCTGTATGTGTGTGGCACGCTCCACGATTTGATTTGTGAATGCGTAACTTGCGCAAAATCTACGGCTTCCGGTCTCCGCCCCTGGGTTCCTCAGAAGCGGCGCGGCGTGGCCCACCTTGTTGTTGGGCGACAGTTGGCGCGGTTCCACACGGGATCCGGCCCTCTCCAGCCTCCGGTGACACGGTTTCAGGGCCGGTGCCACAGGCGAGAGGCCCACAGGCTGGAGAAAAGAGATTTATCGTACATTATCGTACGGCCCCGTATCCCGGGACGGGGTACCCGAGTATCCCGTTTGGGTGACCCCATCGTTAGCGGAATGCGGTCGACCGGGGTCCTTGGGGAACACGCACTGCAATCCCCCAAAAGTGCATCCCCACCACACCCGGATAGGGCCGAGTAAATGGCAAGATGATGTGATGCGAGGATATGCTAACTTGGGATGGGGGGGGGACATGGCCTTTGGCCCTGGCCAGGCTTAAGCCCTCTCCTGACAAGCCTCCCTGTTTACGACTTACTGCAGCTTTTCTTCCTTGGCCACTCGCTTTCTCTCACTCGCTCGTTCGCTTCCTGCTCCGGATTGTCCCGAGTCGTTGTTTGCCGTTGGACCCCTCCCGGATGCCTGTGTGTGCCGTGGTGTGCGTCCGTGTGTTTTTCACTGCAGATTTTCAATTTTCCCAATGCAGATAAGACCGGAGCGAACCTTTCTTTTTGGGGTGTCCCCTTCTTTTAGTGTCTCTATCTCCGGCAGCCGGCAGGGCTTATGACCCCCTCCGTCGTTATGCTCTCTCTACGTCCTTTTGGGTGTGCGTGGCAACAGTTTGACCGTGTAGACCCCGGTGGTGATCGGTTATCGACAAACGCTGGCAGGAAGAAGGCTAGCTGGCTGTGGCAGGCCAGACCCGGGCCGGGAATAAATGTGGAGTAAATATTGACCTATATCGGTTCCCGGCGTCCTGATGGTACTTCAATCCACCCAGAGCCCACTGGAGAGGTACACCACAATTGTTGTGGTTTTTCACCCCTCCGCCTGGTGGTGGTCCTCGGGTTGGCCACTCCAATTTTATCCACTCCCCGGGCGGGCGTGCGCGCGCGCGTTGGGCCATAAATTTATTTGTTTGGTGTTGTAAATAACACCCTGGCCCCGGGCATGCTCCAGGGTGGCGGCTCCGGTGGTTAGCCCGAATCTGGTTGGCCATTGCGACGCCAATGGCGAGCGAGTGTTATCGCCGTCGGTCGGCCGGGCTAAGGGCTAAGGCTATGATGAAGGGTGCGCCGGGTTTTTTTTTGCATGCGACTACCGAGGACCCCGAAGGGTAAGGTGTTCCTCCGACCGACAGTCGTTTGGCCGGCTGAGGCTTTTAGCGAACTCCCGGTGCATTCCCGGTTAAAATCGCATCTTTTGTTGCACAAACACGGATCAGGAACCAAACGGTCCATGATCCGGCCTCCCGGCTCGATGAAATATAGGGTCCTCTCATCGGCGGGTCCAGGGATGGTAGCGCAAAATATGGTTCACCATCAACCCTGGTGCGTGACCCCTTTGGCCCGCTTTTTTTCCGACCACCGCCACACGCAACCTTTGGCCATTTTACATCCACATCTGTCACGTGGAGGTTTGGTTTTTTCGGATCCCAACCCTGGCGGACATTCTGGCGCACTACGCCACAGGCCACCGCTACACGTGGGTCCTGCGTTTTTTGCGCCCCAAACAGCGTAATCCCGCATTTCAATCGCGCTTCTATCTCCCTGCCGTGATGTGTCCGGCGGCGGCGGCGGCGGCGGCGGCGGCGGCGGCGGGCGTCCTGTCGACAGGCCGCGGGAAATGCGTTATCAAATAAATTATAAAGTTGAAGCAACAGTGGGCAGACAGTGGAGCCCTCCGCGGGTCCTGCAGGTTGCGCCGCAATTGATATGGGATTATTTAGGATTCGACTTTTCTGTTTTTTTTTTTCTGGACCAGCCCGGCGGGGGTCCATCCGAGGGTTAGATAAAAGGTAAACGCGCTTTTTTTAAACCACGTGACTCCGAGAATTCGTCTACTCTAACCGTTAACCCCTGCCGCCGGCAGATCGGCCAATCGGCTCAAAAGGACCCGGGCCATTTGATAAATGGCCATTTAGATTATGTAGGGCGGGCCGGACTCTTCAGTCGGCCAGCCGGTGGCATTGGCTTATCGTTGACGGTTCACACGCGATCCGTGCACCGATAACGCTATTTATGTGGTCAGCATCCAGCCGCAACCGGGATGGTTCTGGAATTAAAGGATGAATGTAAAATCATCGAAAAAAGGCCCACGGCACGCGAAACGGGGGGCCGCCATTTGTCAGGCGAAGCCTGCGGATATGCCGGTGGCTTTGTTAATGCAGCAACAAATTTATGGACAGGACATCTGGCGATGGTGATCTAAAAATGAGATGATTTTTTCTATAATGGGGATTTTTATCTCTCACCAGCGAGCGAAACGATTTTCTCAGACCATGTGGAATGTCCTGTTAAATGCTAGCACCCTAGCGGGAATCATCTCAGTTATCATCTCGTTGTTAGTGCTATCCTTTGATCCTAGTTAAGTCCTGTTGAAACCAAATGTCATCCAAGTTTTCAGCTCAGTCACGGCAGTTCCTTGTTGTTGAGAACGCGACGAACCTCACATCACAAGCAATAATGGTAAGCCAGTTCTATGAATTCCTGAAAACGTTAGGTTTAATCATAAGAAAAAGTACTATATAAGACGAAGAAATCGTGGAATAAAATTAGACATTATCAGGCTACGGAACGCTCTGGTCTCAAGTCTTGTACTCTTAGACCGTTCCGATCCCGCCACTGAGATCCCTCCGGATATAGACTTCACACAATCCGTCGGAACTCTGATGGTCGGAAACCGATCTTCTCTCGAGGCCTCCACTGTCAGGTAGTAGTACCCATCTACCCTGTCCGTGCTAAAAGAGTCGGTTTTACAAAAGGGTTTACGTCGGTTGACGAAAAGATCAGAACTGGTGAGTGTACGCGAGAACTCTTCGGACCACGTTCCTTCGCTCGTTTGGTCCTTGTTCATTTTTGAAGAAAAATGGACCGATTAGGCCGCGTGACCATTGGCGGTGCATTGGCTTTTCTTGTGGGTTTTCCGAGCCTTGAATATGACAAATCTGTTTATTAACACAACCTCCGAGGTTGAGATGGGCTTAAATTAAATGAGCTTTTCAAATTTCGTACTACTTATAGACTCACCATTTTCGAAATAAGGTTTTAATATTTCTCAACATTCGAAATAAGGTTTTAATATTTCTCAACATTCTCCGGGCATATTGCGTCCCATTTCGTAACTGTCCAAGCTTTTACTAAATGTTTACAATTTCCATAAAAAACGTTTGACGTTTGAAAAGTCATGTAATTGGTGGTTTAAAATCCAAACACCAATAGGATAACCCTCCCTTTGGATTTCCACGGAATTGCGTATAACCTAGCGTACCTATGTCCAACTCTCCTTAAATATTTCAAAATTACGATTTACTACTGTCAACACTGGATGGCTGTGTAAAAGTAGGTCGCAGATATTCCTTTCCATTTCCTAAAATAATGAACTGTAAACATAATGCTCCGGTCCACCCCGATTCGGTAGCCCTTCTGGCTCTTACTGGGGAACCTAAACAATCAAACGGAAACCCTCGCGTAACGGAGCATAAATGAACACTGGCTAAGTTATGGGTTCTACAAACTACGGGACACTTTCAACCCCCCCCATTCCGGTTTGTGAGTCTGTTGGGCGCCAGAAACGGACACACACATTGCTTGACCCTTGCCGAAAATCTTCTTAATCACGTGATGAACGCCGGGACCCGCTTCGTCCAGAAAGGATTTGTAAGTCAAGTCTTTCGTGTGATCAAGATTGGCCACATTGGCCATCACTCATTCGATGACTTTCGGAGGATGCTACTGGCCACTAGGCTCTAGATTTGTCATTCTACGTTCACCCCGAGGACACGCGGCTCGCCTGTTAAGTGGCCGAGTGACCGTGTCGCGGCCCCCAGGAAATCCGTTTGGCCCAAGATTGCTGCTCCCATTAGACATTCCGCACGGCACTGTGATGCTGTCAACGCACTGTCCCCGGCAGCAGCAAGAAATCGGCAGCAGATTGATACATGGCCGGCCCAAGCTGGCACAATTATACCGAGCGTCTTAAGGAGCACCACTACTTCCGGCGTCCTAGTCCCCTAGAGAGGCCCCTTTTTCGTCCGTGCAAATGGACAACTTAACTTCTTAGCGGCTCGGAACTGTGGAGTGGCCGTGGAGTAAAGCGGATTGCGATAAGCAAATTCGGGTCCACAGATAGGGCATGCAGCAGCAGCATAAAATCTGATATGTGACCTGACTGCTGCCGCTGCCGACAGAGGAGAGGTGTAACGGTCGAAGGAAAAATAATAAAACTTGCGCCACTTTCTTGGGCCCCGATCCGGGATCCCCGGGGCCGATGATTGGAATTTTGATCATCCCTCCTCACACAACTCACTCACGCAACAAGGACCTCCGCATTGGAGTCGAAGATCCGGCGTCCTGGCGTTTGGCCTTCGGCTTCGTTTTAACAAATTTGTGGCGGCGTGGCTGGGCCATCGGCTCGGCAAATGACTCGGCGAGCTCGGCGGAATGCAGAAACCGAACCCCGAGCTCCCGAGGCACGTAGCAGGCCCACTGGCGACAGTTTTGGATGCCGCTGCGGATGTCCCCTCCCCGTCCTTCGTTAGTCCTTTTTCGGTTGCTCCTCGTCCTTGTCATCCGTGGTCGTCGTGCGGAAGCTCGCGTTAATCCAATGCAATAACTCGAACATGGCCAAGTTTTTGCTGTCCTTTCGAGCCGTTATGATGGTGATGCATTGGCGGTGGCCCCGGAGGCGCCCGGAGATAAATTGATTGTTGTAAAGCCCCGGCCCGGGTTCGTCTTGGTTCCCCTGGTTTTACGATTTCCATCGCGGCGTGCCATAAGTTCGATCTTGCCGTGCAGACTTAGTGTCGTCGCCCCGCGGGCTCGGCGGGCTCCGTGCCCGTGATGATGGCAGGACGACGCAGTGGCCACTTCTGTTGGGCAACGAATTTTTAATCCCGTGCGCGAAGGCCGACTTTCTTGAACCGATTGACTTGGACACAAATCGCCTGCCCGTCCGCGATCGACGCATAAAAGTGGACAGAAGTTTCCGGCTCCGAAACGTTTGATTTATGAGCAAGCCGCGGGCACACATTCGCAGGGCGACAAAGAAACTTCCGGTTCCCCGTGGAAGTGCCGGAAGTGTAAGTTTGCCAAAGCGCCACGCGTCCACGGGGGCCATCAAAGTTACAACTCCCGGCGACTCCGAGCGCGCAGAGCCGAGTTTTTACGACCGAGTTTTGTCGAAATTAGTTTTCAACCGCGCTCGCCAATCTCGCCGTCGTCGACTCCCAAATTTATGGCCAACAACTAACTTTCTGGCGTCAGGCGCCAGAAATTACGGAGCTCCCCTGCCTCCGCACGGCTCATTAATGGCGCGCGCCGGACTCGGAAGGATTCCTCTCAGCTCTCGGTGTGTGAAATGTTAATTTCGGGCGAGCGAAATCGAAACTATTTCCACAACTTAGCCCTTTTTATGTCCACAAACGGCAATTTCGGGCCCCGGCGACATTTCACGCCACTTTACGATTGGTCCGGACTCCGGAGAAGTGGGCCCGAGAAGTGTCCACTTCTTGGGTCTAGTGTTTACTTTAACAGTCTAACGCGAAATTGATGAATGACTGCACCCTTGTCCGGGGTGCGACTGCAGCAGAACACGCAGCGCGCGTAATGCAATTATGCTTCGATTTGTTCCTGAAATCCCGGCCAGACACCAGGGGGACCTGATTCCGAAAACTATTAATGCCCGGCGAAAGCGCGCGCTCCGCTGATCGATTGCCGATTGCCGCGTGCAAATCTGCAGTAACTCATACATGCACAAACACATATTGAATTACTTCAATTTGCACTGTTCAATGGAAAAAATAATAACCAGAAATGGCCACGCGCCCGGTCCAGAAGTGCACTGAATAATGCACGCATTATGCGCGCGTTATGAGGTGGGCCGGTGGGGGACGGTGCGTAATGCAATTCAGACGAATGCAATCGATCGATCGACAGAAAAATGCCACCCCACTGGTTCCCACTGTTGGGGGAAAAAAATGAACCATACGGTATTGGGCTGATCATAAAGTTTCGGGGCCTTTGAATCTTTTCGGGGTGGACTTTCTGTTTCACACCATTTTATGGTCATGTTTGCTAATCCATTGCGAGAGGAGGTCCTTAGGACTAGTCGTTTGGCCGAGCATCGGCAGCTCGCAATGGACCAGCCTCTTCCAATCCAATCCGGGTATTGTATGGTCGGCCTCTTCTATGGATTATTTTCTCTAGACATTCACTTCGTGCAGAACGCAATTGGCTCAGCTCAGGTTAAAACTCCATTTAAACTATATATACCACACCGGTCCTTTTGACCGGTTTCAAGACATTTATGTATAACATCCAATTTTGATCGCAGAATATTGGAAAATATGAGAATATTATTTCCAATGTAGTACGTCTTCAACTCAAGCGCTGCCATATTTGAAAATCTCATTCCATTCGAGCTCATTTCCATCTCGGTGGTTATGTTAAAAGTTACGTAATAAATATGTTAATAGTTATAATAGTTAAGCGAACAAACCAGCTTAAATGGTCTTGAAATTCGAATAGCTATTGTCGAGATAGGGCCAGAGACAATCGAAAATGTACTTTAAAATAGGTCGATAGGTTTCATAAAGAAATTTCTTGAATGCACCTTTAAATAAATGTTCAAGCATCGAAACATATTAAACCATTTGTTTTTAATAACCGAATAAAAAAAGGGTATCGGTGTAAAACCTATCTAATGGTATATCTAATGTTGAGGTCAACGCTGAATGAAGACAGCATAGAATTCGTTGGACAACACGCCACAATTTCTTGAAGCCTTGAGTTTTGAGATGGCCATAATTAATTGGATTTGATTGATTACTGAAATATTACCTCACCTGCCTTGGTGAAATATTTCAAACAGTCTATAACAAAGGTCCCAGCGCTTCCAGGGCATGGGAATGAACATTTGTTAGCTTATGTTGGCGTCCGCCACCAGCAAACAACGCCGGACACTAATATCCGATGGACCTTTTGAGCCCCACAAAAGGTAAGCGAGCTGCCGTACGCATAAAAATGCATACCGACCTGGGCCCAGGGCCTGGGGGGCCTGGGCTGCATAAATTTATGCAAACCAGCAAACCGCCAACGACACGCGGCGGACACGTGCGACCAAGGACCGGGGTGTTGTGTGCCCGAAAAAGTGCAAATGTGCAACAGTCTCATTTTCAGGCGCTCAACAATTCAATAAAGCTCGGCCCCCAACCAACCAGCCAACGAACCAGGCAGACGCGGGCACTTGCGGGCTATGGCCACGCCATTACACACTGTCCTGCCGCAGTCCTTTTCGAGGGGGGGCGCTTCCTTCCAGCAAACGCGATGGCGCAAAAAGACGCAGCAGCAGCAGCCGCCCGAAACCGCAGCAGCATATGGGCCAACCACGGCCTCTGGGTCGCAGATTGGTTGAAATTTATTAGAAGGAATAAAAATCACGTCCCTGTCATAATTTGTCACACAGCTTAAACATCACAGATTTGTCCGCCTGGTCCGCGGTGGTTTCGGCTTTTTTGTGAGCCCCCTCCTGTAAACGGCGCTGTTAACATTACCACGGGGCGGCCACGCCACGCCGCGCGGTTTTTCACTCAAGAAGCTGGCGGCACCGGGACCTCATTCACCCTACTTTCACATAAATGATGTGCAACACGAGAACCGGCGGAGATGGCGTGGTGGTGCGGCGTGGTCTGGGAACCTGAGCCTCCGAGGGAACATCTGCCTCGCCGGGCTGGCTGGCACGGCGCGCGCGACAACAATTTATGATTGCATTTATGGTAATGCTGTAAAAATTTTCGCGAAGAATCCTCTCCGCGCTGCGGTTGTTGTCCTGGCCGAAGGGCCCCACAAACACAAACACACAGAGACTGTATTTACTTCGGGGGGTTTTGACTCGTTTCAGTGTGTGCCCCTCGTACTGGAATGTGTCAAACCAAACAAATGGAACGTGTTTTTCGGGGGGTCGAGGGGGCCACTTTTTTATGATATTTAGAGTGGCGCACCCCGTAAGAGAGGCAGCGCCTCTAAGTCGCCCATTTCGGGGGGCCAGCGCCACGCGAAAATGCGCCCATTTTCGGGACACTTGGTACACACGCCGAATGCACAGAAGGCCCGAGGGTTCCGTGCAGTCAGCAGGACACCAAGGGGAACACCGGGGATTGTGCATTTTATTTATTGCCACTGCATGCCCTGTGGGTTTTTGGCCAAATCTTGCCTTGCTTGCCGTCAAGTAGTTAAAATTAAACTTTCCCGAGGCGGGCGAACCCGTGTGGCCGACGGGGAAAAAGAAAACACTGCGAAATGCGTAACCGCAGGTAAAGCTCCGTCCGCCGGGAACTTGTAACTTTAATTTACTTCTGCCGGAGTTTCGGAGGCGATGCAAACCGGAGCTAGGGATTTTTTGCTGTGCCCGAAGACACCACGCCGTTACGACGTCAACCTGTCGCAACCTCCGTCTGTGTCGTGGGGCCGGCCGGAGTTGTTGGGAAGTTGTTGTTGGGAAAATTACAATCCTCACGCTACGCTTTCGCGCAAGATGGATTTGCGCGGCCCCGGCCCAGGCGTGTTACAGTTTGTTGTCGTGGTCGCCCCGTGGGTTGCCGGTGAAGCCAAACAAATGACTGCAGTTCATAAATAATGTCACTCGTGCTGCCCCTCCCCCCCATGGGCCCCTCCTGGGCAAGGACCCTGGGGGTCTGTAAAGATACTCGCGAGCCACGCACACTAATCACCCTACAATCGGCCACAAACACAGCCACAGCCTGATTGCAGATGGGAGAAAAAGTTCTACGGCCAAAGTCTCGGATATCCTAATCAAAGGATGCCGTGCCGTTCGTGTGGGCAAACTTCGCACGGTACGACGCTAATGGGAAGTTAAAGTTAGTTCCGTTAGTCCTCCACACACACACAGGCTTAGGCAAATAAGAGGTTAATCGGGCGCCGGCGGTCGGGTCGATGCAAAAATGCAAAACTGTTACAATGTATTTCGCGCGGTGGATTGATAAGTTGTGATGTTCTTCGAACCGAAGGGACCTTAAATGAAATGAGGCGGAAGCGATGATGAACGAAAGGGTACTAACCTTGTGAAAATGGGCTCCAGTCTGATCGTGGAGATGTCACCGGACAGCCAGGTAAAATTGCACCATCATTCTTGGCTCAGCATCTCCCTTAAGATTTTCCCAGGTCTAAAAGCCGAAAATCGGATTGTGTAAACAAATGACACTAGCTGTCAATTTGGTCCTCTTCATTATGATTTTTTGGCAACGTTACCTTGTTTTTACATCAGGCGAATGATTTCAGGTCGAAAAAAGGCCTTGAGATATCCAAAAGTTTTGGAAGATTGTCGAATTTCTGACCTGCTATTTCTCTATTCCGATGTGATGTTCAACTGCAGCAGACACTGTTTCGATTAATTCGGCACATGCTTCAGGAGAATTTCCAAAGTTGTGGCTCTCTGTCTGAAGACTGCTCTGATGTTTGTTTGAGTTTGACGTTTACAGGAATGACAGCATGCCGTGGTGAAAATAGTGGTGGTGAAAATTGCTCATACTCAACTCGACATTCAAGTACAACCGCACAGTTCGCCTTTTATTTAATTTTTTAATTTATTCATTAAAGAAACTTGCTGGTGAAAAATTTCAAGAAAACTCTCTCCTGCTGACTGGGACGCTAGGCTCGGGTATTATCAAACCACCGAGCACACCCGAACAGACGTTCGTTCGCTTTGCGGCTTGCCGGCTTGGATTATGCCATCGCTTCGTGACGGCGTGACGGCGGAAAGTATGCCCTGCAAGTGGCATACTTTCGCATTAATTACCGCAATTCAATTCCCAGAAAGTAAGTTCTCGAGACAAAGGAAAGAAAAAACGGCACGGCAGTGCCGAGCATTCCTTAAAGTTCAGCTAAACGAAACGAAAAATCCCACCGTTACTGCGATGCGATGGGGCTTAAGTGAAAAACTTTGTAGCAAGGATCAAAGCAACCGGGCGCCGATGCCACAAGTTTGACGATTATGATCCAATTCCCAGAGGGAGAGAGAGAGAGATTGTGGCCGTCCTTGATCGGTGTCCTGGTCGCCCGAGAGTGGCTTCCAAAACTCGGGGCGGCCAGTTAGGCGGACCGGATTAGCCTATTTGGTAAGGGATTATGAGTGATAAATCCCTTCCGGTCGTCGGCTCCGGACTCGACGCTCTCCCTCGGGCACTTTCTTATTGACTAACGATGGGGCCATGAAGATGATGATGATGATGATGATGGTGATGATGTCCTGCGTGTGTAGGCAGTTCTGTCGCAGTCTATTAACCACAACAGCGCGCCACACGCCAACGGGCGGTCCTGTGTGAGCGATGAGTGAGCAACGATGGCGACTGTGTGGCCGACAGGTACCGTCACGGGCAGGAAGACCGCAACATAACTTCCCATTAAAACCTGTGTCTACAAGAACCGTTTTATATCCTTACCGGTCGTAATTTGAATGGCGTGGCGTAGTACTGCGTGTGAGGGCTGCTGCTGCTCCGGTCGAGGATCAATGAATAATAATCCCCATTTATTTACGGCCAACACTCGAATTCGACTCGGGGCGTCACTCTGGGCCATGGAGGCGCATGGTGACTCTTCACCCTTTCTCTCTCTCGCTCGCCCGCTCGGCTGAACTCCGGGAAGAGGTTTCGGGCGAAGAGATCTTGCCTTTCGGAGCGCGGGACACGGGCGTGGATTGTGCCGGGTATTTACGATCCGCACCATAACCACCGGTAATCCGCAACCGGAACCGCGTGGTGCAGTAGCGGAATGCTTGAGCCGATAATTTCCCGCCAATCGCCGTAGAGAGTGTCGCGCCGGCCACGAGCCTAACTTTTTGAGGCAATTCGAAGCCCACTTCCGACGAGCCCGACCTGGCCCATGTTACGGTTCCGGTTACAAGCCCCCTTCGCTACACAACGGTGTTTAACCCATCGATAAACATGCGGTCCGCGGATTCGGAGGGAATCGTAAAAAAAGTGTCGGTGCGCCAAACTCGTAAACTTTCGCCGTCGCCACCGCCACGGCTTTGGCCCCAAAATCGCGCTTACATCGCGCATATTGGCAACATAAACTGCCATCCCCCGCCGAACCGGAAAGAGCGGGGTAGGGTGGTGGTAGAGTAATGACCACAGTGTCGGGTAGATCGGGACCACTAATGGGTTATCAAAGCCGGGTCCGGTCGCCGGTGTTGTAATTACCCGAAGCTCAAGGAACACTACGGATGGCCGCGTCGGTGTCGGTGTCCTTTGCACATTACGAGCACATCAAGCTTTCGGCGTAATTGGTCCCCCTTTCCGGGTGGTGTGCGGTGGAAGGGAAGGCCAAATTGAAATGGGTTTACCCTACCTGGCTGTGGGCAAGCGTGTCCAAGCATTGAATAATTTTCCCATTCGCCTGGCGGTGAGCCTCGCTGGATGGATTTGGATGGAAATTTTCATTAGCATTAGCCAATTTGTCGATGTCGCCTGCGAACCCGGTACCGGGACAATGTGTGGAGATGATTTCTTGACAGCGAGCAGCGCCGGGGCGAGAGGTAATAAGTCTTCTCCAGCCCGCGCGCCGATACATTGTATGCACCATCCCGATTCGGATGGCGAGCCCGAAATTTGGCCACGGCCGCCGGTGTTTTTTTTTTTTTGGCAGGCCGAACTGATTCGACTTTCGCAAAACGCAGCGCGACGCTCTAGCGCGAGACTTTCATTATCGGCCACTGACGATCAGCAAAATCCAATGAATATTAATTTGCTTTATTAAATCACGCCGACAGACGAATTGGCGAAATTTTCGCGAGCTTTCCCGCCCCGGTCGCCGGTCCGGCGTAATTTATTCCGTCCTGTTTTTCCCGATCGCACCGCACCGCCGTTTGGTGTTTATGCATTCCGAAAGGACATCACATGTTTCGCAACCGAACCGCATGTTCGCATGGTGCGCGTTTCAATCATTTAAAGCACTCGCGTAGGCTCCGATTTTGACAGCCCCAAAATCTGCCATCTGACAGCGCCAGTCGAGAATTTGACAATCACCCGTGATGGTGATCGTGGTAGCCTTTGCCAACGCGAAAAGGATACTTTTCCGCCCAGACGTCGATTGCCTTCGACAGAAGCATTGAGCCGCCACCCATTTTTGGATCGTTATTTAGTTTTTTCAAGTGCAGTTAACAAAGGAAGACTCAAGCACCCGACTCCAACGGTTAATAAGCCACCCAAGGTATTAGGCTGTTCAAAAAGTTCGTATGGTCGATAGGAAAAAACACATTCTTATGGTTTGAAATACACTTTATTATTCAGTATGGCCTTCCTGAACATCGATAAAATTGTTTCAACGAGACTCCAGGTTTTGAATTCCTTCCCTGAAGTGAGAAACTGGAAGGGTTGTGAGGAAAATTCGGTAAATATTCCAACAATTCGAACTTTAAATCATGGATTTTAGGCATTTTCAAATTGCTCTTGTGACCTCGTGCATTGTTCCATTTTTAGCGAATGCGGCATCCATTTTACACCGAGCTTTTTGAAACCCAATACTTTCTATCTGAAAAATATTGTTTATACTGCTCAATCAGATGGTTAGGCCTTACACTAAATCTCTATCTCTTTTAAATCTGATTCGACGATTTTCCAATTTCCTGTATTTTTTCTACGATTTCAGTTGTTGTGTGGACGTTTTTGACGTGGATCGCCTTGAAGGCTACTACGACCGCGTTTAAACTCAGAAACACCCTTTTTCATGTACTAATTGAAGGAGAAGAGTCCTTATCCACTTTCAACATTCGTTGATAATTTTCCTTTGCTTTTAAATGAAGCTACTAAAACGACGTCGCTACTAAATGACTTGTAAAAAAATTAGGTAACCGATTGAAACAAAACCTCAAATACGTTCATAAGAAGAGTGTATCAATATAGCAAAAAATTAGGCTCGTATCAGCCCCTTTAGTTACCGACCATAGGAACTTATTGAACATACTAGTTACCGTTCAAAGTTAATCTCTTCAACAACAATCAGGGAAAAATAAAGCAAAAAACCAAGGGTCGCGCGGCGCGTCCCCGATGGCGGCGGCGCCTTCCGTAGGAAAGGACACCACACACCAGCAGCAGCGCACAGCAGCAACAACATCCTTGGTCGATTCCGTCGTGCTCGACCGTGACAGGACTCGAACCTGCAATCTTCGGATTCGAAGTCCGACGCCTTCTCCATTAGGCCACACGGCCAACGTTACCAACGGACAACGAAAACTCCATTTTACTCCCTGCAAAAGACCCCATTTTCCACGGGAAATTTCCCGCGCACGCGCCGCAAGGACGCGAGTCGAGTCGAGTGCCACACCGAAACAGGTCCTTCGCCTGCCTTCCGAGCGGTGGCGATGGATGGTGTTTTTAATAAAACTCGGCCACACATTCGAAGCCCACGACACGTTTCTTATCCAAATTGCACATCCTTCACACGGGGACGGGATGGGGACGACGAATTGAATTCGGAACCACCGGAACCGGAACCAAATTCAATCTTCCGCCGTCGCGCGCCATAAGCAATCGAAACGCCCCGGGGTGCCCCGGGTGCATTTCATGTGCAACTTATGCGCGCCTGAGCCGGGAGAGCATAAATCAGCCCCTGGAGGCCCTGGGATTGTCTTATGAACTTTTCTGTCCCGCCGTCCCCGAACGTCCGGCGAACTTTCGGAAAGTAATTCCTAAAGTAGATGCATCGGAATGCACCGATCGTCGTCGTCGGGGTCGGGGTCGGAGTCGGGCTGTTGACCATTTGTTTCCATTTGTGGCCCCTGGAAGGATGCAGCACCGAGGACGGACCGGCTTCCTTCGCTCGTTGGTTGGCGCCATAAATCCCGTACCGTGCCGGGCTCGAGCGGCGTGACTCTCGACGGGTCCTCGAGATATTTCGTGGTAAATAGAAGTACACGATCCGCTTTTTATGCTCGGGCCGGGCACCGGGCGATTGGTTCCCTCTGCAGAGCGCCTGAGGCCCGGTTCTGGTTGAGCTGCGATACTGCATCGCACCGTGCCGCAGTGCCGCACGTCGTCGGCCAGAAGTCAGTCAGAAGGCGCGCGAGGAGAGATTCAACAGATTTGGCCCTATCACGCGACAGATAGCGGAACCGGCCACGGGCAAACGGGGTGGCCGGGCGGATTTGTGACACATATGTGCAGAATAATAAAATGCCCAAGTGGATAAATATTTTATCAACCCCAAAACACGCGGCCTGCAACTGTTGATGTGTGCCGGAGCCGCGATGTGTTGCTTGTTAGCTCCTAACGGCCTCCTTTATGTTGTCTTTATGTTGCAACATTACCCAGGCCGGATCCTGCAAATCAGCTTCCTGCTGCTAATGCTTGTTTCCCCACTCAGTTCCCGTCTCCTCGTCTCCCGTTGTCCCGTCACCTCGGGGATGTGTCTCGTGGTGCAGAGAGACTTTGAAGTTGTGGCTCCGGACGGTCGGCAGGTCGGCCGGTTGCCGGTGAGATCGAAACTTGGCCAGCACGCGATGCGCGCGTAACTCTTGTCACCAGAGAGACCGCCTGTTTGTGTGGCTCAGAACACGGATCACGGGTGGCGCATCATGCGACCAAGAAGTAACATAACACTTCCCAAGCCACCAGGACGCCGGCGGAATTACTGCATTCTCGGCCTTTGCGGCAAAACCGCCGTTCACTGCACGTTGCGCTGCGCCAAATCGCGGTTATTTACATTCCTCCAAGGAATCAAGACGCCCCTTGGCCAGCTGGGGCCCCGTGCGCGGATTGCGACACAAATTGCGGTTCGATGATGTGTCGCGTCATAAGCGTATAATGTAAATCAGATGAGATACCGCGGGCCAATCGGCTCCGAACCAACCGACGGGGCTTTTGCACTCTGATCGTGGTTTAATGCTGGTCCCACGGAGCCCAGGACCTCCAGGTGCGACCAGGTGCGACTCCTCGGGGAGCAGCTATGCAGCAGGTTCATCGGCCTTTCTTTTCGGGCTACCCGACCCCCGACGGGGAATGTAATATTTATTCAACCGATATTCGCTGTCGGACCAACACGCGGTGGGAAGCGGTCCCAAGAGTGGTCCCTCGAGAGGGAGCGCACCGGAACACCGGGCGAATAAGGAAGGTTCCACACACAAAGTTGTGTCTGGGGGATTATGCCCATGGAGTCCATGGAGCCCGAGGAGCGAGGGCTGGGCAAAATTGGGCTCATTTACGGCGAAAGAATTCGTTTGGTCAATTGCCACCAAAGTTCGGACCACAGTGGATTGTTTTATATCTGCCCCGACGACGACGACCCCGTGTGCTGGGCGGCTTTTTGCTCCGGGCCCAACGCCCGGGCCGTTCCGGGATAAACTTTGGTCATTTCGGGGTTTTTCTGTTTTGCTGGACGGACTCGGGGAATGGTTTTTATATGCAATTTTTATAGAGAGCCGGCATCGGGCGACATCGAAAATGGGGTGCAGTTGTTCACGATTCACTTGACAGAGTGCGGCCAACACTCTGTTTTTTTGTCCCGTTGTTTCGCCGATCGGTGGCTTTCGCGCCTTCCATGAGGGATTTGCCCCTTTTCTCGCTCTCTCTCTCTCTGCGGGCCTTTTGTGGGCTGCGTTCCGTTTCACTCGCCCATCGCTCGATAGCGCAAAGTAATAATTCATAAATTATGAATCACGCAAAAACCGCACCGCAGCGTACCGTTTCGGTTTTCGGGTTGGTGCTTGTAACACGGACTACACGGCACCGGGGCCGGGGACGAAGTTATGTTCCCGGGGTACTGGTGCTTCCCTGTTGGGTGGTGCGTGAAGACGTGACACGGTAGCCGCGTCAAGGATGGCGTTTTTGTGGGCCATCACCATCACCGTGGCCGCGCCGAGAGCCCGATGTGTGTTTGGACCGATAATTTCACGCAAACTTCGCGAGATTTGGGGTCGTTCGCGAAGTGCGCTACTCTAGCTCGGGACTGCGTCGCCTATTTGGGCGGTTCATTTCAATCATTCACTCGACAGTTTGACAGTTTTGTTGCACAAAACGTTTGATTCAATTTATTTGTTTATCAAATATTCAATTAACTCTATGTTGAGTATATTCAACAAAACTTCAGCATAGTATATACAGCAAAAGCTATGACTTGCTCAGGTTTGCTGGTCAGAAGAGAAACGGATCAAGGATTAACATTTTAGGCCTTAAGCTTAACGCCTCTTGAAAGTCTTACAGAAAGTCTTACATCTTACTTAAAAGTCTTACAGAGAACGCTGGCCCAAAGAACCGACCGCTTACGTCCTCCAATTTACTATTCCGGCCTTTCTCGCATCTCCGTCGATACGAGACCTAGGCCGTCCTTCTGGGCAGCCTGAGGAGGCTTTTGCGGACTGATTCGTCGTCAGCCATTCTAATGACATGAGCATCCCACCGGAGCCTGGCGAGGCGTATTCTTTCGGACGCGGCTAATAGGGAGGCTTCCGTTTTGGACAGAGTTTGGATAGATTCGAGGGGTGTCTGTATCCCAGAATTATCCCAGCTTCACCATACTCGAAGACAATTTCTTTTGGAGCTTCCAGTTTCCAATTCTGGAAGGTTGGATCAATCTAAACAACGGGCATTCTGCTTTCTCCTACTCTTTCTTTCGATCATAATCAACTTTCAATGCAGCAACAATTTTTGCAGAGCAAATTGTGATTAGAGTCCGGGGATCGTGTCACAAAGAGGAGCAACGCCATTTTAAAAGTCTATAAGAAATAACAAGCCTTCAGGAGCGCCTTCGGATCAAAGATTTATATTTTTCCTGAACCCGGGATCTTCAAATACGCCCATTATGCGGCACCGATTTTCTTTTTGCTAAAACAGGGACGCAGAACTCCTCAGCACAACCCTGCGCAACCCTTCCGAAAAGACATCGCCGTTATTTATGGTGCCCCTGTTTAGTGAAAAACCACACAATTAATACCAACTGTGACGAGAACGGGGAGTCATTTTTTCCGCAATCCGCATCCCCCCGGGGAGGGGTTTCGGAATGAATTTGAGTTATAGGTTCCGTACGCACCCGGGATCTTGTGCCGGACACACACCTTACGGCCTGGCGATTCTTTGAGCGGTCCGGATAAGGACCTTTGGGTCGTGTGTTGGAAAAATAAATATTTCGCACATCCGATGCAGCCGATCGGTGATAAATTTAATCGCCGCTGAAGCCGACATTTTGCAGGAACTGTCACACTCACGTCCGGCCCGTGGCCTGGCATCGGGTCGTCCAGTCGATTGCCAGGAGCACCCCGCCCTGCACCGGGTTTGATTAGCCCTTTTTCTTCGGCCCCGAAATTGGCCCCATTCGCCCGGCGGTGCTGTGTCCAGTCTTCAAAATATTGAATTTTCTCCCACAGACCACACCAGAAAGGGTGGCCGGTGGACGGAAAATCGTTTATGAATTTATGTTCACCACGGAGCATGGACACTCGGGCTCGGCCTGTGCGTCGGCTCGGAATGTCGAAGATGTTCGGATGTTCGAGCGCCGGCGGCCTCTCGAGAAGCCAGCTTAAGCGCGCCTCCGTGCCTGATTGGGAATTTATGGCATTGCCGGCTGCTGCTGCTGCCGATGCTGCTACGGGCTTAAGTAAGGATCTTTCAGAACCGGCCCCGTCGGCGCGTCGATGAGGAGGACTGCAAGCGAAGAAGGCATCCATAATCGTATAATAAAATCGCTTTACCGCATCGTTCCGAAAATAGTTGGCGAATTAGTCGGCCTCGTCGGTGTCCCGCGTTCATTACCCGTGCTGTGCTGCGTCACCGAATTCTTCCGTCACCCGGCCGGCCCGACCGGAAGTGGCGGAAACTGTGGCGCAAAGTTTACCTACCGAACACCGGGGGCGGTGGGGCTAAAATTTTATCTCTTTTGTTAAACTTTTAACACTCCGTGATGGTGATTTGCATGATCGCAATAATCAACCGCACCGCAACAACGGCAAACGCCTTAACGCTGGAAGCTGTCTGTCGGAGTCGACGAGCCGAAAAAGGGGTACGGAGCGTGGACGTGACACTGGGCTTTTGCGGTGAGTCCTTGCGTTTATCTGCAGACGAAGCCGAGCCGAGAGGTCGATTGTCGCCGTTTGACGGCGCGCACGTGGGCTGCACTGGCACCGGAACCGACTTTACGATGTCCGCAGTTGCGATTGTCGGAGCCGCCGTGCCCTTAGAAGGCCTCTCAGCAAATCGGGAAATCGAAAGTGCGTGTTGTGGCCTCCGTCAGCATCCATCCAAAGGGGCGCGCCACGTGGCTCCACATACGTGGTCTGATCGAAAACATTTGCGACGTTTGAATTTCCGCGGGCTACGTATATCCGATTTTCGATTTTTTTTGTGGCGTTAGGTATCTACACATGTTACTTACTGATGGTGAAAAGTTCGGCCATTTTGAGTAATCAGTCAAATTTTTGACAGCTACTTTGCTTGGACAAGTTTTCGCTCATCTTCGATTTTAGTCTCTTCTATAAAATGGATGGCGGAGAATATTTATCAAATTTTGTGTGAAACCCGAAATTAAGAGCTCGTACGCAATCGAAATGTTTACTGTGGCTTATGATGAAGCAACCATGGCTCAAAACAGAAATATTAACTGCAAATTATGGACAATTCCCCCGAAGCAATCCGTCACAAGTTCCCGAATTTGTGGGAAACATGAAATTGGCTGTCGTGCCCCTGCACATCGTCGTTTCTACGCGAATTTTTGGCCAAAACAACACTCTAATGACGCCAAAGCCTGTTCCTTTTTCTTGTTCCGAAAACATGTAAGGAGTCATGAAAGGACGATGCTACGCTACGGCATCGAAGATGAGTCAAATCTTCTCCCAGCAAAACAGCTGTCAAAAATCGACTGATTACTCAAAATGGCCGAACTTTTCACCATAAGTCACTGATAACCTAACGCCACAAAAAACGGAAATCGGATAACGTGGTCCACGGAAATTCAAATGTCGCAATCATTTTTGATCAGACCACGTACGCGGCGGGCACGAGCCCGCGTTTTTATTTCGCCGTCATTCCGGCTAATGTTGCTCATGACTCGTGGGCCACTTATCATCGTCGTAGTTTTTTTTTCTTGGCCTATGCCGAACTCCATTGTTATCTTCATTTTATCTTAATTTCAAAGTTTCGCTACCATTTTCGGTGGGTGGCTGAGGTCTAACGTAATGGGGTGTCTGGCGGTTTTGCAAATCATTTCGCGGGATGCTAGGCCTCGGTCCCATTCTGGTTCGGGGCGACCACCCGACGTGTATGTAGGTCGCTAATGATTCCCAGTGAGGCATCAGACCACAAGGATCAGCCCGGAATTCATTTCGTAAAATTAAAATTTGCCTTAATGTTGACTGGCTGATGTTGGGATCATAAATTCGCTATACCGGAGCCCATTACCTGAGCCCCTAAGCCGTTACGGGATAGCGCATTACGTTCCGAGTGCGCCATCGCGGAAAAATGGTGCCATTTCGGGAACCCCGTATGAATTACTCCTTTTTGCCCGTTCATTCCCGTGGTCGGAGTCCTCAGCATCAACGCAATGCCACCGATGGACACGCACTGTGATGATGATTCATCGGATCATCAGTAATCCGATGGCTGAAGTTGCGCCTTTCCGAGCGTATTTATTGACGCTGCAAATGGTGCGTTGGAGTCGGTTGGCTTACAACAACTTCTTGTGGCGTAACGAGACGTTGAAAAATGACAATTCTGAAGTGAATGCCACAGAGAGCCCTTTCTGGGTGCCACCAGCCTCCCAGCGACAGAGGTGTTGCCAGTGATGACGTACCCGGGAGCCCTGGGATAATTGGGAAAATGTGTGCTGCAAACTGCATTCCAACATTCATCATTCTGCACCCGTACGGGATGTCCTCGCTGACGCCGGGACAGTCACAGATTTGGGAACCAGATCCGGTATTTGGTGCATTGAAATTTATTACCCGACGAAAGAATTTGGGATTGCCCAAAATGGCACCCAAAGTGCCCGGATACCGGAACTCGGGAATGTTCCTCGGAAAAACTCCCCTGTTTGGTAGTTTTGCAAAATAATTAATAATTTTGCTAGCCAAACAAACGGTCGGGCTCATTACATTGGCCATAAACCCGACCGGGGCCTTATCATCCCGATCCACATATTGTTTTCCAATTCCAAGATACCGGCTACCGGGGGAAAAAAGGGGAAGCAGAAAACTGGGCCACAACACGCCCTGGACGCGGGTCGTAAAAAAGCCATCAGCAGCTCCGCAGCCGCAACAACGCGGCCCGAGTTATGACGCCGATGACGTGTTGTGGTGCGGACTGTTTAACGAGTTCGTGCGAAGTTGCAGCAGCAGTGAGAGCTGTGCTGTGTAATTGTTACGGAATCCGGGAATCCCGTCGGTCCGAGGTGGTCCGTATTTATGAACCTCGTACACGCATCGCACACAGCACGATGTTGGCCGGTGGGTCATAAATTTCGATTCTAATTACCGTTTTTTGGCGCCTCTTAGAAATGGACTGTCAACTGGCCGGCGCTCATCCAGGCCGCCGATAAGAGTGCGGGCCGGCCCCAGGACTGACGGGAGCACCATTACACGCGCACGACACCGCTGATTAACGGACATAAAAAAGTAAAATTTTAATTTCTTACCCCGCTCCCGGTTCCAGCTGGTCGGTCACAGCTGTCATTCGCGCGGCCACCTAAAGGGATGACATTTCTAATGGCCCGCGGTGTGCGCAGGTGGCCCGCGAAACATTTGGCCACGCAGATATGGGACCACGGGCGGAGATAACGCATCGTCGGCTGTTCGCAGGAGGTAACACCACCGATGGCGTATCGATGTTGGTGTGCGTGGGGTGCCAAATCTTGCCAAATTAGAGCACACACGAGCGGCATGTGTGTGGGCCAGAACTGTGGCCCGGAACCGTTACATCGGGGGGGCCCATTTCGGTCCATTTCGGTCCGGTTGTTAAGGTCTCGGGTCTTTTGATCGCCGCGAATCGGTTAAACGATGCCAATTTCGGTTGTGTTGAACGGGGAATTCTTTTTCGTAGTCGTGTTCATCTTTTAGAGTCATTTTCGGACGGCGAAAATTTCAATAATTCTTTCCAGTTTCAAGTTTCCTTTTCCACAATAGTTTTCGGTCCTGTTCCAAGTGTAAGTTTGGTTAAAAAGAAATCCATTATTTTTGCATGAATTTGAAAACTTTATTTAAGATACTTCCGAAGATTCAATTTGTGTCAAATTTGCTCCTTTTTGTTGAATAATGTGTTGTCATTTTAAAGGTAACTTTATTATTGGTTCTTATTGGCGAAAAACCTTAGCATCTATCTGTTTTCACAACTTTCTCTAGATCCCTATTTCTCGTCACTCAGGAAGTTCTTCAAAGCATAAAGAAGGTGATAATCGCTTGGTTCGGACTATATGGTGGAAGCAACTCATAATAAACGATTCCTTTCAAGTCCCACCATATTGCCAGTAGAACCTTCTTGGCCGTTTGTCCTGGTTTTTGTCGCCGGTAGAGCTGTTTTACCACACTTAGACCTCGATCATTTACGCACAATATTGTTTTATATGACCCAGTTTTCATCCCGATTCATCACGATCCTTAAAGAAAATGGTTTCGATTTCATTCTGTTTGGCCAAAGAAAAATCGACCCATCATCATTCCACCTAAAAATTAAGCTTCTTGTTGAATCCAACTTACCGCAAATGGTTTAAAACTGTTGGATGGTTAATCTTTAGTTCCCGGGGGATGCTCTGACCAGTAAAATAACTGAACCGGGTCGACGAAACCAACATTTCTCGGAACTAGCTGTTAGAATATCAGCACCATAACCACATTCCCAATTTCAGTGGCCTAGTTTGTATTTTCGTTTTCATCCAAGAAAACTTACCTCAACTTTATCCATCTCACTTTAACCAACTGAACGGAACAAACCAAAACAGCCGAAGAATGTTTTCAGTCAACGTCAATGTCAATTTTAGAACGAGCATAAACTTATAGTAATTGAAAGTGAGATTCATTTTTGAATGTTTGGATCCGACTCTTGGATGTTAACCAATACTTTTTCTAAGCTCGCTAATGCGTGCCTTACTTGACTACTTACTAACCCACCTAGTGCTCTGCTAGCTCTTTCTATTGCTTAGAATCGCTCTCTTTCTCCCTCTCTCTCGTGCGCGCTCGCGCACCTTTTGAGCGCGGCGTATACATGCGGTCAATGACCTTTTCTTGTTTAGTTAGTTGGCAATGATCTAAATTTTGCGCTCTGCGTCCGTCGCTCCCCACCACACCCACCCAGCGGCCTCCATGTGTCCGCGGAAAGAATCCGCGCGGTGTTCATCCGCGCGCGACACTCATTCGCGCGCGCGAATGAACACGCGGCGCACCTCCAAAAAGCCGCGCGCGCAGTTGACCCAAAAACAAACACCAAAAACGCAACCCGCAGAACTCCGCAGAGAGCCCGCCGGGAGAACACGGCCCGCGCGAACCACGTTGTAGTTGCGTGCCGGTTTGCGTGTGTGCGCGCGCGTTTCTAAGACGGTTTTGCGCCGTCGTCACGTGGTGGGAGGAATCTAACCCGATTCGCCGTCGGTGTGCGTTCGCGTTGTGCGAATTTTCAAGGTTTCCCAGATGTTCACAGTGCCGCGCACGCAGAGACCGCGTCAGAGCGGGACGGCACGATGGACACAAATTACGACGCACGGCCCGGATCGGACCGGTCCGGGTGCCGAAAAAGAAACAAAACGCAAACCGCAACGCGTAGATTCGTTCAAGGACGGCCATTGAACCGACCGACGGCGCGCTTAGCGTTGCGTGTGCGCTTCGATTTCGCGCGCGACGCGACGGCACACTTCCCGTTTGTCCCGGCCTCGGCCGGGTGCGTAGATTGGCCTTTCGCGGCCGGCGGGCGCGAACCGTTTCGCGCGAGGCCACACACCAGAACAGATGACAGCAGAGGAAGGTTTTGCGCGTTTGACCGCGTTTTGCGTGTACGCACTCTCTCTCTTTCTCTCTCTCTCTCGGTTCTGCCCCGGACCGGTCTTCACTTTTCGGCCGACATTTGTGTCCAACGGGGTTTCGGGCTTCCTGTTCGGGCGGTGCGTAGTGCGTAGATATCTAGGTGATTGGCCGTCTTTTTTTTTTTTGCTTCCCACCTCTCGGCTTTGGCTCTTTAAAAAGAAGCTAATCCACTTTGTGTTCGGGTCCGGGTTTTCTTGTTCTTCGGATTACGTCAACCTGTTTTGGGGGTTTCTTCCTGTCGCAGCCCGAACTGTGGCCCACATTCACCCTGACGGTGGACACGATGTTTCTGTCAAGCTCCGGAGCCGCGTTCGGACCAATTGAATACTAGAAGTTGATCCTTGTTTTAACCAGCATAGCGCGGACCGCAAGACCCTCTATTAACCACCTGAGCAAACAGCAGTCCGAACCCGCAGATCCGGGCCGTGATTTCGTGGTTCGCAAAATAAAACGTCCACGTTGTTTTTTTCGGTCTTCGATTTCTATTCCCTCTCTATGAGGCCCGCTCTATGCCACGCGCGCTCTTGACTTGGCTTTGCCAAATTACCGTGAGTGAGGCCCGCGCGAACCGCGAACCGCCGGGCACCAAATCATCATTTCGATCCCCAAGAATCCCTTCCTGCGGGGCCCTGGATCCCCCTACACTGCGCGCGCGCGCACTCGTGTAGGTGAATGGCGAGGAAATTTAAAAAACATTGCCATTCAAGGCCAAATTAGTTTCGAACTGCCGAACGACGAACCGCGGTTCGCGGTTCGCAAATTGGATTTTGGCGGTTCTCGGCGGTCGTGTGTGGTGGGGGGGAGCTAGGCTTACATGGCCACGCGCAGTAACTTACAAGCTTAAGATCGCGATTCGCGTGCGAGAGAGAGCACACAGTGAGACAGACAGACGGCTAGAATGCTGGCAGCAAGGAAGAGGAATAAATATTCAAATGTGCGCCCGGGTGCGGATTTGGATTAACCAAAAAACCCGCCACCGGATGGCGCGAGAGAACCGCGCCTTCGCGTCACGATCGACGGGGCGGCAAGTGTGCGGCTTGCGGGTTTCAAGGGCCTCTCTCTGCCAGTGCCGGGAGAGCCCTAGTGCCACAGTTTTGTATTATAATTTTTGGTATAATTTTCTATTCACTTCCACCACCGGCTTAGAAGCGAATGTTGGTTCCGGAAACGGCGGAGAAACGATGTGTTGATCGAAAATTCAATTACGATCCTAACCATTCGTATGTCAATTGTCTCCCAATCGAAGCAGGCCAGAAGCGAATTCTGGCGTGATTGACAACACGCAGGTATAGCTTGGAACTAATGACACACCTTCTTGAGACGACCAAAAGGACGCTCGTGTCGGCAAAGTGGACAACAACCGACGGACATTCGGGTTGATCTGCCACCATCGATGTGAGTAACACATGGGTTGAAAAGTCCCGGCCCTAGCCGAGAGATAGCGCTATAGTCTCACTGCATTCATCGCTTTTTCAGTTAGTGCTAACCTTCGAAAGAAAGCTGTGATAATTTCATCACATTCTACTCATAAGTTAAGAGCATAAGCTTAGAGAGTCCACAAAAGTCCACAAAATCGTTTTGAATGATCGAAGCTGCAATTAAAATTTATTTTTCTATTGTTTAATATAGCTCCAGTTGTCTTCGTGGGATATGCCTATAGCTCTAATCCCTTGAAGATTTTACCTGGCGAGCGATGTAAATGATAGAAATGCTAGTAATGATACTAACAAAAATAATAGTAATAGTAATGATGCTATTGACTTATATGATTATAACATTAATAGGATGAACCAATGTATTTATGAATGATCCGATCGATAAGTGATGCTTATATTGATGGTACTATGTTAATGGATGGGTGATGTGATGGTAAAATGTATTGTCTCTATATCTTTCAATTTAAGGTGATATGTATAGTTGTAGCAAAAAGAATTTGAGATAGTAGTGTTAAATGTATTTTGAGAAATTTATTTGTGAGAAAAGTTTCTTCTAACTCCTGGCTTTTGAGAGTGTCTCGCTGCAATTCCAACACAACGCTAATAGCCTAACAACGGCTTTTAGGAAGCCTGCAATTTCTCGGAACAATACCACCATCATTCTACACAAAACTGCTCAGAAGTCGTCTTTTCCTTGCTTTTTTATGTGCGACGGTCGCTGTAAAGTGCCAAACACGCTAAAACTCAGTCCAACACCCTCTTCCCACCCACCCAGTGGCAAAGGAGGCTTTGTTTTCACTTCAACTTGTTACGACACGTTCCCCGAACCGCATCGAAAACGAGATAGAAACATGTTCCCCTAGGGATCCCTGTCCCCTCTTTCCAGTGTGGCTCAATTCTAGGCCCAATTCCGAGAAACTGCCACTCGCTCTAAATGACAATGATCATTTCCGATCGATTATGATGCACTCTGTTCTTCCGAAAACCTATAAAAGTTGTGACTTGTCTGTGATTAATAGCAGACGGGGATTCGTTCCTGGTTCCTGGGGGTCGTAAATACGGCATTCTGGGCCCACACCTTCACGCATCTGACCGGGCAGAGCACGTGGGCCGTTTAGCGCAAGCATTTTCCTTTCTTCCTCTTTTCTTTCCCTTTAAAAAAAACATGAAAACATTTAAATATGAAAACACGAAATTTCACGAAAAAGTTTTCTGCTTTATTTCCTCGAATGCACTCGCAATCTGGCACCGACAAGGCTGTGCACGATGCTGACTCGAAGACACCCCCCCATCACCACACTTATCAGGAAGCAGAAAACACGAGTGATGATCGAAAAGTGATGTTGCGTCAGTTAGCTGACAGTTGTAAAGATATCAAGAGGACGTGTTGGCTCTAAATTGATTCATTTGAATTGATCATTTTATTCTGGGAAAAGCTCTGTTCAAAGTAGCTACAGCGTTTGCTCATTGTTGACCAAGGACAAGAACGTGTCGATGATTGTGAGCAGTGTTTGGCCATGGTTAAACGTAACACAGACCGTTTTTTTGCGTCGATATGTGACAGTGGATGAAACAGAGTTCCATTACTTCACCCCGAAATCATAACTGGAAAGTCTATGGCCTAATATTCATCGATTATCTTGAGAAGGGAAGTACTGTCAACAGTGAATATTATATAGCGTTATTGGAGTGTTTGAAGGTCTAAATTGCAAAGAAACGACCGCTATTGGTATTGTACTATCGAAAAGATAGAGCAGTGTTGGAATGATTTTGTGGCTCTGGAAGGAAAGATTAAAGCCAACTTCGATAAAAAAACAGCGCATTTCTCCCTTAGACCCGGGACTTTTCAGCCCAGGTGTTCCTACTTCGTGAGCTCAAATTGGCCATTGGGACAAGACCATTTTATGACGACATTCCAGCGATTCAAGGGTACTAAGTCTACTGACACATAAAATCGCCTAACTTTTTAACCCGTCAATCGATTTGCATGAAACTTGACGCACTTGAAAGAGGAAGAACGTACCTTACAAATTATTAATTATTTTATTACTAAATACTAGATATGACTGCATTTTATATGTATATTTTTTAAATAATTCTCATACCAGAACTACGAGCTAGAAGTGACCTCGAGATGGAGATCTAGTGCAAGTATTAAACTCGCTTTGGCAAAAAACACCACTACAAACGACGGCTAAACTTCAACTCATCATTTGATGTCTCACTTACAACCCCATTCCGGTCCGGACCCGCAGAAAACACAACCGCCACTGAGCAGTGTCCAGTTAGAGTGTCCATTGAGTATCGTTTTGTGGCCGATTGAATCCGGCTCCGAAAAAAGGGCCACCGATCCTGGGGGGGGGGGGGGCTGTGGGCCCAAAAACCCCTGACGTCGGGGGGTTGATGGTGTGTTCACTTTCGCCTGGGACGGGGAATCAATGGCCACATCACCGTTTTTGTGGTCACTCTCCACGCTCCAACGGCTGCTGCTGTTGGGTTGGGTGTGCGCGCTCGGCGGATGACAAACGTGACAATCGACATACTAAATGAATCACCTGTCACGAGTGGCGTCGGTCGCGTAAAAAAGCTGTCACGATGGTGTAAAAAACGACTCGATTATGTATGACAACCACCGTGGCCCACCGGGGGGCCGGGCACGAGGTGGCGGGCAAGTGCGCGCAACCTTTCGTAACCGTAACAATTAATGAACTCGGGAGCCCCGGGAGCGGAGCCAAGGATTCGCGCGAAGGTCCAACCCGGGAGCGCGGGCCAACAGCTTCTTGGCAGCCGAAACCCGGCCGAGGTGGCACGGCATCCTTTCGCACGACAGCGACAGAAAAGTTCGTCCTGGCCACGTCCTGGCAATGGGCAAGCGATGCAGAAAGCCATTAAACGTTCATGAGGCGAAAGCCTCAGAAACCTACAAACAACCAACTCTCGGCAGCTCGGAACCCCAAGGGGGGGGTAGAACCAACCAGGACCTGGGCCGCGACGCCGCGCCCAACGACGCACGGGCCGAGGAGGTCGAAGGTTCGCCCCGGTCCTGCGGACCAGTGTCGAAAGAAACATGATTTATGGGTGCTTTTTGTGGCAGCGCGCAATGCTGCGGACCAGTGCCGAAGACCCGTTCAGCCAGCCAGCCAGCCAGGAGCTCCGGCTCCCAAACTCCGCGAGCTGGGTCCAGCTCTATCCGAAAAGCCTCCAGCGTCGTGCCGTCGTCCACTCCTTAGCCTCCAAGGATTCAAATCGAGTTAGAAAAGAATTAAGACTTAAAGCGAAACCAGCTTCCGTGGCTCTCCGTGGTCCGTGGCTTTTCGGGTATCACTCGCACCCCGACCCGATAGTCCTGGGCTGGGATAGTGGGCTCTGGGTCTGCGGATCGTGCTGGAAACTTGTGGTCAATTCTTCCGCAAAGATTTCTCAAACATACTTTGTGGCCTGCCCCCGAGGCTCTCAGGACCGGCCGAGGCAGAATGGCACCGGCAAACCCCGTTTCACCTCGCCAACCCGGGCTGCCGGGGTTGCCTGGTTGGTCATAATTTTGTCCAACACCTGATCATTGACCGTTTCCAAAGTTCACTCACTTCGGTCTTCGGTGGAAGGACGTTTCCGGTGTAATGTGTACGATGTGGCGTTTGAACCTGAGCCAACTAGAACCCGTTTCCCCGTCGTGCTCTGACGAGGTCCTGACGGTGCGGCGCTGAACCGGAACCGGTGGCAACGGTGGCATCGGTTGGCGAGAGTTTTCGGTGACTTTCCGACGTTTCGAGATTCGCGTCCATATTTTGTTTCGGACCGCTCCGGTCCGCTCCGCCGCTCCGTTGCCGGTGCCGGGTTTTTGTTTCAATTTGTCTCCCTTCACTGCACACGTGGTACATTATTTTTGTTACCCGGTTTCGCTTGTTCCGTTCGGTTCAGTTCGGTTCGGCCACTTTTTTGACCCATTGGTGGTAAATTAATTTTCCACCACAACTCTCACGCCCCGTGTCGTGTCCTGTGAGGGAACCGCACTTTTGTGTGTGGATGAATTCTGTCCAACTTTCTTTTCTTTGGCCCTTCGGTCCAGGGAGTCGCCCCGGAACAGAAGGAAAGCTTTTAGAAGAGTGTTTGCTTGGCGTGAGAAACAATAAAAAGCGGGTTCGGTGGCTTTCACGCGTTGTTAAACTTTTAATGGCCGGAACCAGGACACTTTCCAGGGCCCGGTTCTTTTGTTTGCGGCTTCAATCGCGATCAAATCGTGCACCCGCCGCCGGTGTCCTTCGAAGTTCTTTGAAGTTCAATCAAATCAGCAGTGCCCTTGGTGCCGGCAAGCGCCTGTGTGTTTATTGGCCGTTTAATGGCCAATGCCTGATCCGGTCCAAAGTCCGGTTGTCAACACTTCTACGGCGGGGCGAACCCCAGTGGTACGGAACAAACTTTTCGGTGCCGCGTGCGACTCGATTGTAAATGCAAAATAATGCCCCCGGAGATCGCGCCATCCGGAAGATCGGTTTGATTGAATTTCATGTTTCGATTGTTCTTTAGTTGACATTGGCGCCAGCATCGGCACGAACTCTCGGAACTTTTCATACATTTATTTAATACCCTGGGCGGATCAGTTTCGATAGCCATCTTGAACATGATAACCCATTTATTACTGTGTGGTGGCCACTAGCGGTCCTTTTCCGGCCGCGGGCCGCAGTCGGCATTCACTTTGGCCACTCCGCGCATATTCAATAGGTTAATTTAAATTTTACAAAATGGGTACCATAAATTTTGGAATCAGATTTAGCGCCCGGGGCCCGACTATTTTCCGGGTCCGAGCGGATGATTTGTGTATCAAAATTAGGGCCGCCTGTTGGAGATGATCGAAGCACCAACATCGGTCTAGGGGTTTGCTACAGGAATGCCAATCCCCGGAGGTGGACAGTGCAAGAAAGAGAGAGAGAGAGAGAGCGGTAGAGGACACCCAAAAAAGAGTTGGGTGTAAAATCCCGACGCGCGCGAAATGAAACCAGATGGCCTCAATTTCCCGTTTCGCGGGCGGCCCCGGCATCGAATCGGAAACGATTTTCGCAACTCCTAGCCTCTGGGCGCTATTTCGCGATTTTGCTTGGGATCGGGATCGTTATGATCGGGTGATCGTGTCTTCGAGCGGTACCGTGTAAACATTCAGCAACACGACGTTCCGGATCCACGATTGGAGAGCGTGAAAGCAAGTTGCTTGACTCACCGCTTGTTGGTGGTAAAATCAAAGAAAGTCCCCACCAACACCCTTAATCGATCGTTTGCCACAGCCCGGTGACCGGCAAGACAAATGATCCCGATTCTGGCTTGGCTGGCTTTGCCAAAAATTAAAACCAAAATTAGAGATTTCGTCGGTGAAAGTGGCCGAAATGCCGAATGGCAGATGAAAGGTGGAAACATGTACCGACCGACCAAGAACTGACGGCTCGTGGTTCGGATGATGTCGGGATTTTAGCACCCAAAAAAGTTCATCAATCAAAGTTGCAAAGTTCCCGGTTCGGCCTGCAACGGAAGGGCCTTGGGTGGGAAAAGTCTGCTGCCTCTGATTTTCCTCGCGCATTTTACGCGGTCCCGGTCGATGGGAAACTTTGTTGATTAAATCACTCTTCAGCCGGAGGCCATAAACAGGGCTTCCTGGCCGTTCAACGGTTCAACAGGTCGCGGCCACTAATCGATGGAAGAAAACAGAACGACCAACTTCTAACTTTTACATCGCAATTGGCCATTTTTCGATGCGAAAACAAGCTGTCAACGCATTGTCGACCCATCAACGGTCGGCCGGGGGTATCCTTTCTCTAATCAGTTCATCGCCGCAGGAAAACGCAACTTAAACATCCGACATCCGCTCCAACATTATGCTCCGCATTTACTGTCTCTCTCGCTCTCACTCTAGCTCCCGGTGCTGGTACACTTTTATTAATATTCAAGTTGCAATCCCATCGTTTGCCCTGCCCATTTCTTGGCCCCAGCACCGGGGCCAAGAAGAGCCCGTGCCACAGCTGCAATCGTCCGCGGCCGCAACCGGCAAGTGGAGTGATAATTTAAAGACCGCACGGTGCGGACATAGCCGGAAGGCAGAGCCGGGAAAAAAACTTTACCGTATGCCGCAGCATAAATCATTCATAAAAGTCTAACTTCAACACAAAGTTGAAGTCGCGGCGGTACACCGCGGCGCGGCCACCGTGACTTGTGCCGGGCTGTGTGCAGTTGCAGGAACCGAAGAAAAGGATACCGCGTGCCGTGACAGCTCGTGTCACCGTGGCCCGTGGCCTGAGGGGAGTGGAATCCGTTCCTTCGCCGACCTCAACATGATCCTTTCGCGCTTGCGATGCGCAGAAACGCGACGACTTCGGTGTTCGGTTTCATTTACTGCATCACGGACGGATCTAATTTTTAATTTTGAATTTCTAATTTTTGGGTTCCGTCAACGGACTGCATCATGCTTATTTTCCTTCCGTTAATTTCATTCCAGTTTCGCGTGTCCCGCGCACGCGATTATGAGGCCGTTTTTTTCGTGGATAAAGTCCCAATCGCATTCGCGTAGCTGATGCCCCATTTGCGTGTCTGGGGCAGAAGGCAGAAGAAAACAGGGCCAATTAAAACCGGGCCCAAACCCGGTATGAATTCTTTGCGGAAAATAAAAAACCAATTTTCCCGGGGCCCGGTGCTACTCGTAAGCAATCGTAATTCTGATATGCAGTTACGACAATTAGCAAGGGAGTAATTAGTTCGGCAGGTGTGCACTTGCCCCAGCGCTCCGGTGACGTGGTGACCACCTTTGGCCTGTCTTGCATCGCGATTAGAAATGGGAAGAAAATTGCTCAATTTCACTGGGCGCTTCGCTGTGATTGACCGCGCAAAACACCGGAACTGAAGGTTGTGAAGTTGAGTTGCGAGCTGAGTGAAGCTATATAATTTAACTGGCCCGTTGGTCTCGTTTGAATCCTAGACCACTGTCCGTGCTGCGTGATACAGTGGGCAACTCGCAAAAAGCGGAAGAAATATTAGCGTCCTGCGGTCCAGTGAGGAAGAACGTTCATTTAAAGAATTTTAATGGTCACACGAAGAAAGGGGTCCGGGAAACCAGAAACTAAACGACAGCGAAAGCCCGCCCGGCGAAGAAGCAAACTGTTTCACATTAATTATCATTTATCATTCATCTGCAGGACCCGGCGTGGCCTCGGCGAGTGGCCGCGATAACAAACAAAATGGCAGGTGCCGATGGCGCCGCACCACTGCGAATTGACATTGCGTCCGGCAGTGTTTAATGGCACAACTGGGGGGCAGGGAGCCCGGAGTATTCACGCGATAGTAATAAAGCATAAAAACAGGCGGCCCGGGGAACCGTGGCATAACGCGCCAAGGTCCGCGGAGGTCCTCGGAGGTCCTCGGAAACTTCAACAGCAGCAAGTTTCGAAGAATGTGCAAAAAAAAAGACGGAATTACGAAAACATAAAGCGAAATCGTGACTAAGAATCGAGGACCAGAGAGTCGGGCTGGGCTGGGCCGGGCTCTGGCAATCTGTTTCCGCCACTGCATTACGGGGAGCGTTGGCTGCTGCAGACGAAAGTCGATTAGAATTCGAACGTTGTCACATGCGAAATAGAATAATGAATAATGTGTCAGATTGGGTTGACTTGCCGAAGGATGGCCCCAGGGCCAGTGCCCAGCCCTTGGGCCTTGAGAAACTTGTTCCTTTCATGTTGGGCGCAGGACCCAAATGGACTGTGAAGCTGTTCGGCTTGCACAGGGAGCACAGGAATTCAATCACCCGGAACAGGGTGCAAAAGAAAGTTGAGCACATTTTTTAAATTCCGCACGAAACAGGGTGACACGACTGATCGGGAGGGAGAGGGACAGCGATCGAGAGAGAGAGAGTGTGTCAAGGCAATGGGTAAGAATGGGAGCGCAAAGGAAAAAGCGAAAACCGGCGAATCTGAGCCGGCCGGCCGGGAACGGAGGGACCAGCGCAGGAGTGTCACATTCCTTTCGCGCGAGATCCCGTTAACAGCGTCGCGCGTTTCTTTCGATTTCGTTCTCCCCATCACCAGCCGGGCGTCTTATCGGCCGCGTGAGTGTATGTGTGGCCCAGCATATCAGCATAACCTGGGCGCGGATGCGAATGAACCCGCGCGATCGTGCGCCGCGATCGATCCGCCGGCCGCGTGAATGACGCGAGCTTGCGTGCGTCAGTAGCGGATATCGCGGACCGTTTATCACGTCCTGTCGATTATTGACACACCACCACCCGGAGGGGGGGGAAGAGAAACTCGGGCTGTTAGCGCCTCGGTGTCAGTGTCGAAAAATTGGTGCTTTAATGTCAATAATTTTGCACCCAAATTATGCGCCCCGGAACCGCCCGGGAGCCGGCGGGCGGAGTAAACCCCTTTTTAATAGCTTCATTAGGATGACGCGTTCAGAGGGAGGCGCAGATGGTGTCTGCGCCGCGGTGACAAAACGGGCGCAAATATGATATCATCGGTTGCCGCCGCCTCCTATTTCTTCTTTTCCGCGGAGCCAGTCGAACGCAAACCTGTTTCGGGGTTCGTTCCAGTGGCGACAGGAGCTTACTTACGCGCGATTTCACATCGCGTTAATTGAAAATCCGTTCAAGGAGCTCGGATTGATTCCCCAGCGGCGGGTCCTTCGCGAAAGTCCTTTGGCCATAAAGAATAATCGGCGCAACCCTTGCCGGGTTCATCGTTTTCCCCTTCGGCGCACTCACCGAGGTTCATTCGAGTGAACGATCGGTCGCCGGCCGGTGTTTCTGGCCGCAGTTGTTGGCCCGCCATATGTACGCCATCTGAAGAGGTGTTCTTCGCAACCCGTTACCACCGTCGCCGTCGCCATCGCCGCCATCGTCTTCAGCTTATTTTATTTATCGCTTTGATTTATGGCGTTCCGGTAGCGCGTTCCAGCCAGCGCGCTCGGTTCGGCTTCGGCCGTCCGTCGGTCCGAAGAAGTGGTAATTTCGCGAAACCTGGCCACGCGTCGGCCGAACACGCACACACTCGCACGCACCGACCCGGAGACCGAACACCGGTCCGTTCGGGCTGGCTCTTCCAAGGAACTCTGGCGACGAAATTTGGACAGTCAAATTCCGACACCGAAACGGGAAGGTTCGCTCTTCCGGCGGGCCGTTCGAGCCTAAAAGAGAAACGTGTTAATTAATCGAACGGTGTGCCAGTGCGTCAAGCTCTGCTCCAAAGTGTACGAATTGGGAACAAAGGATGCTTTGCCTCGTTGCCAACCGGACGTGTGTGTGCTCTCGGCTCGACAATGCCGGCATTGTCATCGCTCACCAGCACGCAGAAGCCAGACAGAAGCCAGAAAGGTCGAACCGCAATCCAAGTAGCGCTCGCCTTGCCGGAGGTTAGTATTTCGCTGTTGTTTCAGGCTTTCAGTTGTGGAATCAATTCTCGGAAGGCTCCCGGTGGCCGTGGCTGGTAAAAATTTTGCTCACTTCCTGTGCGTTCAAACGGATGGACAAATTATCACTTTTGTGCCACATTTGCCTAATCTTGTGCGCCAGTAACATGCGTTTCCGTTTGTCCACTCTTTGCAGGATTCTTCAGGGGGGCCCCTAGCAGAAACCGGTGGCCGCGTATTTTGTGTGCTTCAAAAGAATTCGTTCCACCGAAAATTGTGGTTCGCCAATTCGCACGAATCGACTCCAGCGAGAGAAAGAGAGAGCCATAGCCGCCCGAATTGCAACGCGCACGGTGAACTTTGACCGCATGAACACCACCACTACGGCGTGAACGCCGCGAGTCTGAGATCCGCGGCGGTGGGGACCTGTGTGCGTGCTCGTGTGTGCTGTGTGTGCGCAGATCAGATGATCGGCTGAAGAGAGTTCCGTTTCGTCGGTCGGTCGGTCGGCCACTCTCGGGAAGAAGAAATTCGCGAACATGCCGTTGCCCGATTTTTCGGTCGTTTTTTGGAGCAGATGAACGCGCCCGACTGAGCCCCCCGCCGAAAAGGCAACCCGGAAGTATGGGGCCGAGAGCGGCGCGAACTGGTGCTCCCGAAGAGCCACCGCGGGGATTCGTGCCGGTGGCCGGAAAACGAGAGCAAATTCGAAGAAGAAAAAAAATCGGGCAACGAATGCGGAGCCGGCACGGACGCCAACGCCACGGGGTTCATTTGGTGTGCGCGGTTTGGTTCACTCGGAGCGCACCGCTTTCTGTCAGTTGCAGTTGGACCAGCGACGAGTTCGAAGCGAAGTTCGTTTCGCGCGCTGCCCCCTAGAAACCGTTGCTAGTGCCCCCGTTGCCCCTGCTGCCTGTGACTGTGGTGTGGTTCGAGTACCATGTGCCATGCTTCCCTCTCTCAAGGGCTGGTGAATGTCACCACCAAGTGTGTGTGGCCATCCTAGAACTGTTCGACGGTTTTTTTTTCTCGATTGTGTAAAAGTCCTGGCAGTGTTTAAAAAGAACGATTCACAGCGAAGAATAGGATTGTGTGGTGACTCATGGTGATGCTACAAAGTGCCAATGGAGGGAGAATTTGCCAGTGAATATTCCCTTCCTGTGTGTGCTTTGATGTTGTTTCAAACTGCCAAAAGTGCCTGCAGCAGAATAAACATTTTGTTTAGTTTGAAAACGTTACGGCAGAATTCAACGAGCTCTGCAGCGACGAATGCCGCATTCGAAGTTCGTCAAAGGTAAATATACACGGCCCCCGTGTAATTTATGCAAAACTTTTTGGAATCTTTTTTCCGTAGAAATTTTTTCCAAGAAATAGAGCCTCCCCCCGCTTTGTACTCTTATTGCTTCATTTTTATGATGAAACCCGCAAAGGCGATTCCCAGAAAAGAAACTCTCTCCGACAAAGGAAGCAGCGGAGGATAAGCCTCTGCTCTGGAGGGGCGCTGGCAAGGAAATAATCCTAGGCCCCGGCGAGGCGATTGGATGATGATTTCACTTTGCTCTCGTTGCCAGGATTCCGACGCACAAAACGGTCACCAATCTCTGTGTGCGTGCTGTCACGTCCCGTCCTGTCAGCTGCAAGACGTTAACGACTTATGCTCACACGGATCACATCCTTCTTCCTGTGCGTTGCCATAGGATTGGGATTGGGTCCCCAAAATCTAGTTCCACAAATAGACGACTCCCCAAGCGGTACTTGAAAAATGATCCACCGTTTTTTTATGAAAGTATCAATCAAATCAACGCCACGCCAAGCACGCACGGACTGTGTTTGTGTTGTGTCCAGCTCTCCTGTCCTGTCCTGGAGTCCTGCTTCACTCGGCTCGAGAACGAATTTCGCCTAATCAAACCGTGGCGGCGCTGCTGCGGAGCGTCTAGGAAACCACGTCCCCCACCCTGTCCGGTTCCCCCGACCGCCGAACACACGATGCCGGAAGCGGTTTATTCCGTCGTCCATCGTCGTGTTGTGTCACTGCCGTGTCACTGCAAACACAAATACCACGCCGCCAGAGACCACGCCACAGACGCAAAACGGAAGAACAAACATTTGTTCTTTCGCCGTTCGCGTTGCTGGCTCCAGCCGATCGATCCCCCTTCCCCGGGGCCCCGCCTCGATCGTCTCGAGTCATTTGGTTTCGGTGCTGCGGTCGCCCGGTACTCGCACTCGTGTTCCGCGTTCCGGTTTGCTTCATTTCCGGTTCGTATTTCCGTTCGTTAGCGGACAATACCCGGCCGGGCACGTCTGAAGGGCTGATAGGGCGCACCGTGCGCCTTCTCGTCCCTTCCCGAACGCAAATCGCGTTCAGGTTTACGGTGTCCTTTGCCATCCACGTGTTGTCCTTCTGTTTCGTCGGTAAGAATCTAGTTTGATGTGGAGAATTCAGGACACGCAACAAATATTTCGTCTATTTGTTTCAGATCTTGCATAAGAAACAATTGCTGAATTCAGAGTATTGGGCAAGGAAGTCGTGCACTGTAAAGTTTGAATCCTGGTTACGAATTAATAACCGAGACGAATGGCGTTTGAAAGAAAGAGGCGGAACTTTCACTCGCATAAAATTGGCAAATGTTACAGGGGACACCCCACCAACCCAACCCAATCCAACCCAGCCAAGCTGATGTCATACGCCTCGCCGTTTGCGCATCGCCAGCCACAAGTTTCACTCCTTGTTTCGTTGTGTTGGTTGCGTGTGTGCCCAATGTCGTGTCTCTAATCTAAGACGCGCGCGTTCCTGCTCTCTCCCCGACCGGGGGGGTCTCTCCGGTTGTGTGGAACCCCGCCTGCGGACCCTTGCCCTCCTCGGCCACACTGGCCACGCACAAAGAGCCGAATTGTTGTACTCAAAATTCTCAACCAGCCGTGCCACTTCCTTGCCCCGGCAAAGGGGCATGCAGCGTGGTGGACCCGGGGGGAAGCGGACGCTCGCTCAGCATATGCGCCAGTATGTGTATTTAGGAGGTTCTCTCACTCTATCTCTCTAGTGCTCTCGCTCTCTCTGTCTCGATCTGCGCCCGTCGGGTTCGCGTTTCGGGGTTCGCGCAAAGTTTAGCGAATGTGACCTTGGACGGGCGCGCACGAAGGAAGTTTCTAGTTCTTTGCGCGCCGCGCAGCAGCGACCCATCCGACCTCTTCCCACCGATTCGATCGGTCGGGTTTGGCTATCGCAACCAGGAGGGCCCCCGATGGTGGTGGTTTCCATTTGCGAATTGCCACGACTGTTTGGCCAACCAGCGAAGAAAAAAAAGTTGCCATTTTCGGCGCTCTCTCGCTCACTCGCCTATCTACCATTTCTCGGAGGCCGCCAGCGCTGAGGAGAGAAGGGTTTGAGGCCTACGCCGCTGTGCTCCATTTTCGCATGTTGCCCACAATAATCAGCTAACAAGCGCCTCGCTGCGCGCGTGAATGGCGCTTCCGTCTTGCGGATAGATTATTCATGGCGATGGCCGGCGGCAGCAGCACTAGATAGAGGGGGGGCCTCGGTGGCTCTCGCCTGTGTGTGGGGTTCTGAAATTTGCAACACTACATTCGGCACCACATTCCCGAAAATAAACGCACGGGGAGAACCCTGCGAAAAGGGTGGCCATTAGAGCATTAAATTTTAAAACAGGCCTCTGCGCGCTGCGCTTATGGTTCCCCCCCGGGCTCTGGCCCCACGATGACTATTGTGTCATCTCTCGGTGGTGATGGTGGTCCACTGCTGATAGCCAAGAAGGAGGTAACCTTGAAGTGAACTTCCAGAGACCGACCACTTGATAGCAGGCGAGCGGCCACCACGCCACCGACGACGACGACGGGATCTCTATCAGCTGTCCTCGCGCGAAGCAATTTGCTAGAACGGCATATTTTTATGACCAGCTCGAACGCGGGTTCTGGATCGTTAGTCGGTTCTGCTCCGAGAGAGAGAGAAGACAGTGGAAATTTCGGCCAAATGATAGAGGGCCCCCAGATAAAAGCCATCTTGATCGGCCCATTAGAGGGGGCGAACTTGCACATTTGCATTCCCGCGTCACCCTTTCTGTGTCTCATATGTGTGTCTCGGAGGGGCGGTAGTTACTGTTTGGCCATTTAACTTTTGTCGGTGTTCTGCTGCGGAGAGAGAGCGGACCCAAGGAAAAGAGGATCCTGGAACTTTTCGTGCGGCGGCACAAAGCAATTAAAAAGTTCTTACTTAACCCTAATTTCCCGGCGAATTGACATGCGCCCCGCGCAAGTGAGTAGTGTGTGCTCCTTGACGTTAAAAATTGAATTCCAACAGTGAGGCCACGTGTCACCGGTGAACTCCGCGGCTCTCAAGGATTTTCAGGCAGGTGGGGCAGGGGCGGCAGTGGATTTGGGGTGACTTTTATTGGCCTCTCGAGAGGACGACGACGTGGACGTGAAAATGGGAACCGAAACATGGCGCGTTCGCGATCACAGAACCCTGGGCGTACAAATTAAATCTAACGGCCCTCGGGTGTCCCGGGCGAGAGTGGATGAAGGCGCGTCTTTTCACCTCGCGCGCGCGCTGATGATGGCGATGATGATTATGACAATGTTGTTCCGTCGGTGCCCACCACTTCATACTTATGCTGCGCGGCCGTTTCTTGTGTTCCACGATAACCGTAATGGAGCAAATGTGCGCCAAAGTCGACCGGCGATGGCGGGCGATGAGCTCTCTCTCGCTCCGTGTTGTTGGCGTTTGAAGTGTACTGAAAACGAAAACTCCTCAGAACCACCGGGTGGTGGCAAGATTTCCGCCGTTACACGACGGTGGAGACTCCTTGGCCTCCTCTGTAACTTGTGTTTCCTTTTTTTTGGGGCAAAGAACCGGCTCCCATGAAGAAGCTATCAAAGTTTTATCGTTGACGCGCGCACATGATAAGGATGTTTTCTGCGGGGGGGACCAACCACCAGGACCAACCCGGACGGGACAGTCTCTCCTCCACCGGAGTGGCAATTATTAATTTGGTATTTCTCGGTGGGTCCGGCACACGGGAGCCGCCGCCCGTGTTCAGCACGAGTTTTCTTTCGGTTTACTAGGACTCGTTGGCCACTTTATTTCACTTTCACTCGCGGGACGGCCGACAAGAGTTGAGAGTAGCCGAAAATATGTTTTTAGTTTCTAAATAGTAGTTGCCCGGAAGGTTGGGGTCCGGTGTGGACTTGGATTTAACGTGGTGCGCGTGTTGGTTGGTCGTTCGAGAAACAAACTTTGCGGCGGGGGGCTCTGGCTTTTTCGGGACGTTTGTTGTCGCAAACGTCGGTTTTATTTTATTTTCGCCGCTCCCTCCGGTTGTGGGAAGCTTTTTTCGCGCTCCTCCTCGTCGGCGTGTTGTTGGGAAGCAAATGATAGTTTTGGGCGCGCTTCGTTGTAGTGGTTCCTCGGGTTCCATAAACGATAAAAGTGCCATTTTGCGTTCGCCCGAGCGAGCGGGGGCCGGGCCGAACATGGACCTCTCATAATCGTGATGCAGTAGTAATTACTGTATGTGTGTGGAGCAATCGATGTTTGTGCCTGCCTTGGGCGGCCGCCTTGTCGGTTCTGCTTTTCTTCGGCGTGGCCGGGCCCGGGATGTCGTGCACGAAATAACCGAAACACCGAACTTTGGTCACGGAAACGACAACAGAGGGACCTCTACCGGCACGCCACGGGAAAGGTAAAGTTTTTCCACCATCAGAGGGGCAGGTGTGCGTGGGGGACGCATCGCGGCGGGGGACTACTGTTTAGGTTTTCCAAAAATTACTTTTGCAAACGTGTGTACTTTTTTAGGCAAAGTTTGAAAATTATTAGCTTCTGGTAGTTGTTGGCTCTCTCTCTCTCTCTCTTGTCCTGGCCCAAACCAAAAGTGGGCTGTGTGAAGCCTCTCTAGACCCACGACAAAGCCTGGCCTCTGGTCCTGGGAGGATGGCGCTAAAGTTGGCCTGGCATTGGCGGTGGAAAAGTTTACAAACTTCTGTGGCTTCCAGCAGGAGCTTGTTGGGGAAAAAGTTGCCAGACTCGCCGAGAGCCCCGTGGAGAGAGCCTTCCTGTGGGTGGTACTACGTCGTTGTCGTCGTCAGGGCGCGCGCGTGTTGTGTTTCGCGTTGGCTGGCCGTGGCTGGCTTTACCTGTTTGGACATCTTTATTATACGCCAATGGATTTCAACGAGTGGCACATTTCGCCCACCAAGAGGGTGGTGTAGTAGCGTCGTCCTCCTGCTTTTTCATTACTTTAGCCCAAATATCACCTGGGAAATAATCAAATCGCGAACACGCGAGAATGGCGGCCCCAGGCCGCGCGTCGTTAGTTAGTTTGGTGGTCTGCAGGAACGCGTCCTGGCGCGCCCGTGTAACGGCAGTGCAGTAACCATTTTTTGTCAATCACAACTTCCTCCCTCCCCACGACGATGGTGTCGCAAGTCTTGAGAAGTCGTTTCGATGAATCGAATTTGTTTTGCAATTTTGTGTCTATTTATGCGCGGGCCGCAGTCGGCAACCGCGGCGAGTGGATTTTTGAAAGTATAGCCCCAAGTTAATTGAAAATTCACACGTTTGACAGCCGCCCGAATTCGGAAGGGGGGGACTCGGCGGGAGGACAGCATTATATTTAATTTGCCCAAAAGCTGCTGGCGTTCCATTGATGCATTGGTGGCGTCGTCGTCGACGGCGCCGCGGGTGGTGCATTGCAATTGAATGGAATTGAAAATTCGCGATTTGAAATGTCATAACAAATTACAATCCTCGCTCTTAAAGTGTGTGCTGAAAAGGGACTTTAAAGGGTAGAGGGTGCCTAGCGCTTATCGTGCTCTCGGGGTAGGTGACGTGTCCGGAGGAAATGTTAAAAAATTGATTGAACCCGCTCCCCGAAAAAAGGAACGCGCTTCGGGACACGTGGCTGGCTGGCTGGTTGGGTCTCCAAAAATAGGACCGCTCCGGAGCCTCGACTCGGCTCCCGCTAGTCGAGAAGTCGAGCCGAGTCGAAAAATGGCCTCGGGGGTGGTGTCCCAGCTTTTCCTCATTTTCTTTTGGACAAATTTGGAAGGTATATTAACCGTGAACGTCGTCGTCGTCGTTGTCGTGGTCGTCATGAAGGGGATATGATGACCGAGTATGACTGATGATGATGAGGATGACTTCGCGCACGACGTCCCCGTGTATCCCGTGTGGGTCGGAAGCGCCCCCCCCCGGTGTGATGGTATTTGATTGAACGACGACGAAGACGAGCCCATGGAAGGCCCCGACGACCAGCCGAGCCGTGCCCGGGAACTTCAATGCGGCAAAAGAGCAATAATCATATACGCTAATGGTAAAACGTGCGCCTTCCACTCGCACACGCACACACCGCCTTTTGGCCAATGCCTCTCGAAGGGTAGGTGCTGTTTGCTTATGTGGGGAGCCTTCACCCTTTTCTTCCCCGGTCCTCGTTAGCAAATCCTCAGAGTCATTCCAGGTCGAGAAAGGATTGTCGGGGAGTCCTCGGTGCTGCGGAGTTCCTTCGGAACACGGGGTTTATTCGCTTTGTGCGCGCTCCGCAAGAAACTGTTGAACTTCGTTTCGTTCAAGTTCCGCCGGTAGTTAACTGTTTGTGTTGTTGGTGAAAATAAAAATCATCATAAAAGTTATTTCTCATCGGCGGAGCTGAGCCGAACATTGGGGAGCTACTAAAAATTAAACATCAAATTGGTTTTTATAGTTTGTTTACTCTCTCTCTCTCTCTCTCCCCGGGTTACTTACAAATTCGCCCCGTGGATCGTTCCGAAACCGATTTGAAATGGATTAATGTTTTTCCGTTAAACATAAGAAAAATTGACAGTTTATGCGTTAACCCGAGCGGAGGGGCTTCCACGAAAAGAAGGCCCCTTAGAGAGGGATACGCGTGAGCAGAGACAGCACATTCCGGTTCCGCTCCGATGGCTTCTGACCGATGTCCGATGGTTGGGAAGAAGCCTGTGGTTGACCATAAAGTTCCTCTCTCACTCGAAAACTGTAATCCAATTACCCACAAAACACACACTTTGCTCTATGTTGGGTAACGATTCGTCGAAAATCGAAACCCCCTGGACCGATTGAATAATGCAGCATGAGGGCGGGTCAGGGGAGGTTGCGCCAAAAAGCCGCGAAATAATGACAAAAGGCCCCCGGCGGCGCCCCGTTTTCTTCAAGTATCGTGTCCGCGAGGAATCAACGAACCGCACCAGCCTCTAATAGCTGACAGTGTGGTGGCCTCCTAAGAAGACGTTACTGGTACGGTGTCGGAATTAATTTATGGACACGGAGTGCTATGGATTTTTTTGTCGGCAGGTGCTCCGGGGTGGTGCGACTTTACTGCCTTCGACGCGTTATTGGCTCGTTGTTGGCGGGTGCAATAAACGCGCGAGGCCCCAAATCGTTCACGAGAGAATTGAGTGTAAAGAGTCCGAGTTTCCAAAAAAAAAAAAAAAAAACAACCCGGCAGCCAGGTGTGTGGCTTAGTTTAGTTTCTGGCCATGATCATCCCCATCAGGAGCCCTGTCAATCACGCAGCTCTAGTTCCAGAAGAAGCTGTGTGCCTCCGGAAGGCGTTTTAATTAACACTTTTCGCGCCGGCTTCTGGACGAGAGACTGTCTTGAGTGGCGGCGTGTGTTGCACTCTGACAGTTCCAACTGGCACGTTTGGTCCTTCGACGGCAATGTCTCGTAACAGAGGGCAGCGCAATAACGAGGCACGCTCGCAATTATACTCCAACGGCCAAATTACACCCCAAACGGTGTGTGGGAGTGTTACGAAAATATAGAAATAGTTTTACAACCACCCAAAGACCCCCCCAAAAAATGGCGCCAATTAGAGACACGGGCACAGAGTCGTGCGGAGTCTTATACCGATTAAAGTTAAGCATCAGCGCACATTCGGGGATCTTCCATTCTCCATTCCGACCCAGCGAAAGAGCCCATCACCTGTGTGTCTTATAGAGTAACGATAAATTCGGTGCCGTAGCGTCCGCGCCAGGTGGCACAGGTGCCCGGTCATCCGAAGTCCTATCATAAACGGGGGGGCGCCTCAGAATCGGTCAAGTGTTGCAATGAATTTTATGGCACAGAAAATTGCTGAACTCCTAGGTTCGGCGCCCCAGGGAGACTCGTTGGAGCGCATCCTAAGCCGCCGCAGTAAACCCCTCATACGTGATGAGGCCGGCTTTACGCCGTAAATAGGGTTAATAATGCGACGAGTTAGCTCTCTCGATTGACCGGCGGTGGCTTCCCAAAAAGCCCCGGTCTCTTCCGGTTCCATAAAACTCACAGAACGCCAGAGGTGGTGAATGAAGAAAGATTGGTGTCTTTCGAATCTCTGTGGTCTGTGTAAAGTCACTCGGCGTCCCTGGGTTTCTAAAAGGGAAAACCAAAAACTGCGTTCGTTCAATAAATAATAAATGCGAATGTTTCTCTCTCTCTGCTTCCAGGGCCAGAGCGTCCATCATTTTACCGCAGAATCAATAATGCATCCTTTTTTTCGGACCGACCGTCCCGACCCGAAGGTGAGTATCCTCGTTCGCCAACCGGATATTGTAGACAAGTTTCGTTTGAACCACATCCATTTTAGGGCCGCCCGGTCTACCCCGTCGACCTCAGTGAGCTCCCCGCGTTCGGAGGAGGCCCATTTTTAAAGCCCGCAACGGCGCGCCACGCGCCACTCGACGATTGTAAATCAAATTCTTCTACTCTGCTGCTGCTGCTGCCCGGATACCCCCGGCCCGGTCGACCCGACGGTTCCGGGAAGAACCCCCGGCCGGGGTCGGTGCCCAGCCAGCCAGCGTGTTGAGGGTGCGAAAGGATTTATTCTGCTCACGAAATAAACCCATCGTCGTCCGCCGCGCGCGCCGCGGCCCAGAGACTGATTGCGGCCGAGCCTCGAAAGGATGAAGGATCCTTCAGCCGGTTTTTTTTCTGCTGCCGTGGCACAGTTTGTTGGCCCATTTTTTGCACTCTCGGGCTCCCCCATCCTCGTGGCGCAGAAGTTTGCGCGCGTATCTCGGGCGCACCCGGACCGAACGGCCAAAGGATTTACGTAGGCCGCGCGCCGCCGCCCCATCATTGGGGTCACAACGGGCGCGCGCCAGCGATACTTTCAAAACGGAGAGACGCCATCGGCAGTCGGACGCGCCACACAACACGCACACCGATAATGCGCCATAAAACACATAAAAGCCACTTGTTCTGATTTCATTATTTCATCTCCCCCTTCGGGTCGGATCATCGGGTGTGTGCCGGCCGGCCTAGGACGCATCGACATTCGCCACCTACATCTTTTCCTGTGCGCAGGAAGCGAAAAACTAAACCCATCAATGGGGCGGCGGCGCCGGGGCGGGATGCCGAAAATCACGGATCCGTGTCCCCAAACCCCGGGGCGCGCGTGAAGGTGGTCCGAAGCGAGTTTCTCGATACACGCATCGGAAGAGTGTCAAAACAGCAGAGTGTCGGGGGTCCGTCGGCTTCCGTTTCGGAAACGAAAATCGAATCGTAAAACCCGTCCCACGGAGAGATGGGGAGCCTCTCTGATCCTCATTATCCTTCCTCCGCCCGGGCCGGCAGACCCCGTAAAGATCGCTCGTTTGGCTGAAGCCCCCCTGATTGGAGAGGACACTCTCCGAAGCCGTCGTCGTCGGCGGCGTGCTCTGTGGCCTCGTTATTTTTTTATGCGACACTCCGGCGGGTGGAGAAAGGTTTCCGTGTCCGGCGCCATCGTGTTGTGTGGTTTGATCTTTGAAACAGCGCCGCACACACCGACCGACCGGAGAGGAAACGGACCGCTTCTCCGCGGGGGGCTCTTTTTGGATCGAATTCGATCTTCTCTCGAGTGGGGTGGCCCCGAAGATGGGTTTTGGATTAGGCTTCGCGCGGTTAGTTTTCCGACGGTGGTCGGGTCCGTGTGCTTTTCCTTCTTCTCGAGTGAAGCTTTTTCTCCCCGGGAAGCCTCGATTCATGGGAAGGGCTGACTGGCTGGCTGGGTTTGTGTTCTCTAGGGGCCCGGTCGGTTGAATAATAACAATATCCCGTAACACACCAGAATCAAATCGTTACATTTCAATAGAGACAGCAGCGCGCGAGCGAGCGCTCGGTTCCCCGTGCTTGGCTCCGTTTGATGATTTTTCGCCAGCGGCTTTCGGTCTGAGGTCCTTTCTGCTGAGCCCGCGAGTGCTTTATTCACGCCGACTGCGCTCGTGTATGTGTGTCTCGTGAAATCCTTGAGGTTATGGCACGGCGGAGAAGGCACCACACATTGTGTGGTGTGCCTCGGTCTCGGCAAAGGATTTTCGCTTATCCTCGATCCTTTCACTCGATTCAATTCCCAACGCGCGCCGCACAAGCTGAATCCTTAAATTCGCCGAATTTGTCGTCGCACTCAATGGGCGCCTTTCGGCGCGATGTATTTTATTACATTTTATGCGATTGTTGGTTGTGGCCGCGCTCTGATTGCCCGATTTGTGCTGAGAGACATCGCATCAAATTAGGCTGCGGGGCGTCGTGGTTGGTTTTATGATGCCGCTCGGCTTTATTAGTGTGTAGTAATTGTTTATTTATTTCAAATGATACACAGGGATTAGGGAGGGCAAACGATAAGCTCCGAAGGGGCTTCCCAGTGGGGGGCACCACTTTGCGACATTTAAAACAAACGGAGAACGAGTAAAAAGTGAAGCAGATAGTATTGGCCTTTGTGGGGTTGGGTTTAGTAGTGTATCGAAGCGCCAAAGGACGTGAGGGAATTTCCCAGCACGAACGGAAGAAAGGAGGTGGCCTCGTCCACTTGTCACCGTCCTGCCCGTCGTTCTTTGTGGAGCCAACGCTCTCTCATCAACTCCCCCGGAACTCCTGAGAGGGAGAACTCCTGAACTGTGAAAGAGGACATACTCGGTCGTCGGTTTTTAATGTGTTTGATTCTACTTCCGCCGCCGGCCCGGCGGGGGCCCCCACCTACAGCTACTCCGGGTGTGTGTTTGCGTAGTGTCTGCCTTTTTCTTTGCAATAAATTTTATTGAATGTGCATGCAAATAAAATTTTCTGGCACGTTCTGGCCGGAGCGCCGCGCGTTTTTGGGTGGTTTTCCCGGGGTTTGCATTTTTCATCCCGAACCCGATTTTTTTTTCGCCCATTTCCATCCTCCGGTGTGTTTGTCTCTGGCATTTTTTCGTCCCCGGACCCCCCCGTCTCGCATATCCGGTAGGGGGGGGGGCGCCGAGGGTGGCCGAGTACATTTTTTCCAGTGTGTACCTACACAGCAGCCGGCTGAAAATGGGTCTACAAATTCTATATGGGCCATAGGCGCCCCGATTTATGTCCGGTCCCTTTTGGCGCGACGGTGACGGTAGTCGGCGGCAGTAGTAGTCGAAGAGAGGACACTCGACACACACATACACGGTTCAAGTACTCTCCCCGAGTGCGAGAAAGTGCATGTCCGCCGTCGTCCCCGATTCCTCGAGTCCGCCCCGCTCCGCCGCCAGGTCTTGTCGGGCTCAGAAAAAGGACATCAATTTTCCGCCCCAACTGTGGAGAGAGGGTGGGCAAAGAACGACTGCGAAAATGCAGAAATGTAAAACATGCGAACCCGGATCGCCTGCGCGCACCGGTCGGCGGTGTCGGTGTGTTGCAGTTCCGGGTTTCAGGTTGCACTTCCGTGCCTCAAGAGGGGTCCTCGTGGGGGTGGCCGTGTTTTTGCTGAAGTAGGCCAGCGAGGCGCAGCACCGGCGCGGCAGCAGACCGGCGAGAGAGAGGCTTGTTTGTTGGGCTGCACTTGTCACGACGACGCGACTGCAGTTGCAACTGCAACGTCATCTGGGGGAGACACACCTACACTACCACCCCATCACCACCACCACCAACACACAGACCGCGGGGAGTCGAGTTTTGCGTAGCTCTCGACGGCGGCTGCGACAAATGGTGCGACGACGACGACGACGACGACGATTGTGCGAAAACAGAGTTTTGTGTATTTTCTCTATTGCGGCGCGGAACAATAGAGGGAATTTAGTTTCCAAATGGCGGCAGCAGCGAAGGCGATAGAGGAGAACCACCCCACCCCCACAGCACCTGGTCGGAGGGCCGTAGTGAGCATAATTCTTTTTATGCTAGTCCGCGGCGTGCGTGTTGTTGTTTGTCGCAATTTCGCTTTTTATTGTTCCGTCGCAGTTTGTTTTTATTTTTTATTGCCCCCCGCAAAATGGGTTTGGTGTGTGGTGTGTTTGTTGTGCACCACCACCCACCAAATGATGGCCACCACCCGAGCTCTCCGAGTTCGAATTTATTTATTTTTGCCCCTTGCGCCACCGGTGACAGTTTTTCGAAAGTTCCGTTCTATCGAGAGTCGATATTAAATTATCATCCGCGAGAAAGGTGGACAGGTGAGCGAAAATTGTTTAGTAAAAGCCACGAGAGAGGGGTGCTGGCGGATAGTGTGCCGCGGGAGTTCCTGGAAAAAGTGTCATGTTGCGTTATTTATGGTCTGATTGTTTTATGTTGTAAGTTAAATTTAATTTTAGACTTCACGGTACAGTGGCCCCACACAGTAGTCGGGCTATTTGTTTAGCCAATTCTGGGTTTCCCTTTTTCCGGTTACAAAACTCGCTGTGGAGAACACAAAAAAAGTTATGGTTCCGAAAAAATACAGAGTCGAGTCGACAGAATTGAGGAGCGCGTACCAAAAATGCGAACCCAGAGCGCTTATCGGTCTAATCGTTCCGGGCAGCCAGCTCTCTGCTGTCGGTTCGAATATAGACCCCCAACCGACGTCAATCCGCCGGCTAAATGGCGTGTTCCTATATCAGCCTAGTGCCTCAACAAGGTTCGTGGAGGAGGGATACTGTTCGGGTCCTTCCGCTAATCATCCGCAAGCCGTTGGAGTTCGCATTTTATAGCCCGTACACAGTTAATTAGTGAGAAGAGTTCCGTGGCGATAAGAAGTGCGTGGCGAGTGGCGATGTTGCCAACCACCACCTTCTCGTCCCAATCGGAGCCGGGAGTCGGGAGCCGGGCGAATAATTAGGTGTGATTTATTTCGAAAGCGGATCCTGCATTGCGGATTGCAGCGATCCAGGCGTTTAAAGGGCTGTCGCTCGTTCCCGGTCCTGGTGCCAATTAAACTCCATAACCGCATTCCGTTTGTCTTCCCCTCTGGGTCCTGCCTGCTGCTGCCACTTGGTTGGCTGGCTGTAGAGGGAGACCGTTTTTCCAAACCAAATATTTAGACAGATCGAACGCTTTTAAAGTGTTTGCGCTTTGTCGATCGATCCCCTCCTTGCGAGCGCTCTGCGTAGCGACAGGATGACAGGCTAGAGTTCCGGTGTCGAGGATACCCAGAAGCGGCGGTGGGGGGGTTCGGGGACCGAAAAACATATGTTGAACTATTTTCTCTATTGAAAAACTTTTGCATCATCCCTCAGGCCGCTTGGGCCGGGTGGTGGTGCTATCTACCATATTTGTTTGCCGTAGGAGGAAGCCACACCTTGCGGGGTTCGTCGTTCCCTTCGCAAGATGCGATGAATGATGCGGAACCGGAAAAAGGAGGCATCGGAGCGGGTGGCGGCTTAGCCAACTTCTCTGCCGGCTTCCTGGTTAAAAAGGTACGTTAAAAGTTGCCATCGATGGGGCGGGTGGGGTCCGCCACCACCACAGAGGCCTTCTCTACCGTGGAGATTGATTGTGTTAGCGCACCGGAGGCGCAACCCGAGGGCCGCCGTCCCACCTGGGGCGGTTCGGGATATTGTTTGCATCGAGGTGACATGAGTCTTTCGTGTTGTTTAAATTGGGTCTGTTGTTGGCAGCAGGAGGGGAGGGCCGGCCGAGTGCTGGAAATTGGTGGTCACATATTCTCTCCAGACTCTTCCTGCTGCTGCTGCCGCCACCGTGTGTGCCATCTGAAACACACCGGTGCCGGGGAGAGTATCGTTGACGTCGGTAACCGAAACTTATTTACTATTCAATGAATAAATGAATTATTATGATAAACTTCATTTCAGACGGCAGCAAGCGGAACCGGTCGGGGGACGGACGGATGGGGGCGAGAGTTGCAAAAACGGAACTGCCGATGCTAAAAAGAAGGGCTTGCCACTGCCGGTCGGCTGGGGCTAAGGCTTATCTCCGGGCTGCACGTTCTTCCGGACGCTCGGAGCCGGAGTTTTTGTGTGTACCGAGTTCCGGTCCTTCCGGTAGCGCGCCACGGACCCGGCACGGGGCGTCCGAGTTGGCGTCTTCTCGCTTCACACCTTCACAAAGAGAATGGAGGGCCTTCTAATCCAGAACTTTTGCAAGACTCCTCTGTGTTATGGCCTTTTGATTTTCATTTACTCCTCTCAACCACTCGGCCGAGGACGACGGGGAGGGGCCAGCGCCGAGTTTTGATGTTTGTCTGGGTGGGTCGGTCGGTCGGTCGGTTCCGTTTTTCTGATCTCATCAAGGAGAAGGAGGAAACCGGGAAGGGACCAGCTAGAGACTTGAAGGCCTCTGCGCAAACCCATCAATGAAATTGGAGAATAATGAAATTTTCTCCTATTCCGCATCGCCCTCCAAGGGGACGTTGGTGGCAACGATCCGTTTGAGTTCTGGGTGTGTGTCGCAATTCGGATCTTAGCATTTGAAAGGAGTTTACAGGTGTACACTTCCCAGTTCCCCAGTTGAAGTTTTTGAAAGGCAGGCAGGCGGCACGTCAATAGTTCCTCTATAATGGACTGGCCAAACATCGCCCAAGTAGGAATCTAGGAAGGATGCTGTGTGACGACAGAGGGAAGCGCACCTAGCCTTTGGGTGCCACCAGCTCCAGTACCGGAAGTGGATTATACTTCAAAAGAGGAGCGTGAGAGAGAGCGCGAGAGATGAGGCCCAGCAGTAATCGAAGAACTGGAGGAGAGACCAAAGTCTCGTCGCCCCAAATCCCTGAGAAAAGAAAAGAAACAAACCGGAACCACCAGCCCCTAGCACCGGCCCTAGCGATGCGGAAACGGAGAGAGAGAGCGCCCAAAGAATCTAATCCGCAAATGTAAATATAAGCCACCCGCCACCGTCGGTTCCTGTGGCCAGTTTTTGTGTGCCTGTCGGGGAATGCCGGGGCGGTTTCTGAAGACGTAAGCAGCTTTCCGTCGTCCGGCGGCCCTAAACCAACTAGTTTCCGAGAAACCCGTAACTTTTCCGTAAGATCACCGATGCGTGCGAGCCAGACGTGTGCGGCCTATACAAATATTCCCGCGCTGTCTCCTTATCTCCTGGCTGCTGTCGTGCCTATTAAAGGCGTTTGTCGAGTGCGCGCGCAGAGATCACATTTATCGATGGATGATTATTTATGGCGTGCGGTGCGATGTCCCGAGTCACCGGGGGGCCCCCGACGACGTAAGTTTGGATCCGCAAAAGGATTAGGATGTAGAGCGGGTCGGACACATCATCACGCATGGGGAACTCCGGGCACTGCGGGAAATCCCTCAAAGTGTTCGTTCCATTTTAATGGCCCCTCGTTTGTCAGAGCTTTCTCTCTCACTAGAGGTCCCGTCACGTTTCCCACTTGGGCTGTGGTGGGCAGTGCGCGCAGTTTGCGTTACGTGTGTTATCTACTTTGCCTCCCCGTAACGTGTCTTTAATTATCGGAGAACTGGAGGAAGACAAACACATCCTCCACACCACCGACTGGCTGTTCTCGGGTCGGGTTCTGGCGCGCGCGTGCAGGGCATATTAAATGTGTGTGCGAAAGGGTACTGCTGCGGAAAACTTTTACATTCTCCCAAAAACTGCTGGAAAACGGCAGACGGCGGCGGGACTCCAAACGTGAGAAAATTACGATCAATTTAAATTATTTCCCCAAAGAAGAGTTTCATCCCTTCCGGTGAGCGAGGCGAGGCGCGTTGCAGAGAAGTTAAGCTGCAACCGCGTCAGCCCCAAGTGTCCGGGGAAGGAAGGAAGCCAGGCCAGGCCCCCTTTCGACGCGTTCGATGTAGGCACAAACAATTTAAAGGATTTAACCCTCTCAGCGTCACGTGCCGGTCGTCGGGTTCCCCCCGTGAATTGTCCCCACGGGGCGGGCGGCGAGAGGACCGATTTGTTTGAGTGGGGCGCTGGGGCGACGGTCCTCGTTTTGAACCATTATGGGGTAATATTTGTCTTACAAATCTACTACCACCGGCCGGCAACTTTGTTTGTTCGCTGACCGCGTAAGCGATGTTTGATTCAGTGCTGTGGCAATAGTCCGGGGGCAATTTAAGGATTATTACCGCTCGGTCGGTCGATGCCACGTGGACACTTTCTCTGGATGCTGCGGCTTCAAATTGAATTGACTCTGGGGCGGGTTAGAGAGTGAGATATATGTCACAAGATGTCAGGCGTATAACTCTTGGGATAATGATCACTTATCGGGCCCCGTTTTCAATTGTTAATTTAAACTTTCTCGTCGTAGTGTCCCGGTGGCGGCAGGACACGGCGAAAAATCACCAATAAATATCGGAAGATAGATATCATCGGACAGAGGAAGGATGTGTTTGGGGCTCCCGACAGATGCGGACGAGATGATATCCTTTTCGTGTGCCCCGAACTCTCTTCCGTGTCGTGTGTGCGGTTCGGTTGAATCTTTGGCAATAAATTAGATGGCTTTTTTCCAGAGTCCGCACACCACCGAGTGAGCTTTTCTCGAGTCTCGCCCCCGTCTGTCTGTGTGCGGGTGCGAGGTGGGACCACATTTGGCCAAGCTTCATCACGGTCTGCTGCTGCGCCGGCCTCGGTCGGTGTGTTTACTCGTCCTTCCGATTCGGTGTGTCCCCCAGAGAAAGAGGGTGTCCAGGGCGCGCGCACCGTCAACATGTGTGTTGACATCAAAGTTTTAGTGTTCAGCTTGTTTTCTCCCTTTTGCGCTCTCCCTCGGGTTTTTTATCCGGGGATGCCCGGGCCCGGGTGCTTTTTCATCGCATCAAGGGTTTTCCGGAGAGTCCGGCTGGTGGACGGACTCTCTCTGACCGGGTTGCACGTTGTTTGCCGAAAGACTTATGGGCTACTGTGGTCACATATTTACCGCATTATGCTGTCGACATGCTGTGGATGTTATCGATGTTGTCGATGCAGCAGCAAACCCGGGGCACCAGGCTGCTGCTGCTGCTGCTGCAAGGTGGCAGTCTACCTCCATGGTGGCAGCGCCGGTGGCGATTTGATGATAGCCAATGGTCGTATTTAATCGATTGTGACTAGCCATTTCTCTTGCCACTCTCGCCGGTGGTGGTGCCTCCGGAGCCTCTGATACATTGATAGCCGTAATTTCTGTGGGGAATTACCGCAACGATCGGTGGCGGCGACGGCAGCAGGCAGCGGTCGATGGTTTGTGGGAAAAAAGTGGAATAATTTATTTAAAATTTGCATACCATGCGATCGTGGTGTCCGGGTGGCCACACCGACACAGCACCACTCGACACTAAATTGCCACGTTCGGTTAGTATCGAAACGACAGTATCGTTTCGGAAGGTTCATTTTTCTCACTCGCGCGGGCTCCAAAATTACTCAACATTTTGTAAGGTTCCAATGCAAGGTTTTTTTTAAAAAGTTAAACACTTTATGGTTAGCTTCCAACTAGGGGATAACTAGCTACAAAGTCGTAAAATAAAGGACCCTATTTAGCGATTTTTAACCAAATTTAAAGCTCCAAAAAACGACCCACATTAGTGTGGCCTCGAAGAAATGGGGGAAGCAGAGCTGGCACAGTAATTTGTGTTGTCTGGCTTCAACTGAATAATGCTGTTCTTTGGGCGCGCCTAATACACCACGGAAAAGCTCTGCATCTCCCCCAGCACAGAGACAGGGTTCCGGTTTACTGGTAGCGGAGATAAACAGAGAACCTTTAATTTACATAAACAAAATCAGTTCAATAATAAAGGCTTCATCTTGATCTTCCAACGCCCGTCCCTCGAAAGATGGATGGGTGCTTGATGGCGCGCAACACAACCCTGACTTGAGCGCGCGTTAATTGAAAAGCATAAATTTGAAACACTTGCCGCAGCTCTGGGCTGAGAGCATCGATGAAGCAGGAGGGGCAGGATTCGAGCGCTATCTCTCGCAGGAGCTCGTTCCGCTCATCATCCCGCGCGTTAGCGGCAGCAGCAGGTTAAGGTTTAATGAATTTATGTTTACGATTCGCGCTCGCGAACCTCGCATACGATAAGCGGGTGAAAATACGCGGGCCCATCTTGATTTCTTTTACAGCCGCCCCCCTTTTCGTGAAGGGTTTTTGCTGTATTCCGCTCGCAGAACTTTCCCCGAGAGAGATCATTTGTGGGGCTTGTGGGGAACTTCGGGGACAAAATCTAGGCCGGGCAGGGCCCGCCAAATTGATCCCATAAACACGTTTTCTCTCCCTGCTGCCTGCCGTGTGTAAACCCATCATCAACGGCGTAACGGCCGCCTTTTTTCTTTTGCCAAACAGTCAGTCCCCCCAGGACGACATTAGACCGGGGGACATAACCCGGAACCGAGAGAGAGAGCAAGAGAGAGGTTATGTGCGCTCGCAAGATAGACTATTAAACTTTAACAACCTCCATCCAATCTAAGCTCCTCTCTAAGGGGGCTCGGATCGGGAGCTTCCCACCGGCAGCAGTTCCGGCAGTGTGTGAGAGAAATTCAACTTAACCTGGCTCTCCGTGTGCGTGTTTGTCGAAAGTCAACGAGTCCTAGATACCGGTCCAGCGGCGGCAGTTCCCCGGAACGAACTTCTTTTTATTTTATTTTCCCCTGCGGGAGGAATCGTCTTACAACTGACTGAGTGATGAAACACAACGCGCGGCGCGACTTGAGAAGCCCAGGTGCTGGCTGGCCGGGGATCCTATTGGTCCTGTGGCTCGACTCCCGACACCCGACTCCTGGCTCCTACTTTAAAGGAAGCGTAAAACGCGGGGCGAATGGCGCATTTATCTCTCGACACGTGGCGCACTGTCTTCGGTGTCCGTATCTACGTGTTCCCCTTCTCGGAAGCATTCCTTGAAGTGTACCCATCTTCCGCCCATTCGCAACCCGGCAGCAGCCTTAACGAGCAGCCGGAAAAACTTTACAATGTTGACTGCCACCGGTGGCGTCGGCCACGTTGAAGAGAGTTTTGAGCTTATTTTCCTTCCTTTAACCGCTGTGTGGGCGCCTGAGCGTCCGTGTCCGTGTCATGATAAGAATGATTACTTGGAGCGGCGCGAAATCTTGGCCCGAAGTGCGCCCGGCGTGTGTGTTGCTGCGAAAATGCAAATAACCACTCACTCTACACAACAAACCACCGCAACCCGAGGCGAGAGCGAGAGAATTGAAATCTTCTGAGCGCGGAGGGCGAGCTGAGGCGCGGTGGGCGAAATGCAAATTTCTCTCGAAAAAGTTCCAAAAATCGGTTCGAAAAAATCCGCGCTCACTTCTTCCTCTGTGATGGTGGTCTGCGTGTGGAAATTTAAAGCACGCTCCTAGAGGCATCTAGGAAGAGGACGACTTAATTTTTTTCTTTGGTCTCTCTAAAAGCCGCGCGTCAATAAAATTCATTCGCCGCGAGCGCGCGCGCCGTTCCTTGAAATTGGGCCCACGTTAATCCTCCCTTTTTCGTCCTGCAAGCTAAATAATTTTGCCAGCGAAAAAGGATGCCCCAGCTCATGTGTGGCCACCAACCCATCACACGGCGTACCAGGCGTCTCCATCGGTCGGTCCGGCGGCCCATTTTCATAAATCTCCCTTTCGGCACCGGCGGTGAATGGATAGAAACAAACGCGCAAACTTTTATCAGATTACCCGATGGGGCCCGGCTCCGGCCCGAGATATGGGCCAATGATTAAGTGGGTGATATTTGTTACCGAGCTCCGTGTGGCCCGCTGAAGCCCGGGCCCGGAAATGCTGCGTGACGTGACAAGTGTATTGATTCTTTTTTTCCCATCCGACGGCATGGTGTGCTTGTTGCCACGTCGAAAGACATTTGTTAACTCAATATTGGTTCCTTCCGGCTTCCTGCGGGTCGTTGCGGGTTGAAATCAATTTCTAATTTCCGGACAGCAGCGCGTCGGGGGTCGCTATCAGTTTTCTCGCCTCCGAGTTGTTAAATTTGATTTCGCTGAAGGTGTTAGGGTCTCGCTTTTTGAGGCTTTAAGAGCGGCCACTTAAACCAGGCAAGCCTGCTCAATTGTAACGATCCAATCATCGGTTCGCAATTTGTTTCAATCGCCGGGGCGGTCGGTCGATTGATTCGATTAAAAAATATGCACCACCGTCGCCAACTAGAAACCCCTGTTTCCGGATCCGCCTTTCGCCGCGCGTGGTCATGTTCATTAAAACCCAAACTCGATGTTGCTATTTGCTTGCTATTCGGCCAAAAAGCGCCCGCCAATGTGTCGCGTTTACAGCGTTTTCTGTAATCTCTTTTTGCTTCGCTGTTTTCCGGAAATTCCGGCCCGTAAAAGTGTCCAAGGACCACCCCGGCCGCGCGCATATTTGATTACACACCACCACACCCTAGTAGCCGGGTTAGTGATTCGGACTTTCCGGGTGTCCGACCGAGGAGCTTAAGGACCAGAAAGAGATTAGGGCTGCTGCGCTGCGCTGGGCTGGGCTGGACACCGCCACCGGAACAAAGGAAAAGAAGGTGAATTCCTCGTTCGGAACCAGGGGAGAGGAACGCCCAGGCAATTTGGGGTGGGACACGGACGACGGATAGGCGGGTGCGGGGTCGGAAACTTTAGCTAATTTGAGCGAAAACGCTTAAAACGCTATTCCGAATAATCGAGCTAATGGAATTTACTGTTGCGAGAGCTGCTGCTGCGTTGCGTGGTGGTGAAAAGTGGAAATTATAGATGAGAAGATGAAATTCGATAGGAAATATAGAGCGAAGGCGCGCTCGCGCGCCAGGACATACCGCCCAAGTCCCTGTCTGTCCCCTGTTCAGGGCCTGTCGTCGTCGTAGAAAGTTTATCTAAAATGTGTGCGGGCGAAGATGGTCCATCGTCCACCGCTTTTCGCTTTGATCCTTCGCGCGTTCTTTCCACGTCCCCGCCCAGAGATAAGCTTCCCGGGCCGGGCCGAAGGGAGTGTGGTTGCTGCAGCCTTGTCCTTCCTTCCGCTTACTATTCCAGATCTCCTGAGTCCAGCACTACCGAGTCGGGAAATAAGAAAATATTTACCTCCTTTTTCTCGCCGTCGTCTCATTTCTCGAGCTGTGCCACTGTTGGGTCGTGTTTATTGAACGGGTGGCCCACGTTGAAAACGCGGCGGTGGCAATCTTTTCGGAAATGAATAATCGCCACCGAGTGCCGCCCCGGAGTTTTGAGGGCCGCCAAATATTTACAGCGCCCGAGCTCCGGTTGCCAATATTTATGTTGAGTTCGCGCGCCCGAATTTGTGCCCGCGCAATGATTACGACACGCGGAACTTTATCAATTTATCTTTGCGTTCGCCCCGTCGGGGGTGGCTCTCTGATTGGAAATCCTCCCAATGGGGGTCCCCTGGCCGCTGTAAAAAAGGGGTGTTGTGTTTCTAGTCCGCGCCAACCAGCTGTTCGATATCGCGCGCGCGAGTTATGCTGTCCCGCAGGAGGCCACCCACCCAGTCCTTATGTTTAGTTTCAATTTCGTCACTTCCGGCACGGGGCACCGGGGCGGCGGGGCTGTTATCAGGGATCAGGTACTGAGCGAAAGAACCGTGTGCCGGCGCGCGTTGGGGTTGATTGCTGGTGATAAATATTTCAAATCACGCCCAACGCGCGGCCCAATCGTGTTTGTCGCCAAGCCAGCGTCCTAGTTTCGCCTGCCAGCCAGCCTGCTAGAGCCAGCATACCAGCATCAATTATTTGCCAGCCCCCGGCCCATCGGGATTGCGCTGTGCTGCTGCGAGCCCCGAACGGGGCAATCTCGTCCTCATCATCATCATCACCATCGGAATGCGCCGCTGCGACAGTTTATGTTGATTTTTAGATCGTGCACTGCTGATGACGCTTTCGAATTCGCATCACGATCCCGGCGATGCGTGTGTACGGATTCCGCGTCATATTGCTAACGAAAAAGCGAAATGAATCCCGGAAATGGGAACAACCGGAAGCCACCACCAGCGCCAGCAGCCAACCGCCGGGGCTCTTGTTGTTGTTGATGTTGCGGAGCTAATCGCGTGATTTGATGGATGCTTAGGAGAGAAAAATTCGCGTGCGGCCCAACTTCTGTGTGTTGTTTACCACCATCTGATTCGGTTCGGATTCGTGTACCTAATTTTTATTCGCTTCCGTTCGCCCCCGTGGTGGACAAAGAGCCGTTTAGATATTTTGTTGCAAATTTGTTGTGTTCAAAGCGATCCCGACAGCACAGTGGCCGTACAGTAAGTTTTGCGGTTCCATTCCTGAAGTGAAAATGTGGAAGGGCTGCAAAATACATTCCCACAGCGGTTATGTCCTAATCCTAACGCTTTCCACGCATGAAACTTTTTTAGGTCAGGAAACAGATGGAAGTCGCTAGGGGTCCAATCGGGTGAATACGGTGGAACCTCCAACAATTCGAACTTTAATTTTGCCATTTTCAAAATGCTCTTTTGAGAATTGTTCTGATGAAAGAGGATTTTTGGTTAGGCGCTTCTTGTTTTCATTCAGGATCATGGTGATAGACCCCTCCCGAAGTCTCATCCATAGTGATGAGTCGACGCACAAAATCCTCTTTATCCTTGCGTAAAAAGCCTTCAAATGTTGCCGACAAAGTTGCATTCGAATTATTTTTTCTACGATGTCAGGTGGTGTTTCTGTTTTTGGACCTCCTTTGCGCGTGAATCGTCTCCAAGGCTTCTAAGTTTAAATTCAGCCCAAACCCAGCTTTCCAGGATCCGAATGGTATTTAACAAATTCAACATATTGCGTACCAATTGCTTGTGACACGCGGCGAAGGCTCTGCTTCCCAATTCTTGCTCCTGCTGCAGCCGTTGCCATTGGCCATTGAATGGAATCGTAAAAATATTCGTCCGCTGATCGGCGGACGGGCCCCCACCGTCACCCGGAACTTGAGTCGGAAATAATTTACTTGTATGCAAAACATCTCTTCTAATTACTGTTTCTTGTTACGCTTGGTCCCCCGGGGAACTGGCAGCCTGTGCCATAATGTAGTGATACTACTCCCAACGCCGTCGGCAGCGGCATCTGGGTTTGGGCATTAATTTGATGAAGTTAACCCGCAATCCTCTCGAGAGATCCAAAGCGAGTCGACCTGTTGTGTTGGCACTGGGACAAGGACACGCTGTGTGGTGGGTGGTGGTGGGTGCTGTGTGCACATTTATCTTCGAATCAACTCGAACAAACACAATTACTGTGTTGCCGGAAAGGAACTCCTCATGTCCCGGTCTCGGTCTCGGTGTGTGTTAATTCGATCTGGCCAATCGTGTCTCTAGGACCGGATCCTTCCGCAGGACCCGACTTAATTGAGTCTTTGTCGACACACACAGACACCCAGCGCAAAGCAAATCTCGTTAGAGTCATCTTGGGCACGCACGGCTCACGGAGCTACAAAAACGGGAGCTTCTTTTAGCAGCCACCCCACCCATCGATTGGCGGCGGCTGCGAGCTACTTAAAGAGGCTCCCTTGTCTGGCTTTTGGCGGGCGTCAGGTTGTGATTTTACCGGAATCCTTCCTTCCTGGGACTGTGTCTTCAGCTCCTGAACCGAGCGAAATCAACGATCCGCGAGGCGCGCCCGGCCCGGTGATCAAGAAGATGCTGCTTCGTCGAACTTGGCGTTCAGAGCCCGTGGCTGTTGCCGTGTCAAGTGGCGCATCGGCGGTGTGCAAATGAGCGGTGGGTAGTCGAAAGAATCGGATGGCCGGACCGCGCCGCCACCGGCCATGGACCATGACAAGTACCATCGGGCCCGGGTCTGCTGTTGTCGGTGTTGTGGTTGGGCTCATTCTCTCTTTTTCTCTCGTTCCTGTGTCACGGACCGCGTAGCCCGAGGTAATGTGTCTTTCATTTAAATCGAAATTAATGGAACGCGAACCGAGGGCCGCCCCGAGCTTCATCATCGGTCGGTTCGGTTCGGTTGGGTTGGTCTCGAGCGGGAAAAAGTCCAACTCGGCGAGTTTGTTCGTTGACACGTGAAAATGAAACTGCCAGTTCGGGATGGTGCACTTTGTCACTCACACCTCGCCGCGCTCCTCACAGCCAGCCAGTAGTGTCCCTGTCTGCTGTGTCCCTCTGCTGGGTTGAAAGGGCTGAAATCAGAGTTGGCTTGATTTTCTCGATTTTTCGGCCACTCGGCGAGGACGCGGTAATTACCGAAAAGTGTCGGCCGCGCCACTCTGGGAGGTTCGTAAACACTACTCGGGTGAGAGGAAAACAATAGGGGTGCTTACATATAGCGACACTACTACAGCTCTCGAGAGCTGTCACAGGGATCCGAACCGAAGACCCCGGACCCGCGACACCCTTGACGCGCACCCGTGACGTCGGCGGGCTTGTTGTCCGACAGAGGTGTCAAACGGATAACGACCCGACCACCCACCCACCCTACAAACAGACATGGTTGGCTGACGGATGTCCTGACGGGGTCAAACGACCGCCAGGTAGCTAGTAGAGCCTGGTGGCCAGTTTGTCATTAACACATGCCACAACACCAAACAGTGGAGGAACTCCCGAGCCAAAATAATCGATTGGACTCTCTGCGCCAAGAGTGACTTCGGGCCGGGGTTTCGGAAGTGATCTTTCACTGCATAAATGATTAATCATCAGCCCGCGGTCGGGGGGGAGTTGATGCTGCAGCTGGCCCCGGGACTCGATAGCGAAGACGAGTCTATAATTTGTCAACGAGACAAAAGGTCTCAGACGACCCGTCATCGGGTTTATGACACATCGACAACAGTCTCCAGACATGTTCGAGTCGAAGCCCCATGCATCATCCGAGATCCCAGCACCCCTGTGTGGAGCTGGTCCCCCTTTTTACTGCTTCAGTTACTCTTCAAATTATCTCGGGTGATGCATTTCGAAATGCAGTGCCCGACGGGGACCGACGGGACGAGCAGCGCAGCGCGCATTATTTCATTTATTCCCACGTATGCCGCACCGTCGAGAGAGAGCATATTTCGTGAGGAATTGGCCCCACCACGTATCTGGCCCTCGCCCCCGGGGGCGCTACGGTTTGTGATTGTTGATTTAGTGATATGCACCACACTCTCATGTCCTCTCGAATCGCCGCACGGTGAAGTTTTAGTCACCGACCCGCCGGCGGGGGGCCAAAAGCCGTGGGCCAACCGAGAACCTAATGTGGAACTCTTGGGCCCCCGGGCCCACATATCGTCTCGTCGTCAGCTCAGCGCCAAGTATTTCAAAGCCGGCGAAGCGAGTCGAGCCGAGTCGAGTCCCCGGGTCGTCTACACAGCGAGCGAGACCGACATCCGACGGTCGCCGTGCCGGGATAAGTCGTTGCCAATTTTCCGCACCATCGTCAGACGTCGTCGTTGTCGACGTTGTCGGAAAACAGTTTCCCAACAGAGGGTGGTGGTCCCTTTGAGGTGTGGTCGCTCTATGCGCCGTCACCGGCGGCGGCAACGACTGCATTCGTCGAGGGTGCACGTTCCTCCCGGACATGCTGCTGCTGCAGGCTCTAGTCCCGGCGATCGACAATTTCACTGCATGATTATGTTCACCACCCCCCGAGCGAGAGGACGTGTGTTTTGGAATGGCCCCCGCGTCGTTCTCCTTTTTCTGCGCCGCATTCTTCCCAAAAATGGAGAGGTCCCCGCCGTCCTGGGGGCTTCCTTTTCCGGGTTTTGAACTTTCGATCTCAACGGCCATATAATTTCACTTGGCTGGCTGCGGCGCTGCTGGCTCCTCGACACTGTTCCGGTGTGAAATTAAATTTAATTGAGGGGCAATTAATTAAAGATCCGAACACTCTCCAGTAGAACACCAGGCGAGTATTCGCGACACCAGCGCGCACGTCGAGAGTTCCGGTCCGGATTTTTTCTCCAATGGTTCCATTGGAACTATGAACTGGGCTCGGTCTGTTAGCTCTTTCTCGGTGGGCCAGCCATTTCTTCGTGGGCCAGCGTACAAATAGGACGAAAATTAGATAATACTCCTCACGGTCGCTGCTGCTTCTCTCTGTGTTGTGGTTGCTTCTAATTTCATATCATTTGCCGGTTTCCGGTTGACAAGTTTTGCAACTCTCTCCCAGCGCTGGTTCCGGGGAGCCTTCATAATGTCCGTTCGTCCGCCTCATTGTTACCTTTTACCCGGACTTCATTTGCCCCGCGGGCTCGCCCGTTGCTCCGTGCCACTAAAACGGCGGGTAGTTAATTTGGAAAAAGAACCCCATCGAGGATCGGGAGAAGAGGCTCAACGGAAGCCTCTCTCTCTCTGTCTCTCTGGCCGAAAAAATCGGCGGCGGCCCCCAAAATTATACATAACGCGCTCCGCGCGCCCGCGATGCTAACAATTCTCATTACGCTAATGTTGTTTACTGGGGCCTCCAAGCGGAAGGAATTACGTGATTATGTAACAAACATGGAGCGGGCAAGCGGAGAGAGGACGGCGCGCTCTAGGAACTGGCGAACTGGAAAATCATGCTCTAAATTAGCGCCGCCGTGGAGTGTAGTGTGCCGCATCGCTCGCGCCCAAAACTGAAATAATGCTCCTCGGGACACGGGACACCATGGAGTTTACTGGCCACCCCAAGACAGGCGGGGCGGGAGGGTCCTGGTGGCTGGTGCGAAGAAATAAAAAAAAGTAGAGCCGTCCCATTATGACGAAAATGAAATAGACGGCGGGGGAATAGAGACTGACTTTCCGCAAGAAAATAATGTTCTGCGTGACTGACGCTCGGAACTCGGGGCAAAGAGCTGCTCCTAGTGTCCTACCTCTGTGACGTGGCACTGACCGTTTCTTCCCCAGCCCACAGGGAAACACACAAAAATAACATTTTCCTATTTTGGCGTGTCCCTTTGCGGCAGCGACTGCAAAAGACGCTTGCCGCTCGAATGACTCTCGGCCACACTGCTGCTGCTGATGGGGATACCATAGAGGAGGGCCGGCCCCAAAAAGGATTCCCCCGGAAGAAGAAGTTGATGACGTGGCCGGCCCCCCATCCCGTGGTGGAGTTGGCGTGGCGCCCACTGTTTTTTCTTGGCATTATTCAAATTAGAGATTAGAGAAAGAGGAGTTCTCTTATCCCGTGGGACGAAAAAAAAGTAACCCGAAAGGACACGCGCGGAGGAACTGTGTGGACACACTCTGAGCACACACCGCAATGCGGATTGCGATTTTTTAATTTGTCGCAATGGGGCCCCCCGACGCTGGCCGGGAGTGGTAAATGAGTGATAACGATAAGTTGAGGCTGTGCTGTGCTTGAAGAGAAGGAAGTGAATAAAACAGAGCGCAAATTCCCATTATGTTATGTCGCGTGCGCACCCGCGCGCGCCACATCCCTTTCCTAGATACGCGAAGCGCCGCTGTCCCCGAGCATATTGGCGGCCACTTGTGTGGGCGTCCGCAGTGGCCACCAGCTCAGCCAACCAGCCAGCCAGCCAGCGTAGCCGTGATTAATTATGCAAGTTTTAATTATCAGAACAATATGATGAAAGTCTGGCCGGCTGGTTGGCTGGATGGCGGGGAGAGTTTTAGAGCGGCCGGGCGTCGCGTCCGATCCGGAGAGAGTCCCAAGACTCGTCGGCCCGATTGGACGTGACGGGAAAATTATCGCAAGTTGAGCGCAACTTTTTCGGCTTTCTTGAGTGTGGAGGTCCTGGACTGCTGGAGTGGAGGTCCTTTCCTCCACATCAACTTGTCTAATGTCTTTTCTTGTTTTCGCTTGTCTCAGGTTTCAACAAGTTTTTCCTCTCGACGGGGAGAGCAGCTAGATTTAATCAATGTTTTAACTCCTGTTCCCGGGCGGTCGTCGTGTCATAATCGGAAACCAATCGCGGACACTCGGCGGCGGAGGAGGTAGCTCGCTCGGTCGGCGTCGTCCTTTCTTGTCTGGGGGAGTACTCCCTTGAATTCTGAATTTCGAAGATGATGTGTAAATTGTATCGATTGTGGCAGTCACTATGTGGACGTAACGCCGTCCTGATGAAATCAAATGTCGTCCAAGTTTTTAGCACATTTTCGGCTTTGTTTCCTTCTTCATTTTTGAAGCAAAATGGGCCGCCAGACTAAAATCCGCACCAAACATTAACTCGTTTGCGATGCATTGGCTTATCTTGCACGACGTTTGGATTTTTCGAACTGATTGAGTTGAAGACTCACCACTTTGAAAATAAGTTTTTATTATGTCCCAATTTCTCCCAGCTTCAAAGCGTCCTATTTCATAAATGTCAGAACTTCTACTAAATGTTTATGACGTTTGACGTTATAAAAGTCAAGTAATCAGTAGTTTAAAATCCAAACACTTGATGGGTCACCGCCACCTCTATACATGGAGCATATAATTACATATCACTTATCGACCGCAGACCAGTGACCCGTAACCGAGGACGATGGTCTCCGTGTCCGTATTCCAGCGGTTGCCAATTGGTGCCCGCACTCGCACAGTTTACACTCCAATTTTCACCTCATTCCTTTCGGTTCTTTTTACCCAACAGGACCACCCGGCACCGCCACCCAAATTAGCCACACAAGACGGGGCGCCGGCCGTTCGTGTCACGAACGGCGGCTGCATATCCTGAACATGTGCCCAAAACCGTCCGGCGACTCTGCTGCTGCATGATGATGTGCTAAGGTAAGTCCCCGTAATTGTCATTTAGCATTTCGTTCACGCAACGGCATGCACCTCTTTCTCTCTCTGTCAATGTGCCGATGTAAAAGTCCTGATAGTTTTAACAGGCGGACCCCGTTTTTGCCAGACTCTCTAACTGCTGGTGTGCACTTCTGGAACTCTCCTCCTCGCCGCAGGAGTAGTCGGCGGGGGGCAGTTAATTACTTCCCTAAAAGTTCCCGCCTTGTCGGGCCAACCTGACGAGACCCCACCAGGAGCAGGTCGTCCTTGGCGGCGGGAATTCGATCGACTCGCGCGCGCTCACTGCACCATCCGGAGGAGAGATCCATAGATATGTAAATCATGGGCTCAAGGAGGAGAGTCCGTTAACCGGTTGGAGCCCGGATTAGTCACGGAGTGTGCCGTGTGTCGTCGTTGCACCGGCAGCAGCAGCAGCAGCAGTGTGCTGCACTTTCCACCGAGATTAGCAGTTTTTGGCCCCGTTTTTCGTCGTCGGTCGGCGCGCACGCTTTTACGTGACATTTTCACCTACTTTTCCGGGCCCCGGGCGGAAGTGCTCCAAGAGGCTCCTTTCTTCTTCGCCTCCGACTTCGGTCCGATGACTTTGTAGAAAACGAGAAGCCCCCATGTCGGTGGTCGAGCTTTTTATGGTGGTTTTATTCAATGCCTAACCTCCTTCCGTCCGTCCGCGTGTTACAACATCGTCCTCCGGTCCCGTCCGGTGTTTATGTGTTGATGGCAGGATCCTGGGCCTCTGGTGGTGGTGTGGCCAGAATGGCACAATAAGCTTACCGCAGCCAACCGACCGACCGACCGACCGACCGACGGGGGGTGGTTCGTCTTTTCCGAAAGGAGCGCCATGGCACGGACACGCGCGCGTGACTTGAAGCTTTTGCTTGCGCTGCTGCTCCTGCGGTCGTTGTTGCGGTGGCCGCGTCAGTCAGTCTATTGTTTGGGGAATTTTACCACATCCTACCAAGATCCTGGCTGGCTGGCTGGCTGGCTGGCGGGGGGGGCGCGAGAGACAAGGTAAACAGGGCACGAAACATGCACATTCTCTCGCCGCGCTCGAAGCTCTACCTGATGACAGTGTGACAGGCGTCGCCTCGCTCTGTGTCCTTAGAGGAACTCTGGATGCAATGGGAAGAGCCCGGTCCCGGCCACCACGGCCACAGTGAAAAGCATTTCCATCCTTTCATCGCATGTCAAATTTGTGCGGGCCGCGTGCGCTCTCTGGGGTAAAAGTAAAAGTTGATGTCAGAGTCCGGGACAGCAGACAGAGAGACAGAGGGAGAGAGTGACAGTAACAGTAACATACTTCCATGCGTTCACAGGACGTTTGTAGACGCGTGTGTGTCCATTCGAATGGGATTCGAATGGAGCACACGACCACAATCCAATTCCAAAGAACATGGCTCTCTGGCCATCGTCTGCCGTAAATTTATTTTTCAATCCCCCGCGCATTCTGTGGTTCGAACTCCGAACGGTCTCTCTCACCGCATCGGAATCGATCAATCGGTCGTGGTGACGGCACACGGAGACAACCGCTCTATCGACGTCGCTTGTGAAGTGGCCGACCGAAGCGCTGTTCGTGGTCTGTTAAAAAATATTGGTTTATTCTTTATTTTGTCCCCTTTGAAGTGAAGTCCCTACCAGATGTTATACACTTGTGCCCAGCGTTTTTTTTTTTCAATCTTCAAAGCATTCCAAAACATCATTTTTGTGATCTTGTTCAGCTAGATTGTCGATTTTGTCTTTATTTCATTAATCGTCCTTTCATTAATCCTTCCGTTTTGTTTTGGCCAAAAATTCACATAGAACAACGATGTGTGAGAAGAGGCGCAAAAGCCAATTTTTGGCCGATGGCCGATTGCTTCAGGTAAATTGTGCATCACTTGCAGGTAATATTCCTTATTGACCGTGTAGCCAGAACTCATGATGCACCATGCCCCTGCAATCGAAGAAAACTTTAAGCAAAACTGTTCAAAAGCATTAAATTTGATACAGATTCTTTGCATTCCATGTTTTGGAGCAGACAAAAATCAAAGCTGAGCCAAAACACGTCCAAGCCAAGCGGCTGATAGACTGATCGCTCCAAATGGCCGAGAACTGGTCACCATAAGTTAGTGACGAAAATCGAATATTCGTAACCCCCCCGCGGATACAAAAACAACATCACTTTTTTAACACACCTCATATCAACGAGAGCGCGTCTCTCGAGGTCCCGATAGTTTTTGCAATCGATGCATAATTAAGGGGGTCAGTGCTGCTGCTGGTGAGAGACCCACCTCGAAACGCAACTAATTAAGGAAGAAAACAAAAAGTATATTCAACCAAAGAAAGAAGTGCAGAGTCCTTGCCACCGTTTCGTGGACGTCGACGGTCACCATCATCACACACCGCACCGGAAGCACCGCATGATGCTCCGGTAAGGAAGCGCTTCCTGTGACCCCGAACCCCCTTCTTAGTGTACGAGGAGCGAAATAATGGAATATTGTTGTAAAAGTAGCACTCCTTCTTGCTCCCCCTTTCGGGGAGACCGTATAATGCACCGTCGGCAAGCGAGAACTGCTCTGCGGTCGTCGCTTCGCTGGGCTGCCCTGTGTGTGGAAATACCGCCCAGAAGGATACCCGACTGGCTGGCTACCGCCGGGGCGCTGGTGGTTACATTCTTCTTTCCTTCCGATGAACAAATGAACAGTTTGTCATGAAAAGAAGGACTACGAGAGGGCGGCACAAGGCGGCACATTATGTAGTTGCGCTGGGGATCCTTTCGCTGGCCCGTTTGTGTCGAGTTTATGTTGCCGACGACGACCAGGACCAGGACACAGGACGACGACCACCACCACCAGGATGTGCGCGCGATGTGTTGCTGGGCACATTTTTTTGTGCTATAGTCCTTTGGCCTTTGTTTTCGACGGCGGACGGCGGCGGGGAGAGGATAGTTAGCAGTCAATGATTCTGCTTTATCCCTTCCTTTGCCGGCTTAAAAGCCAGTAGCCCGCGTAACGAACTGCAGGACAGGACTAGCAGGAGTTGGTTGCCCCAGTGTGTAACTGTTTATTGCGGGAGGTTCATTCTCTCGAAGTTTGAATCACTTTCGAGGAAAAACCCCCAGAATGAGATGCGCTACAACTTTTACCGGGGAAACCGGTACATTAAAAAGGCGAGCTTTTTCGGATATGCGTTCCCCACAGAAAATGGCTCCAGATTGAATCGTCCTTCGTCTGTCCTTCGAGGGCAGTTAGAACTCACTCGTGTCATGTGTGTTGCTTGCGAAAAGAAGTTCACAAATATTCATTGGGATGTTTCGTTCGATTTCGGGCTGCTGTTCGCGAATCTTACGTCTCTCGCCCTGCTCTCTGCCCTGCAACAACGAAGTCATAAAACTTGACAGATATGAAAATTTCATTCGTTCAGCAATTTTTTATCGCCCCCTGGCGAGGGCTCGGGCGCCCTCTCGCATATGTGGTCATATTGATTTGAAAATTTTTATCAGATTGCTTCTCTCGGCGCCCTGAGCGACGAGCAGATACGACAACGACCCGCAAGGGAGCAGCACCCGAAAAGGGTATATCATTTTCACAGCCAGTTGTGTCCCCGTCGGGCCCTTTTTTCTCCCCGGGTTCCGGACCTCCAGGCGATGAGATAGCATCGGCAAAAAGGAAGGGAGGGAGGCTACACAAATCAAGTACCAATCGAAGACACGCGCGCGGGAACGACGTGTGGCGCGCGCTTCGTCGACCGGGGCGGCCCCCGTAATAAAGTTCGTCGTCGCCATTTTTTCGGTCAGATTCGGTTTGAAGAAAACGATCAAATTGATCTCTCGGCCCTCCGGGGTTGTGCTCTGCGAAAGGGTAAACGATTCGCAGGCACACTTGGGGGCCCCTGTTGGCTCCGATCCGATCGGAAGTTGTTGATTGTCCTGGGGTCGAGGAAGCCACAAACGGCGTGGAGCGCACAGAGAGGGGCGTAATGTTCCGTTTTGGAAAGAAAACCGGAAACCGAAACAGAAAAAAAGGACGACGGTGGCAACCACCACCACACTTTTGTCCGTGTCGCCGCCGCGTGGTGTGGCTTCTATCTGCAATGCATCACCTCGACTCGTTCACCGTTGGCCGCTGGCTGCTGCTGGGGACGGGTTAAAAATGCAGTTATTCTATTTTGCATTCTTCTGTCCGGCGGCGGCGGCCACGCTTTTGAAGGGAAGAGTAATGTTTTTCCGCAGCGAAGAATGCGCGCGTCTCTGTTGTGTGTCCTTTGGGTGTATGTGTATCCTGGGGGCTTAGGCTTCTTGTGGCCACCACCACCAAGCCTCGTGAGCCTCTTCGGTGACACTTCTTCTCGGTGGAGCGTTTGCCTAGGCTGGTGGAAGGGTCTATCGGGGGGGAGCGCGCGCGCTTATCTGAAATTAAAATCGCATTTATTTTGGGATTCGTGCGATATAAATCTTTAATATCCACACGAACCAGCGCGCCTCGCGTTCAGTGCAGCTGGGGCCACGCCAGATGATAGGTTAAAGGTGCGCTGTGCGCGCGAGGCCATTAAAAACTAGGCAACGGATAAAATGGGGGTCGCTTTTTATTTTATGGAGCCTTTAAAAATCCGTGACGCATATGCGCGGCCCCGGCCAGTTAACCAGCCTCGCTCCGGAGCGACGATCCGGTGGTGGGGTCGTTAATTATCATAATTGGGCTCTGGTGCGGCGTGGGTCTCGATAAAGAGCGAATTAATTATAACACTTTGGAGCAGCGTCTCTTATAAGGGACACATAAGAGGGTTAGTTCGCAAAGTTCCCGAAATGACAAGGATACAAGAATCTTCAAAGTAAGTGTTCACGAATCTCCGAGCGCAATTTTTAGATGAACGAACAGCACAAAGTTTCTCTGGTGCGATAGATCTGTCTTGTAAATTTGCACTGAGTCCTTGCGGTTTTGCCGTAGGTCTCATTACTCATTAAATGTCACAATTTTTAAAAATTAAATATGTGTTTGGGAGCGATTGCATAACTGCGCAAAGATTTGATGGGCATATGAAAGGTGTGGTGTATTATGAGCTCTTAAAACCTAATCAAATTTTTAAAGGACAATCCCATTAATCACAAATTATGTCTTCGATTATAATTACTATGATTATTTGATAATGTAATAATGTATGTTTGTTGTTTTAGCATTTTGTTGTTCAGCTAAGTCACAAATCTCGAATAAAAACTGCAAGAATTAAGTTCTACACCTAATAGTTAGGTCGCAGAATTTCAAGTATCAATATATATTAAAGCCAAGGATAAATTTAAATGCCCAAAATTTCACAATGGTAAATGGTTGCTCAAAACCGATGGTATACAGAACCCAACTCATGTTTGATTTGCGTAGGCCCATTTCCTTTCAAAGACAAATGTTTAATGACACTTCGATATCCAATTTTGTCTCGTTCTCAATTGCCTAAAGTGTTGGTGAGTAACTGTCACAGGAAGATTGACAACCAAATTCACTTACCTTTTGCTGTGCTCTGTGTGCCATCTTCAGGTTGAGGTCGGAAACATATCAAGCGACCCTCGTAAATCATCTTCCTCTTATTCGCGAAAAGGGCGATGATATCAACGCAGCAGCGTGGTGGGAGTGACACACGCTAGGAGTCATCGTGACAAATGTACCGGAAACAAAAGTTGTTGACAAATGCGGACCCGGACGATGCCCCTAAGAAAGATGGTGGTTGTGGTGCTGGTTTGTGAAAAATTAACCTGCAAACTCTGCAATCGTCCGCCAGGACCCCATGCCTTTTTTAAACGGCCGACGGCCGGGGGGCTAGCCTCCGACCCCCGGCCCGACCCCGTGGGTGTAAAACACCGGAAGTCGGGGAATTACAGGATTACGAAGCGGTTTTACCACTGGTAATCCCTTCGCTTCGCTTTTTTGTTTCCACGACGAACATGGCCGCCCTTCTCTTCGCTCTGGTGGTTGGTAGCGCAGTTCCGTTAACATTTTCCCACTTCCGGTGGTCGGGCCGGGGGGCTAGCGGTGGCGGGTGAAAGGGTTTCCTTTCATTAACACAGCGCGCAATCTTTTTCCTCCCGGGAAAACGGGGGCTGTCAAGTGGGGCTTTAGGCTCCATGCCATGGACAGGAGGCGAGGCGGTGATGACGCGCCCCGCTTGGGGGGCGAGCTTAGTGTCGGCTTACAGTGTATGTATGTTGCGAGAACCGTGTTAACACACGACACCTTCCCATTGCGTGTAATGTCACTGCGCGGGCGTACCTTTCACCGGCGCGCTGCTGTGGAAAATGAGCCTCGCGTCCAAAGGACCCCCACCACAAGCGTCGTCTTCTTCCCCAGCGTCGTACGTGAGGCAAATAATGATGCGAAAATTGGCGAAACAGTTTCTCGCGAAGGCCGCGCGTTGCCTTCGCGGCGGTTCCTATAATCTTTTCCGGCTTAGAATTTAATTTTTCCCAAAATGAGGCACCTCCGCCTGGCCATTACACTGGGGATTGATGGGCTCGATCAACAACGCAGCACACGTCCCGCGCCCTGACGTCGGGGTGGAAAAAATGGCACACAAATTACCAACTCGAGCGGGGTGGGTGGGGGGCCATATTAATTATGCGGCCACATATTTCATTGCGTGCGTGGGTCGCGCGCTCTGTTCATAATTTTATTAGGCGCCTCCTTAACGACGGCCCCCGGCGGGCCCTTCCGGAGTCGATTTCGCGGATCTCCGTCGTGCCGAAAGAGAACCCCCTCGGCCGGTTCTCCGACGTCCAATTGGCCAATCGATCGATTTCCGTGCACCACCGCGCACGTTGTTTGTAAAATATGTGGCTAATAGTAGTGTATGATGTGTGGGGCTCCCCAACGGTCCGAACGACGACGACGACGAGTCTTTCTCTCGCCGATACTCGTTAATGCTATTATCGACGCTCCCGCCCAGAGCCCCAGCATGCTGCCCGGTGGTCGATTCATTGGATGTTATAATTTAATTTGCCACATTACTGGGAGCTGCACGCGCGACCACGCTGAGACCAGCACTTTCTGCTATGTGGCGCACAGAGCCTATTATTGGCCCCATCAGATACTCACACGCGTGCCGTCGGAGGGGGATGGTGTTTTGTAAACTCAGTAATTTGTGCAGCATTATGGTCCTGCTGTTGCCCGGGCCATCCTAGGTCCGGTGTCACTCTCAAATGCGGGTCGACACACGCCCCGCCACGTCCTCTGCAAATTGGCGGATTGGTAGTCAAATAAATTGAAGTGCACTTTAATCGTAGGCAAAATGTGAGGCAATCGCCGGGTCGCCGAAAGGAGTAGACGAAGGGGGGTCCCATTTAGTAGTGTAACTGATTCCACTCGAAGCGAATTGATATATCCTTCCCGGCAGCTTTCGCGCGGTGACGACTATACAGTGCGGCCTGAATGTTCCGGGCTTCAACTTGCACCTAGGAGTTTCCCATTTATTTCGGACTCTCAAATCGCAATCGCATCCGAGCTTTTCAGACAGACATTAGGATGAGTCTTGTGGATCTGAGCGATAGAGTTGCGACCGACAGGCCTTCGAACACTCAATGATTGGGCCACGTCCTTTTTAAGCAATTTTTAACCAGTGCGTAGCGTTCGTTTATCACTTCTTTGCCATTACTCCACATACTAAAACTTGTGAGTGGGACTTTTTTTTCAAAGAAATCAAATTCATCAGGTTTTAGGACCTTGTGGTACACCACACCTTTCTGGGGTCCCATCTGAAAGTTTTATTTTGGAGTCTTTCAACGCTCTTTGCATGTTAAGTCGAAATTGCCATTTTTTATTTTAAAAAACCTCTTTAAGGACTGCAATCTTCTAAAACCAAGCTTTAGCAAGGATTTGATGCGATTCTATAGCCGTTTTCTTCTGCAGATAGCAGAAGAAAAGCAATGATCCCGGCGAAACGTCCTTTTCAGGCACTTCACTTTCATCCAAAATGATGTAACGCCTTCCAAGATAAGTTGCTGGGTAACTTTTATTTTAGAAACATCAAATCAACATCTTTTGAACAGTCCTGATTTTAGAGTTCTATATCTGGTATATGACAACGTCTGCCGCCATGAGTTGAGGATTTTTCTCCACACCTTCGGAACTTTTGGTCTCGTAATTTCCTTGCCGCACCGTCGATGGTGACACCCAGATGATGGCCCAGGTATCTGGATAGATGACTAAAAACCGTACACCCGGCCCCGGGCTAAAAGTGACGTGCGCCGTGCGCCCAATTTGATTAAAGGGAAAAGTTAATCCAAACACCGGGGACCGGAACCACCGCTCTTAATCCCACACGGTGGCTGTCGGTCGAACCCGAAGCCGCGAAATCCGTGTCAAACCCCCCGAAGGCGCGGTTGAGGAGACTGCCCCGCACCAGAATTAATTTCCCATTCATTCGCAAGAGAGAGAAAGAGAGAGTCGCACCAATCTTACTTTGCAACTCTTGGCTTTTGGCGGGCGCAAAATTAGCATTCAGCCGTCCACGGGAGCAATTCGCGGACGTTCTTTGATTCCGACTACTCCGAAAGTCAAAAAGGACACGTGCGTGTGTGTGTGTGTGTGTGCTCAGTGATGTGGCCACTATTGAGTTGTTTAACCGCGCAAATCCTTCCCAACGCGCCTCTCCCAGCAGGAAGCAGGAGTTGGTTACCGGCGGCATCTCCAGCACTCTCCTGTGAGTGCCGGTGTGTGCGGAGGGAGAAAATGGTCTTACGCACGCGGCCAGCAGCCATCTACAGGACACCTCCGGCCACACCGGAAGCGAGCGAGCGGAAATACCATATCAATTACCATTATCATTTGCTATTGGCATTTCGCCCACGGACCGGTCCGGACCACCGCGGCGGGCGTAAAAGGATCAAATGAATGAAGTTTCGGGAGGCGAAGGCGCACGGCCGATGAGTAGGGGCGGCGGAGTATATTACCATCATCAAAATGGACCACCCCTGCCACCTTCCATTAAACGGTCCGGAGAATGTGTTCGTCCTTTGCTGCGACGTCCGGTCAAATCCCGGCTCTCTCGCTATCTCAGGAGTCGGCAGGACACAGTCACTGCGCGGCGCGGTGTGCGTGGTCTCGCTGTGGACGATGAATATTCATAAACATCGGGAGCTCCGGACCCGGACCGGAGGAGCTCTTTCTTTTCTCTCTCCCTCTTGGTGGCGGTCCAAGATTTCCGGGAACTTGGACCGGACTGGACCTCCTGGAAAAGAGGTGCTGGTGGTGATTGTGGAATGTGCGGTTGCCACCGGTGCGGTGTGTACTTGAAAGTAGCCCCCTGAGAGACCCCCAGAGTTAATACTGTACTGTGTTTGCGCATCCTTTTTTCACCTTCCCACCGCCAGCAGTCAGGAGGAGGGTCACTGTCGATTGACGCCGAAAGCCAAACTTGACCACACGGAGAGTGGATCGGGCATTTGCATACCGACGGCGGCGGCGATGAAGTGGTGTCCTTCCGGTGGGAAACCGCAACCTTGCCGCAAACGAAGAGTGACCACAAGCGAGACTCCTTTCGGTGGCGTGGCTGCTGCTACTGGGAAGTTGGATAATATATATTTGTCGTTTTAATTAAAAACTTCCGGTGTGCGCTCACGTTTTCCGGATCTCCGCGCGGATGATGTCTGGGGGACAGAGCGACCTGGCCGCCACCGGGCCGTGATTTGTGTTGTTCGCCGCGATCACAACGACGCCACGTTTATCCCTTTTTGCGGAGAAGAGGACCTCGCTCGGTCGGTCGTAAAATGTTGGTCGCTGCGTCGTTGATAGCTAAACGGTCTCTGTATTGTATCTGTGTGCCGTGCCAGGGGTTTAATGGTGATGAGAGGTGTTGACACGGGGGGAGGGCCACTACCATCAACCGATGGCTTCATCATACCACTCCACCGCACCCGAGATCATCAACTACTCCCCGGCGCCGGCGGAGTCGGAAAAGCGAGAGCGAGCGGACCTTGGGCTTGTTAGTTGTGTCCCTGCGATTAACAAGGATTACGTGACTGATCCCTGGTCCCGTCGGCGCTCTGCAGCCTACGACGGTTAATGCCGTGTGTGCTCTCTCTCTACACGGTGACAGTCGGATTCGCCTTTCGTTGCTTGTTGAGGTGGTCGAGATTGGCCCGCCTGGATCTCCGGGCATCGCAAACGGGTCAAAAAGGACGACACAGTCAGTCGCCTAGGCCTCTCTCGTGAAGATGTTTTGTCATATTGCCATTGCGTGCCCACGCACAAGGACGAGGCTCAAGTTAACGAACCCCTCCCCCGCTCTGGTGGAGGCGCAATCGTAAGGCACGATTCGAGGCCGCCCCGATGATTGGACGAAATTGAACCTTTTTGCGGGGGGCGATGTGCTGAAATCGTAAATTTCGAATGCGACGGCGGTGTGTGGCTCCGCCAGGGCACTCGAATCCATCACGCAAGAAGAAGGCTGAAAGTCCTTGAAGAGGAGACGCGCGGCCCTCGAAGCGGTTGCGGAAGCGATCTGCTGGCGAGATAAGGAGGGAACTGATTGCGCTGTCTTCGCTTCCGTTTCTTTTTTGTCTTCACGTGACACAAATCCTTGCCCCAAAACGGGTTGCTGCGCGTTGTTATCGATATCTCTGGCTTCGGGGGTGCTCTAGGGGAACGTGATTCCCCGCAAACCAATTTCTTCCGATAACATCAGGCGTGTGTGGCCCCTGGGGCAGCCTCGGTCGGCAGCAGGACTCTGTTCCGGGGTCTAAATTAATTTCCTTAAATGCACGCCGTGACTTTTGACACAGATCATGCTCTCCGTCGTGTCTTGAGGCGGCTCTCCTTAAAATGGGCGTGCGGTAATTATGGGCATCATTCATGCGCCACTTCTTAAAAATAATGCCTCCTTCGTGCGTTGATTCGAAATCCAGTTTCCGGTGGGGCGCCCGGGCGGTAATCATAATTTCTCGACCCCCAGAGAGAGCCTCCCCACACCGGACTTGCTAATATTCACATTTTGTTTACGGGGTCCCCGTGGGCGCAGAACGTAAATTAAATTCACGACGCGTGTATTCAGCGGGCTTTCGGCCACCAAACGTCGCCATTTATCATCCTGGCAACAAATCCGGGGGCGGCTCCTAAGCGCGCGCGCCTCAGACATTCGTCTTGTGTTTAAACGGTGAAGATGTTTCCGCCGGGCCACCCGGATGTGTAACGTCATCGTCGCGCAGGACTCAGGTGTGCCAAAGACCACCACCGGAGCAAGGAGCAAAAAAAAAGCTTCCTCAATCCCTGGGACCGGCCGGCCGGAAAACATGATAAAGTATTACACAACGCGCCACTCGCCCTCCACTTGATAAGGATAATCCCGGGCATCATATTTCGGGCGGGTGGCGCAGGAGCACACCCGTAACACACAACATTCTCGGGGTACATGTTGGCGCTTTGATGCAATAAAAACCGAATTTGTTACGGATATGGGCCCGCACGGCGCGGAATGGCAAATTAATGCAGGGAAATGCAAAAATATTACCCATTTCGCTGCGCACGCGGCCGAGTCGGTCGGCCAGTGTGTCCTTTTTCCCAGCGAGCAGCTTTTTTATGGCGGGACGCGGTGAAGGACACAAAAAATCCGCGACCCGCACGGAGAGTGAGAGAGAGAGCGACCGGGGGTCCCGGTTGTGTGCAAACGATTAAAAAACAATCCCGCGCGTGTCGCCACAAGGATCCCTTCCCCCAGAACCTCACAATCCGGCTGTTATTTTTTAATAGTCGCACCCGGCGATGTAAGCGGTGGTAATCGGTTGCGGTTGACTCTCTCTCTCTCGCTTTCTCTTGACGGCGCCACATACATATTGATCCTGAATTGGGGGGCTTTCATCGGGAACTGGTGTGCTGCCCGGGGGCCAAAATGGGCAAATAAATTAGCTGTGCCTGTGCAGCCAGCCCGCGCCCAATGAGGGGCCAATAAAATGGCGGACGGCGCCACATAAAAATGTAGAGTGTCCTGCGTTTTTATGTTCCGCGCGCTCTCTTCATACGGACGCGCACGTCTCTGTGTTAATCAGTGCGCCGCGGCGCGCATCAGAGAGATGAAGGAGACGACTCCTTGGGGGAACAGCCCCCACATTCCGATCCGATCGTCGTAATGTTTTAGAGTTCGATCGTTCGCTTTATGGAGATTCGCTAATTCGAAGTAAATTATTGCGAGGAACTCACGACTACACCAAGTTACAAATCGCTGTTCTGCCTGCCGAGTCGTTCGATTACAAAAGCGTGCTCGAATTGGAAGTTACTGGCCCACCACGAGGGGTGTGGAAAACTTATTGGATCGTCATCGGAATCGTAAACAGTCTACAAATTGGGCTCGTTTGGGCCTCAGCCCCCCCTCGGGGGACGACGGCAGCAGCAGCCAGCCGGCGAGAGAATGTTTAATTCATTCCGATTTCTTTCTTTCGTTTCGCCGGGGCCCGCCTTCGTGTGAGGGCTGAATTTTTACAGTTCCCACACCGCCCTTTCGTCGTCGGTCCCGGGTGATGTAATGCCGCCATTAACCGTGCACCACGACCATGGGCCCTGGCTGGCTTTCTCTGTGTGTTAGTGATGTTCGTTTCATTTTCATTTTATTTCGGAACGCTTTCCATCCGCAGCGGCAGTAGCGGCCTCCGGGCAGAGAGCGAGCGAAGATTGACAATCGGATCGTGTGGACGTGTTTTCCGGAAAATAAATTGCTTACACAACGGCCACGCCACCGTCGCCGCCGCTGCTGGCGGTCCTCCGTTGTCCGTCGATTTAAGAAGCGTAAAAAGCCGGGTGTTGAATCCCTGGTATATCCCCACTGAGACCGCCAATGGAAGTAGTAGGACTCCTGTGTGGCGGAAGAACTGCATCCCTGCATCGATTTTCTCGCTCGCAGAAGACGCGCCTCTGGGGGGCGTCTGGGGTGGCGGACCGCGACCGGAAGTGGGTAGAAAATCTGCAGTCGGACATGCTGGCGCCGCAACATAAACGCCTCCAGCCAGCTCGAAGTAGAGAGCAGCAGCGAGTTCAGGAGGTCGTCGCGGTACCTAATTGAAACTGGCCACCGGAAGCTGATGGATTTTGACGTGGGAAGGAAAGTTGCGCGCCGACAAGACACGAGACAAGACTTTCGCAAGGAAGTCCCGGAGACGGCTGCTGCCTTTTTTACAACGCGCGTCCCAGGCGGGCGGGCGATGTGACGAAGGATGGCGCACAAAGTTGTGGACTTCGAGGGCCGACAGTTTCTCAGCGCGCTGGATAAAAGATGGCTTGCTAATCAAGAGCGACGGGGGCTTAAAAGGATCGATCCGCGTGGTGGTGGGCCTTGAGGGGGGTCCAATCGATTGATGGGTTACCTTGTTTTTTTTCGATTCCCTCAGGGAGAGGGAATCCAAGGTGTATGGGCCCGTAATATGTAAAACCCATTGGAACCGCCTGTCGCCGATCCTAAAGGGACGACACGTGGCAGCAGCGCTCAACTCTTCTCTCGTAATGCCCTTTGGCCGGGGAGGTCCCTCTTCGCTAACGACTTTCGATGACCGGCGAAAAAACTTGAGCTGCATATAAATTACACCCTTTCTTTCCGTTAGTGCCGCGCCTCTCCCACGAAAGGACCTCCGCCGGGGGGGTCATAATGTGATGCTTGTTGATTTTTAATCTCTTCCGAACAAACGTTGTTTTTGCGCGCCGGGCACACGGCCCTCGTTGTTGTTGTCGATGTTTCGTGGCGGATGTCTCTTGGCCGCCGCCCCCTGGTTTCCGTTTTCCGGTGGGTGGAAATTTGTTTCCCATCGCGGGCGGCGCCTGTACAGTTTCTTTCGATGCGCCCCGAGCGGCGGGTCCGGGTCCTGGGCCATTGTCCTTCCGTCCGGCGAGGGTCGCGCACACAGGTTGACAGATGTTCTTTTTTGTCGCGCTCTCCTCTCTCCCTCTCTCTCTCTGGGGGTCAGCCAACGAGTGGGCGAAGGTTTAATTAAAATGAAAACGATCGAGGAGGGCAAATGGGCCAAAGTTCGCTGTGACATTTGCACACTCCTCTTCCTCAGCCCAGACACAGAGGATTATGGTCCACTGTTCGCGCGCCGTCTTCTGGCCGGCGGTGTCCCTTTTTAAGCTTGGGCTTTTTGCGCCTCACTTTTTTCGCTCGATTAGTCCTCTCTACAGCGAGAGCAGTATCTTGTTCGGTTTTAATTGAAACTAATTTTTCCCCTAGAAGAAAAACTATTCGAACCCCGACGGGGGGGTCCAACTTTTTTAAAGAGCGCTACATTTTGCCGTGTGCGTTCTCGCTGATGCTGATGCCTCTTCGAGCGGACATCAATCACCCGGAATCGCCGGTCGCCGAGAGAACTCAACGATTCAATTTGCACCACGCACACAGGCTTGGTGATTGGCTTTTTTTGGAGGGCGAAACATTGCTCACCCACCTCACTGTGCCGCCGTTAACAGCGGCCACCACCACCGGGGCTTGATTTCTCCATATATATTGAGATTTAGATCGAACCGGGAAGATGCAGCACGATTTTCCGCTATTTGTCACTGCAATCAGTCTCGAAATGGCTAAATGAAGGAGCGTGCCCGGACCCCACCACCGACCGGGGTCCTATCGTGTCGTCGTGACGGCGGCGAAATACGTGCCACTCACGACGCGACGCCGAGGACGACGCGGACGGTGGTTTGAATCCGAGCGCGCGGGCCATGTTTTTCGCACCCGATCCGGTGGTGGCGGCGGCGGTGTGAGAGAGCGTGTCCTGATGAATGGCTTGCCGCAGTGTGTCCGCCGCCACTGCCAACAACGCGGCTCGCGCAAGGATCTCTCCCGGAGGTTTCGAGCCCCAGCAGCTAACAATCACCGTTTAATGATGATGAAGGGCTCACCTAACCGTTCTCTCTGTGCCACCGCCGTCACGGCCGCCGCCACCGTCCGCATAGGAAGATCCCACGGAAAATGGTCCCGAAAAACCGGCGACCGACCGGGGGCGGCGGTGGTGAGTTAGCATTCATTATCACAACAAATCACGGAATTAGATTTTATTTATTAGTCTGTGCGCGCGCGGGCCCAAAAGGAATATTACCCCCGGCAGGACGATAGGCGTCCGAAAAAGGACATCGGAGAAAGGACTTCTTTCGGACGACGACGGCGCGCTGTTCGCACTCCTTCAAGCGGCTGTGGTGAATTTTCATCCTCGAGGCGCGCCCACACAGGCAGGAAAATGAGTTCTCAGAAAGTGGAGAGAGGGCACAGGACGGGGGCGCCCAACGCACACGCAAAATAAACACAAACCCGGGGGGTAATCCTTCGAAAGGGGCGGCATGGCGAAAAGGAGCGGCCGTGACGACAACACGATGATGATATCAGAGATCGGGGCCACTGCCGCCGAGTGGAGGGGAACTCGTCTGTTTGCGTCCTTCTTCGGCAGATCCTGTGATAAAAATGTAGCGCAATAAGTGTGTGGTGAGAGGCCAGTTCCTCCCGACCGCTGTCCTCGGGACGGGCCGGGTTCGTAGGAAATCCCATGAATAACAGCCCGGGCCGGGAATATATTTATGGATATATGCAGAGAGGGAGAGCGAACGAAGGACGTCGTCTGCGTCCGCTGCTGCCCGTTGTTGCTGGGACCTCTAGGAGAAGTTTATGATCTGGGGCCGACATTACAACGCTTCGTTCGTTCATGGGCGACCCGCGGGCAGCGTGCAATGGTCTGGAAAATGCCTTTCGAAAAGTATCTTAGCGCGCACCCAATCTGATTAATATTCAATCTCATTTGCCGTCTCGCTCTCGGGGTCGATCCGTGCGGCCGGCGACAGATTTGTACCTTTCCGCCCCCGGCAGTAACCTTCTGTCGCTATTGATGGGGACGGACTGACTGTGTCTTTCTTTGGCAGCGACTTTATAAGCAGAGCGCTCGGTTTTGATTACCGTGTCACTTTTCTGTCACTTTTGTGTCCCAGGACCATCCGAAACGCGGAGTCGGAAAGACATCTCAACGAAGGGAGTCGTTCACGCGTGCGGCTTTGACTGTCACATTTTGTTCCGCTCTACTGCTGTTCCGATGGTCGCGCGGTTCCGGTTCCGGTGCCGCCGCGTTTTAAAGTTTTTGCATTTCCTCCATCCTGCGGCCGCCGCCGCCGCGAAGGAGCGGAAGAAGCTGCTGATGATGACATGAAGTCAAGTTCCGTTCCGTTTTCAGAACCGTTTAGCATTCCGTGCCGTAGCCGCGGCCGGGAAAAAGGTTCCGCGCGCTTTGTTACCGTTCTCTCTCTCTCGCTCTTGAGCTGCTGTCACTCCAAAAAAAAGGACACACCTTGTTTACATACCTTGGCACCTCCGCTGCCTTTCGGGAGGACAACAGATTTATCATCGTCGCCCACCGAGGAAAAGCTGCTGCATGGGCACATCGCGCTCCGAGATGATGTTGTTGTGCCGCGTGGGCCACCAACCTGTCACCACCGGCGCGCTTTGATGGGTAACGACGTGGCAGGCAGCACACCCGTGTGTCTCCTGAGTCATCGTGCGGCCGCCGGTGAAAGAAAATTCGGCGCCCAACATCATTATTTATATTACCCGACCGGAGCGACCCCGAGCGACAGTTGCATCATTTTTCACCTTTCCTGCGCCACACAGACCGCGGTAACATTATGGAGCGTTGCTGCTGGCTGCCCCTGTTCGGCTGCTTCCGGTGGCGAGAAAACAGAGGACGCCACAATTGCGCCCCCAGCATTGTTGGAGAATATAAAGTGTAACCGCCGTCGATTGAGCAGAGAGAGAGTATGCTGACGGACCACGGGACCACGGAGAAAAGCCTAAAGTCAGCACAAGTCAAACGGTAGGTACTTCTTCTCTTCCTGCTCCCCCCCCTAAGTTCTTCAGCCGGATCGCGCGGTCTTCAAGAGTGTTTCCTCCCGTTTCGTTCTTTCTTTGTAGCAGCCAGCAAGGAACGCCAGGACCCCAGCACCTTTTCAATTACTGCCGTCGTGTAGAAAGTGTGCGCAAAAACACGGCAACGGAGGCGGAGGGTCCTTCAGGAGGACAGAGCAAGAAAGAGAGCGAAAATCGACGACGACGGCTTCGTCTTTCTCGTGCACAGAAGCAAAAATGCTGTTCATCATCACCTCGTCGCCGCCACTACCCAGGTGGGGACGACGGCATCCTGTGGACCGCGGCTCTCTTTCTCTGGACCGCACACACTTTGCAAGTGTCAGCAATCAGAAATGATGAAAAGCTGCTCGGAAAACTGTGATTTATTCCGTTGCGCCCCGGCGGGGGCCCCTTCTGGAACACGTCCCGGCCGTGCGTTCCATTATTCAGTTCGATCGAACGAAGGCGCCCCCGGTCTGGCGTCTGTGGAGCCTGGAAAAAAGGGTGAATTTTTAAAGCCAACCACGGGTGTTCCGGCGGCCGCCTTCCGGCTTCGGCCCAAAAACGGGGGCCACGCTGAGGACAGCGCGAAGCTTGATTTCATTAATTTATCATCAGAATCAATTTGGTGCCGACGTCGTCGACGTGGATACGAGAGCCTCCTCGCGGGTCGCTTGACTCGGGAAAAAAGGATTCTCTCGGGAGAACTCGAGTGCGGGAGTTCTGACGCGGAGGCCGGCCCCTGGCGTGCTATCGAAATCTGCGCATGAATGCTTCATGGCTGCAGCCTGAAGCTGCCCGCCCTTCCAAATGTTTGCTTTCGCTCCACATCCTTTTTGGCCGAGCCGGAGGGCGCGCGCTACTGCGCGGAAATTTTAGAAGGATGACGGGGAGCGTCAGAGGCCTCTGTTTGTTGTAACTGGAGGAGGCAGTTCGTGTGGCGCGCCGCAGGATCAACAGATTTGCACGCATCAGCTTCAAAGGCCAGGTCCCGCTGCGTGGAATCACCTTTTTCGACCTCCTTTTTGCGCGTGTGGCGTGCGTACGGCGCGAGTCGTTAACGAGAATTTATTCGCTTCTGGAGGTAGCGGCTTCGGGTGCTAAATTTGTGGCTTAAACAGAGAGTGTCACACTCCGCGGGTGCCGTGATTTTACGAAGCATTAACGTGTTGTTGTTCCGTTGCGGTGGCGTTCGTGGCGGTGACAAATGCCGAAGCTGATGCTGGAGGTGGTGTTTTACGACGACCGCCCTCGTTCACAGAACGTGCTGGAGAGATTACTTTGTTTTTGAAGTTCATAAGCGGAATAGATCATAAGATTTAGATTTAATGTCCCTCCGAAGTCGTTCAGCTACCATTTTGTTAACGAACAAACTAAATGAACGCTCGCAGAATGTATAGAGAGCGGCGTACGAAATGACAGAATTCAATTTTCCTCCGTCCCTCTGGCGGGCGCGCTAATGGAAAGTAGAACAAAACGTGAGCAAAGTTAATCTTGCCCATCATCGCCTCCCGGTGGCCTCCGTCTCACAGACAGACCATTCAACTATTTTGCTATCGAAAAGAGTAATCTAATTTTCGCCACCCGCCCGCTGATCGGGTGCTAATGAAGGGCGTTCTTCGTCCGGTGGGGCGATTGTAAAAACCCATCCCCAAGACAGACACAACACAACCAACAACAGATTGGAAGCTATTAAATCGGAAATGGATACCATTTTGTGCTATTCCGGCGGACGGGCGGCATCATCAGCATCGCTCCTATTCTCTGGGGCCGGTCGAAGTTTCGATCCGTTTCGATCCGTTTCGATCCGTTTCGGTGAATCTCTTTCTTCGCTTCTACGATTTGTTGTGTGCGGCCAAATGTGTTGCATGGCCACTACAACAGTATCGAGTTCTCCAATTAGAATCGCATTCTTTTACTGAACAAAGTGACGACGACTCCTGTGTCGGTGTTGTCCCCGGCATCTCTCAACTCGCTTCCGTTCCGAAACGTCCTGAAACATTTTTGGATTGGCATTTTCACTTTGACCGGGCTCTGGGCTTTCCTCATAAAACTTCATCACTGTTTTATCACTCGCCCATCTCTCGCTCTCTCCCAGGGGCCACTAAAACTCGCTCATATGGTAACTGCGTGAGTCCGTGTGCCTCTAGGACCCTCATATAAGGGCGCGCAAAATCCACTTTTATTGACGTTTAATAATTGATTACCTTTGCCCCGCCCCGCCGAGGCACCCTTCGGCATCGATACCCTCCTGCTCGAGTATGTGTGGACGGAAGAAGGAATTTTAATCTTGAGGTATCTGGCTAGCAGGAGCCCCAGGACCCCCCGGGCTCTAGGGCAAATGTTTTTGTTTGTATGTGGCCGCCGATGGTTAGCTTCCATATTTACAGCATTCCGCACGAAAATATGCATCATAAAAAGGCTCCCAACCCAGATGGGACCCCGCCAGACAGAGACACACACCGAGAGAGATAGAGAGTAATTGGAGAAACCTGTCAACATGTTGCGGATCCTTTTGCGGAGTTTCTTTTGAAGCTGGGAAAATATGCGCACGAGTTGACACACATGTTGGAAAGCTTCCCCCGCCCCGATACACAGGTACTCAGAATTTATGGCCGGGTCCAAAGCCGCCCCCACCCCCACACCGAATAAAGGACTTCTCTCCATCCATCGTAAATAGCTACTCTGGCCGCGCCACATCAGAACGTAGCTGCCTTCTATCATCCGGGGGCCGGTCGGTAGTTTGCCGACTAAAATTGACCTCAACGGATGCTCATAATTTCCCAAATACCATACCACACGCCGCATGATGTGATGGGCCGAAGGGCCGGATCCAGTGGCAACCGTTTTTTACGTCCCGTTCTTTGGGCGCCCCTTTGAGCAACCAATCTCTCCGTTGCGCCCATTTTCGTTGTAACGAAAGGGCGGATGTGTGTGATGGCCGTGAGTCAAAAACCACAACATAACCACCGCAAACTGCGATGAATGGCCATCGTATGTCCGTCCGCGCTCCGTTCGAACCGGTGTGTAAATAAATGATCGAGTGATCGATCGGGGAGCCCGAAAAAATTGGCGGCCGAAGCATAAAAACCGATGGCTTGGCTCCTCCGAGGGGTCCGAGGATCCGAGAAAACATTAAAGGAAGGGGGGGCGGGGACGGACGGGTTTCTTGGAAAAATCTGCAACCGAAAGTCGTTACCGGGATTGGATTCGGATCGGGCATCACCACATTTCACCCCCCGACAAACAATATTCCGATGACCATTTCGAGAGGCGCACAAAAAAGATGGACAAATTGGATGGCGCAATGAAACTGTGTAGAGGGACCACGGGCGTGCCCCGCCTTTTGTCCATTTCGGGGCCAAAAGAAGATTTAAGGGTATAAATGGGGTGGCCCAATTCGAAGATTCTTTCGGAGGCCATCAGCATCACGGACGGACGGACGGCCGGACGGTGGAAAGATGGGTTTATGTTTTCCGATGACATTTCAATAACATTCCGAATGAAAATTTATTAACGAGCACCCCGGAAAATGCGATATTATTCGCCCATTTTCTGCTCGATTCGCGGCGGATGGACGGACGGCCGCTTTCCGGGTCAGGAAATTCAAAAGGAGCGCGCCCCGGACCGTCGGGTTTAATGCAATCGTCGCAGAGAGGACTTGCGTCAATCGCGCCCCCAGCCGTTTGAAAATCAATCCCGGGGTCCGGGTGGTGCTCCGGGTTCAATATTGATAAATTATGTATATTCTCTGTTATCATTATCATTATTGTCGTGATTGTGTAACGATCGGGCCACCGGAATCGCCGCATCCGGCGGCGGCAATCATTTCGCTATCGGCAGCGGCACCAATTGTGGACGTGGACGGTTTTCCCGGAAAAACCCCGGAATGGGCGCGGGCATCGGCCGTTTAGCGGCCAGCACCAGACCGGTGACAGAGCATGAGGCCGACGATGGCCTCGGGTCCCGCGGACGGAACAGCAAAAGCTAATGTTTGTTTACAAGCGAAAAACTTATGTTTGCGTTCCGCGCTGCTCTCTCTCCGTTTTATCTGCCGAAGCATTAGAGTGGCATGGCTGGCGCGTGGCGTGTGCGAACTGTTGCTGTGGGGTGTCCTCTTCACAGAAGAGAGCTGTATATGTGTGACAGGAAGGAGCCGCGCACAACAAACATTCATCTTCGATGCGAAAATTCGCTACCATCTCGAAATGTGGATGGTTGGTTGACGAGCAGAATGCGGTGTGTCGTTCCATCGTTTGGTCGCTCGGGACCTCGCCGGGCTATGCTCATTTTACGCTGCGCCCGGTTTTCCACCGGCCCGGCGAACGATGAGGAGGCCTTCACAACGTGTGGGGTGGTGTGTAGACCCCAGACCCGACCCGACAGTGCCCGAGGGCATCGTTTCTACATGCTCTCTGCAATTGCTTGTCCAATGCATACATTTGCCCCGGCCTCTGCGTGTATGTGTGCATTGCGGCAGAAGTGCAGTGTATGTATGTGCCATTAAAATAGTGAGCCTCACGAGGACTGTCGGCCGGCCGGCCGCCGCCGCCGAGCCAGGTAATGGCATGCTGGGCCGGCATTAGGTGTTAAATTTTACACTCCACTTGCTGCAGTGCGGAAATAATTAGTGAAAGATGAATGATAGCGTAAACCTGGGGACGACGACGACTGCCCCGGAACAGGACGGCACACGACGGCGCACGACGGCGCAATGTGTCTGTGTTTGAGGGAGACTCTGTGTTCCGAGACATGTACGTCCACGAATGTACGATTTTCCCCCACAGGAAAATGTACGTTGATTGCAGAGGGAAAGAGCACAAGCATATTGATGCGCTGCCAAGTGGCCAGAGCGCAGCGCACAGAGGGCCCTCCGGAAGTGACACCAGAAATTATTCGAATTGCATTTGCTGCCGCCGCCGTGCCAATGAATCATTGGCGAACGATTTTATTCCTTGCTGGCTGATGGTACAAACGCCTCAGAGTTGCTCCAGAGATAGCAAAGATTGTGTGTGGCAAGTAGAAGGCAGGACCCAGGGTCGGAGGATAAGAAACCCTCGTACCACCCGAGCACGCCTTACGAATTATCTTTATTTTATGTTAGCCCCTCCGGTTCCCCACATACACAGAGGGTCTCTCCGGTCGGTAATAGAGGTCTGTGGGTGAAATGGGACAGGCCGTAGCTCATTTTCAGTATCATTCATTTAAACTATTCGTACGGCTGGAGAATCATTGCGTAAAGTAGAGTTGAGTCCCGCCATTTGTATGTTTAATCATGTAGAATCTGCAATTGACGATAGAAATGATAGCAAAAGCTGCCAAAGGTTCTGCTAGTTTTGGACCTACAGTGGATAGCGAAATGAAGTTCAGTCCAAGAACGCAAAAGATCTTACACAATAAGAGGCAATATATTTAGAAAAAGCTAAATTCCATTTAGGCGAAAACAAGTTTAATATCCGCAATGTATACCATTTCGCCCAGACAATGTAGCCAAACATCCTGGTTTTGTTATGGGGTCTTTTCTACAGTCCTCAAGTATTATTTTGGTCCAGTTTATTTTAATTAATCCGGTCCGGTAGGTCCGAGCTTTAATATGATGAATACGACCTCCGTTTTCATAACCACTGATTATTTGACCGATTTCTGCCTCACTTGGGTTAGATATTTTACAATATTATTGTTTATTTCACCATCAAAATTTATATTAATAACCTTTCGCGACATTCCTCATCAGTTGGGTCCGAGTTTCTAGGTTTTTGCCATCGTACAAGCTGAGGAACAATGTCTTGTGAATTCTTCACCATGCGATTTTGGGCCTTAATTCTACATCTTAAATATGAAAATATGTAAAAAAAAACCACAGTTATTTTTGCTCATAAATAACAAAATCTACTCTATTTGCTTTATCACCAAGCGAAACGAAGAAAATTTGTGGGAAAAACTGAAAACTTCAATCTTTCAACTTAAACTAAACTTGTTTACGCCCTGCGTCAAAAAAAAGGAATGGCAAAAAATGTTGAAAGTTGAGCGATTCAAAAAGAAGATGTACTCATTTTTTCACATATTCAAATGTTCAGTAGCTAAACTGCTAAAAAACAACTTCGTTATGCAATATTTTATACAACATTCCATTCAAATGATCATCTTTTATCAGCCTTTTTATCGATGGTTCTCTTCGCTACTTATTGACCCATTCGTTATTTTGTTCCGTTTTTTTGCAGAACTCGCCATTTTCACGACAAACACGCAAGCAGCAGTACTCGGAGCTCGGGGACCAATGGGTAAGTTTAACTAAAATTGAACAAAATGTTTCAATAATAAGCCGGTCGGCCACCCGGCCGGCATTTCTCTCGCCGGCAAACAATTTCCAGAACGGAAACTACAAAAAACCATGCGTCTCCATTCATCATTTGGGATTTATTTTCGGGATCATGCAACATCGCATGTCGCACCCGGAGCAGCGAGCCCCCGGTGGCCACCGGTGGAGAGATTAAACTTCATCGTTCGTTCTTCGTACCTCGCGTCCCTCCGAGTTTCCGGCGGGGCGCATTGACACGTGGACGACGACGACGTGGGGCACGTGATACATCAATTAAATGTTCGATTAATCTTATGGGCCAACCCCTCCGGCGGGATTCGTTTTTGCCACGACGAGTGTACATGAGCTCGGTGTTCTCGAAGTACTCGAAAGTAGGAAAAATCAATTCCCAATTCTTTCTCCACCCCACGTGCCGGTTTTTTGGGGGGAGTTTTTCGCGGTCGCGCCACACACGCAGGCTGGCGTCCCACAAAACAACTTGATAATGGCGAGTGAGAGAGAGTGAGACGGGGCCAATTTGTGAACTCCCGGGCTCTCGGGCTCCCGGTCTCGCACCCCACAGAAACACAGCAGGAAACACTCCATTAGAGGTCTTTGCTCAAAACCCCGCGAACAAAGTTGCCGAAATGTCACATTCTTCTCCCTCGCCTCTCTCAATTTGTCGGGTGCGCACGGCACGGGCCGGAACCACGGAAGTATCGTTTCCGACGGGACACTTCTTTCTTCCGATGGCGCACCGATATCGAACCGACTTTCTTGTGCCTCTACAACACAACACATTCGCGCGCCACATCCTTATCGTGGCCGCCACATTACCATTCGCTTGGCAAAGAACTGCCGGCTGCTGCCTGCTGGAGCATAAAAAACCTCTCAACGACTGCGCGCCTTGGGGCGAGGTCACCAAATCGTTTGCCAGCGAGCAAAATCGACATGCAGCAGAGAGCCAGCGGCAGCACACCCGGACACATAGTGTCTGTCGTAATCGTCCAAATCTCCCGGATACACTTCTTCTTGCCTGGCAACTTTATGCTTCTAAAGCTCTCTACAACCATCCCGGCTTCCGCGCGGCACGCTTTCAAACGGCGACGATGCCACACGGTTCAGTGCGGATCCATGGTTCAAGTGTCGAGAACAACGTGCCGCCGCCGCCACTCGCTCCGTCCGTCGTCCCTCGAGAGTCCTTTTGCCGGTACATATCGACACACGACGACACAAACGACGACCAGCAGCCAATACCTGCCAAAAACCCGGGCAAGAGAAATAAAACGGTACGGCGGGCGGTAGACGCGGCGGTGCTCTTGGGAAGATTTGGAAAATGACGATTCGGAAAAGTGGGAAAAAGCAAATTGAAATGTAAATACTTAAATAGTTTACCCCGGCTCGGTGTGTCCCATGTGTGTCTATTTGACAGCGCGCGCAGCGTGCAATGTTTGGGCAGGAAAATGCCGCCTCTTCGAGTTCTCGTCCTGAGGCGGCAGATTCCTCATAAGTGGCGGTGTGTCGGTCCACAAAGCTCACGACGATGCTGTCGACGTGTAACGAGCGTGAGAAAGCGAATGCCGGCTCTTGCCGAGGAGTTTTCCTTGTTTTCCTTTCTCCAAAGCGCCGGCGGGAAGGAAAAAGATTGTGTGTGGAAAGTGTAAAGGGATTTGTTCTTTTCGCCTTGTTATTCTTGTTGTTTGTTTTGTCCTCGAGGCGGCGACCGGGTTTTTTTGCCAATCCGATGATCGCTCGGAGATCGCGTATCACAACACACCACTTCCGTCGGTCCTTCCGGTTGACGGCGATGTTTTGCTTTGCACTGGGTGCGCTTTTTTATGGTACTTGAGCAGAGGAAACTTTGGAAACTTTTTACACTATCCATCTTCCAGGTCGGCCCGTGGCCACTAACGAGACAGCTTCATAAGTTTTTTGATGAACGGTTCTTCAACTCTCAGCGTTTAGTGTTTTTTTTGGTTTACGGCGAAAGTATCAAGATTTGTTCGGCTTTGTTTTGCAGCACATGATGTTTAAGAGTTTAGCTTGACACTTGTTATAGATTCTTTTTCGAAGGTTCTGTTTTCAATGTCTATTAGGTGTGCCTCACATTTTTTACGCCAAATCAGCCACGACCCAGTTATCTTTAGCCTGTTTGCAACATTTGACGATTGAGGGTGATGGTCCTTCAAGTCTTTGGATTGTAAATTATCGAGTACTTGACATTTCAAACCTCACACTTTATTTAATTTAAGCTCATATTCACCACGGGAATTATGTTAAGAAGGAGAACATCCGTTTTTGGTGTTTGGAAAAACCAAGCCACATATCGTTCAAGAGAAGCCAATGCACCCACAAGTAACTCTTTGATACGGATTTGGATCTAGTGATTGATTTTGCTTCGAAAAAATGAAAAAGGAGACGCCGTACTCGTCGATAACGAACGTACGCTTCGGAGAAAAGTTGGCTGATTGGTTTTTCGGCGAAATTGAAGTTAAAAACTTGGACGTCACTGGGTTTCAACGATACAATCGATATTTTGCGGCCAAACACTAATCAATGATGGAACTAAGAGCTAAGGCTTGTCTTGACGTTGAACTTGTCGAATGAGGCTTAGAAAATACAGAAATAGGGAATGCCCAAATCATCTTCTTCAGTCATACTACTTAAAGCTACCATAATTGCCTCCCGGAACCACGGTTAAGCTATTGTCACAAATTTGCCCGTGACTTGATTCTACAGCTCTCTGCACTTGCGAGAGGTCCATTGTTCAGGACACGATTAGCAGGATGTGCGCCGCGTGTGTATTCCGTTGGCCATATCGGGGCGCTATCTTTAAGGATGATGCGTTATGGAGCGGTGCAAATTTAAGCCCACTTCTGGTCCCCGGGATGAGATTATGTCCGCTGTTTTCGTATCCTCCGGTACTCCGGATGGTTGTGGACACGCGCTCTCCTTATCGGCCTGGGCGGGGTTAGAATAACCATTAATTTTTCCATGCGGCTCAGTCTTAAAAGGATGGAACGCCGACGCCGCGCGCCTATCATCGTCGGAGGCCGGATGCCGCCGTGAGCAAAAACTGGGCCAGCAGGGACGAGGTGTATAGTTCCCGGCTTGCGACTTGCGAGGGAAGTTTCGTTTTAATTTGCAGGAAGACGACAATACACCGTGTGCCGGAGGACGCCCCCTCGATATACGGTCGGTCGGTCGGTCGGTCGGTTGGTCGGTCGGTCGGTCGGTCGGTCGGTCGGTCGGTCTGTCCGTCCTGTTTGTTGAGGCCCAAAGTGCATTACATACCCGAGAGCCCCGAGAACGGAAGTTTCTTATGGCGCACGGCGAAGCATATTTAGCGCACTTTACGCAAGTACACCTCAGGTAAGCGTTTTAGTAGCGCGCACCGTACGAGTTCTCACGTCGGAACTGCTGCCACTTTGCCGGAGAACCCGGGGAGAACTTTGTGTTCTGGGCCGCCCCACAGATACTTCCTGTGTCGGGAAGAGCCTGTGTGTGATAAGCAGCCCACTCTCGGCGGTGTCTGTGGATTTTCTGGTCCTTCCGGAGGGCGGGGAGTTCGCCTCTCGGTTGGCAGTTCGTTGAAATTCATACTCTTTGGCCGCCGCCTCTCGGTGGGCGCGCGTGGCCATATCTGTGCCGGGAAGTTGAATAAATTAGGGAGCGTTTTTTGTGTTCAAACTCTACTGCGCCCCCAATGCTAATCGGAAGCCGCCACCAGAGTTGTCCGGAGTCTTGGCCCCACTTCCCGCACTACTTCGGAATGCTTATCAAGACCGGACACATTCATCTGCAACACTCTATCTTCTGATTATCAATTCACATACCACCGACCGGGCAGGGCATCTTCCGAGAGAAGTAGGTTCCGAGGTCCGGTCAAGGCACACGATTCTTTCTCACTCGAGGCCAGCCAATGACTTCCTCATCTATTATATGCACAGACAGAGAGAGAGAGTGTGGAAAGAGCGATTCACTTAAAGACCCACAGAGACCCCGCGCGAGATAAGCCGAGCGCCAGCCCCAGAAAGGACATGCCCTCGAGAGAGAAGTCGGATACGGTGCCGGGATGTGTGGATGATGTTTGGATAAGCCAACTCGCTGCCGGCAGATAGGATGCGACGGGTGGGGAAGGGCGGTATGAGAAATCTCTGTGGCGGAAAAGTTGTGGAATGAAATTTGAAAATTTAATTTGAATTTATTCCGCAACCGGACCCCGGACCAGCCCAGCCCAGCCAGCCAATAACCCACAGAAGGGAGGCACCGTTCACTGAGTTCACCCTCTAACTCTAACCCCTTCTCGGTTCCACTCCCCACGGATGTGTCCGTGTCCTGATTGTTCTATTCTGGCCCGAGGGGTCTTCCTTCGACTCTAAACACAGGGCGAAGGAGCGAGGAGCGATACCTGTTATCGCGCGCAGCAGAGAGGCAAACGATAAGTGGCCGACGGCGTGGCATATTAAGTTCCGGTTCCGGAGGTGGGGGGGCGAGCTAGGAAAGCGGTTGATTCCGGCCAAAGTTGCCACCGACGACGACGGTGCATTATCATCGTTTGGCTGTGTGTTTAAAGTTTTGTGAATAGTCCGAAGAGATAAGTCTTCGGGAGGGAAGGAAGCTCCAATCACGGACGGACGGACGGGAAGGACTGTGTTGAGAGGAGTTTTATCGTACTCCTTAACACGTGTGCCGAGATCTCAAGAAATGGGGCCTTTGGCGGGCCCCGGCCGACAACTCTCTTCGACAGCAGAGAATCCCAGAAAGCCAAACAAAGTTGTTGTGTGGTGTGGAGCAGCAACATATCACTGTGCTGCGCGGCGACGAGTCCTTGCTCTCGCTGCGGATGACAAGCCCGTCGGGTGTACCGAAGAGATGAGGCCAATAAAGCGAACAGCGAGCAGATACAGTTGTAATTAAAACTCAAAACACACTATTAGAGGCACCGGAGGAGACACCGCGGGACAAGTTCGGCAAGAATAAAGTTCTTGATAAACGGTTCTCTCTTCGGATGTTTGAAGCACTCTTTGTATTTTTAATTAACTTGTATTTATCATAGTCTCTAGTGCCTGACGCCGAACGGAGGCTCGAGTGTGATTCACCCCAAAATTGGCGCATAATTTTGCTGCTTCTCCACTGTTAATTAGTGTTTGCCTCGGGCCCGTGTGTGGTGTACGTCCGTTCCCTATTTTGTGCTTTTTATATATACTGTCTTTCAATTACACTTTCCCCATTTGGGGGGGAGAATTTACAAGAAACGATCACACGAAGCACACCGGGAGCCGCGGAACCCTGTTTATAAAATTCGTTAATACAGCAAGGATCACCCAGGGAGGGAATCGATGAGTTTGCTTTGGCGGGCGGAACGCGCACGCAAAGTGTGAGTAAAACACGGAAATCAAATATTTGCGGACCAGCCAGGGAACTATCTGCCGTGTATGTGTGTAAACACGGGCCTATTAACAGCGCTCTCGCCACCATGGTTCGCTTGTTCCGGTTGGGAATGCAGATGTTGCCTGCGTCGGCCTCGGGTTCTTTTTTGTTCATTTTTTGTTCAAAAATAAATGGTCCACGCTATACCACCACACGATAGGGGATAACAATAGGGGTAATTATGCAAACAAACAGCCGACAGACCGGGAACCAACCCAGGGCCAGGTCCTTCCTACCGGCTATGAGCACGCTCACATATGTAATTATGCACTCGCGGGCGGCACTGACGGGTGAGTTCTCTAGCGTTCGACGGGAGCAACTTTGTAGTTGATCCTTTTTCACTGCGGAGTCTTTAATAGCGAGTTGACAGCATTGTTGAAGGCTTCCGGAACTGCATTTGGACTTCCGCGCAGGATCGATCCGGAATGCGCACGGAGACCCCTGTTTAGTTACTAATTATACACAATAAGTAATGCCTTTAATGAAGAGAGCCAGAGAGTAGTCCATCATTCCGTGGCATGATATTCGATTGAAGCTCCGAAAATGATGATAGACCATAATGAAGGGAGGGCGGTGGCGAGGATAACGATTACTTAAGAATTGGCGCGGGGACCCTCCCCCGAAAAGGAAAAGAACGGGGAGTCTGGGGAGCGCTCGAAACCCAATTTGCCTACCAATATTTTACCAACAATCAAAATTAATGAGCCAATTTACATTGACTGACCTCCGCAAAGAGATAGAGACAGAGAGGATGTTGTTGAGAGGAGAGACACAACGCGGTCCCTTTCTTCCTTGCGATTCCCGTGGAGAGATGTATGGTCTGGACGTCGCCTCCGGCGCCCTTTCTTTTGCGGAAAAAATTAGGCCCCGGAACATGATGAATTGACGAGCCCCCGGGACGAGAGCGTTTGATAAATCTAATCGAGAATGAATTTTTCATAAAGCCTGCGTACCACAGGAACAGATGCCCCCCACGGAGAGAGCGAGAGAGAGAACTCCTACGGGAAGACATTTTCGTGGGTGATCGGCCTTCGGGAATTGGGTCCTAGATCCGGGAAGCGAGAATGTGACAACCCCTCTTAAAGTCCCAATCAATCTTGTCATTGATGGGGCGGGTGGACGAGAGTGACACGTGGTTGGCAGAAGAGAGACCTTAATCTTAAGGCCGCCAAGGGCCTCTTTAAAAAGGGAGGTCCTTTTTTCCGTCAACGGACCGACCGACTGACAGAGGTCGGCGACCCGCCAAAGGTGGTGCCGCGACCATCATCATCTCCGGTGGAACTTTGTTTGAACTTTGAACTCTCTTCCCACAAATGGCGTGGCGCACCGCGGAGAAGTGCCGGCGGTCGCCCACTTATGGGTCGAGTTATTTTTCGATTACCATCAGAGACCAGGACGAGGACACCGCCGGCGAGAGCACGCGCGAGAGAGAGAGCGATACAACGTGGGGAGATGACTCTCGTCCGAAGGACGAAACATTATTTCTTTTTGCTGCCGCCGCGCGCACGTGGCACGGATCGATAAATCCGTCGTCAACCCTTTTCCAGCAGCGGAAGGGCGGGCTACGTTGGATTGCGTTTGGTCCACCGGAAATGAGAAGTGGCCGCTGCCTCGTCATTATACGATGGGCTCGCGATTCGCTACACGACGCACTTTTCGGCCACATCAGTACACGCGGCACACAGAAAAGCCCGTCTTTCTCTGTAATCCAATCAAGATCCACACACTTTTCGGAACAGTGATTGAGGACTCCTCCTGCGCGGCCACCGATGAATCGTGTGTCTCCCGCCCGAAATGGATTCAATAAATTTCAAATCCGCGCCCATCGTCCGGGGAGCGTACCCGTAAAATGTTCTGGCTACTTCCGGACGCGGAATAAGCTCTCTCCCGGTCGGTCGGTCGGTGTTCAGGGGATGGCCAGACCAAGAACTGCGCACGTCGTCTCTGCGCCGCGCTGAAAAACAATTCCAATTCTCGACAAGATCTCCGTAACCGGAACTTTTCAACTCTACATATCACCGACGGGGGGAACCTGGGGATTGTGTTCGGGGCGGCCTACCGAATCCGGGCCCACTTCTCTCTGGGCCATTGTTTGTCTTGCTGTCAACCACGAACACCCGCGCGACGACCGGCCCCTCCCGGACTGATTGACTGACTCTCCCTGTCGACTGACGGATGGATGGCAGAACGACGACCATCATCCTGACAGAGGCGGTGTGGCGGAGTGGTCCTCCAGTAGCAGAAGGCCCCATATTTTCTGGCCGTGTGTCCGTGTGGAGCTAGCGAATTGGAATAAAATTTAGCCATGATTGATATCCTTCTCCTCGCGGTGCGCAGGATTTCAATACGACACTGCAGGACTGCGATCGATCCACCAATGGAGCGCTCGAGATTGACTGTGGCGGAATTTGTCCTCTCGGAGGGTCCTCCTCCATGTAATACTTATTCCCGGCGCTACCTTTTGCTGCTGTGGGTTTGGTGACGATAATGTGTTCCCGTAACACTTTCAGTCCAGTGTTGTTTCCGGTTTTAAGCTCCCGGGCAGCTGACGACAGCCAGCCAGCCAGTCAGCCAGCCGTGTGCAATTCAATACCCCGAGAGCTGGCAGCGAGCGAGCAGCATATTGGATTGGAAATGTTTTGAATTTTTACGACACTGCAGAGCAGAGCACCTGGTGGTGCGCGGATATACGGGCAAAGTTTTGCACCGGAAGTCGGTTCTCTGGTCCCCCAGCTCCGGGGTTGGAGCTCGCAATGAATGAAATTTAAAATGAAAATTCACCACACAACGGACGGCCACACGACGACGACGATCCGGACGACAATTCATTTTCCTATTATCCGGGTATCCCCACTCTCGGTTTGGCTGCGGCCACCGATTGGTGCAGGATTCGGGAGTTCGGATTTGAGCGGACGCGGGGAAACACCATTTTCGTGCCACTTCATTTGGTTTGTGGCCACCTGTTTTTGGTGGCTCCCAGTACCCGTTTCTCTGCCCCTGCATGGCTAATTTTTCACACTCGGACCACCCCAAAAAAGCGGGTCCTCTCGATGTGTAGGCTCTCGAGACGTCGCGGGAGACTGAGAGACGAAATCGTGACGATTCAATTTTGCTTTGACAAATTGAGTTTTCGTCAATGCGGAACACGACGACGGCGCCATGTCAGAGCGAGAGAGACCGGGAGAGGGGTATGTGTCGTCGTTCCAGTGGTGAGTGGCCCCATTGTTTTAGTTCCTCTTCTTCGGGTAGAGACTTCTTTTGGTTCTTCATCCCGGCGCAAAGGAAGGCAAATGTTTGTGAGCTCAACGAGTTGAGTCGTCGTCCTGGTCGTCGTCGCAATCCTTTCATCCAGCTGTCAGACGCTGCCCCGGGATGACAGTTGTGTGCTCCTCTCAGGTTGGCTCAGGTTTTTTGTGCCCCACAACAAACAATCGGCATTCTCGAGGAGTGTCCCCGGATCAGATTTGAGGACCCCGGAGCGAAAGAGTTTGTTTGGATCGATCCGGGATCCGGTGGAGAAGTGTGTTTAACCAGCATTTCCAGCGACCGACCGACCCCTCCACATATCGTGTTTCAATTTATTGACAATTTTAATGGTTTTTCGGTGACGGTGAGTACACGACTCCAGGAGTCGACAAGGAGTGGAGCTTGCGCCGCCCTAGTGTGGTGTGAGTCGAGAGTCAATATTGCGCTCGTCGCCGTCGTGTTCCGTCGACAGAATAATTTGAATTAGGAGATAGACGGAGGATCACGGTGAGAGTGACACACGACGACGACGACGACGACGACAACGATCCGGTTGTGGCAGTTGATTAAAGCAATTGTTGAAGCACACTCCACTCCGGCACTGTGTGGAATTGATCATGTAACGTAGTGTCAAACGGCGGCGGGCCAACAACCCGCGCTCTGTCTGGAATGAATGGTGTAAGATCCGACACACTCCGGCCTCGAATTGGTTTTTATGAAAATATTAATTTTCTCCTCGATAGTTTCAGGGAAATTACTTTAGACCACGGTGACACCGTCGACGGCCCCGGGGGCTCCCCGAATATTCCACAAATTGAATGTGCTGATTGAGTGCTGAATGTGTCTTCTGGAAATAGAGTTCTCCGCCTCCGACATCCGATTCCCCTTTTTAATCCAATTTGGGGACGGACACCACCATCGTCCAATCATGTTTTAAACGGCGTGAACTTTTTCGGGGGAGATCTCCGTTCTGTCGTTCCGAAAATAAAATGCCCATAAATAAATGCATAACGACGATTAAAAGTGGCACACAAACCGCACGAGGATAAAAAAGGATGGCCGGGTCTCCCCCCACGAAGGACTGGACACTAAATGGCGACGCTCACCACCCTCGTTTCCATCGGCATCTCGGCATCGGTTTCGGTTTTAACTACTGCAATCGGAGTGCCGTATCAGTTCCCGGGGAGAGCTCGCCACGCCGCGGACCGAAAGTTTGGCCCTTTTTCGGCAATTCTTTCGCTAAAACAATTACCCCCCCCAAAAAGTGGTGGTATCCTGTCCCGGTCCCCGTCCCCCGGATGGGTGGGTCGTTTTTATGTTGTGAAGGGATAATTAAAATCACTTTTCTCTCTTTCTTCTCCCGGGGATCTGAGCGAAAATGTTATTCACAGAAAGTTGTGAAAGGGTTCGGAGAGGACCAAAACGTGTACCATAAAACGTAGAATCAGGTCCCCCGTCCCGACCCGACTCACCCGGATTCTAGGGTCAAATGAAACGTTGTAAAACTTTAATGCCCTTTGAAGGGTAGTGGCCGGCGGACTCGGCTCCTCTAGGATTGATGGAAGTTTCGTCTCGCTCCAGCGGGTGTCGTCTCAAACGGGTCTAGAAGTTCGGATCGGATCGCATTAATGGAGTGTGCCAAGGCGATTCGCATCCGACAAAAGAGCGCGACCGCCGCCGGCTTTATGCTACTGCGGGGGTCAATGTTGTTGAATTGAATAAATAGCTGGGCCGGAAAATCCAAGCCGAAGTGAGGTGGCCTCTGTTGACCCCTGGTCGGTCCCCGGTGTGTTTGGGGTGAACCCTGGCCGATGTCTGGCGGCGCCCACGAAGAGAGCAAGAAGCTTCTCTGTCGAGAAGAGGGCAGCAGCCGGAACGGATCGGCCCGGACACGGCCGGGATATTTACGGTGTGTTGTTGTGTGTCTGTATCGAAAACAATGCCGCATGCCGTGGTTCGTGTCCGTCCAAAGGACCTCGAACGCCGGTTTCTTCCGCTCTGTAGCCTCGACAGGATCTTGAAGCATGTTCCGCCTGGATGCGTCCCCGGAATGCATGTAAAGGTAAAATTGGCACACATCTCGTGGGACGAGGAGACCTGAGATGAGAGTGGCTGGCTGACCTCAGGTGGCTGTGTGGGTGTGATGGGAAGTTTGGCGCCGCTCTCTCGAGGGGAAACTAATCGGCTCCCGCAATCCAGGACCAACGAGCCGCCGGATGACCGCGTCCGAGCATTAACCTTCTTTTCCAATCTCCATAAAAGTTTTTTGCTTCTCATTGACCTTCCGGGCAAGAGAGAGAGAGAGAGGAGGTGCTGGACGCCATCTGGCCCCCGAACCGGAACAACGGACCCAGGGTCCCTGGGACCAGGAGTTTGATTAATTTCCCGTGCCCTTTGTGTGTTGCTTGCCCAACCCAGACGAAGGCGAAGTGTTGTGTGCTAATTTTTTCATGAGTTATTACCACCAACAGCCGAGGATAATCACCCACGAGGGACATTAGCGTCGGGACTGGCACCGCGCCTCGGCACACAGGTGCCCCCGGATCGCCTCTCGACCTCGTGTCCATCACAAGCGCAGATGCCTATCGCGTTTTCATCGCCCAGAACCATCTGTTGGGGCTCGTTTTATGCGTCGGGACACACTGGCACATGATGGACGTGGAACGTGGGCCGCGACCGAGAGAGGGACAGAGGGGGATGTACATAAATTGAGTTGCGGTCGGCGTGATGTAACGCAACCTGCGAGACCCACAAGAACTTTGGCAGACCCGCCGCCGATGAATAATTGAAAAGGATTGGCGCAAAATTTGTCACTAACCGCCGGCTCAGCATCTAAATCTCATTCGGCTGGCTGGTCGGCCGGAAGTGTACAAATCAGTTCTTCATCCTTCGATGCCGCGGACCAGGAAGGAGAGAAAGAGGCGAATGACGAATTACTCTAGGGATCCACTGTTTTGCGAGTGCGCCGCGGATCCCGGTCCGGCTTTCTCGAGCTCCCCAGCGGTTCGACCACTACTGGTGGCGGCCATCATTGAAGGATGAAACTGACTCTGAGGTCTGTTGTGTACTTTATGGGGATTTGCTAAATGGGCTCGCGTCGTCCTTAGTCGCAATTTTGTTCAAGGACACACAGGGCCTAGTAACTCTAGCCTCCTCCAGTCGATTTCGGCCGGCGACAAGGAACTCCCTATGATCGGCTGCACCTTGCACGGTGGAAGTCCCAATCCCAATCCAGTCGCCTCCGAATTGTCGTAAACTTTTAAGTGCTCGTTAGTGTTAGGCCCCAGTTACGGTAGCGCCCGAACCGGAACCGGCTATCAATAAGTAGCTTCACTAAAAACGGCCCATAATGGCGGCTCAGCAGCTCTCTCTGACAGCTGGAAGAAGTGACGTGCCAACATCGAAACATAAAATCGGCCCACGGACGGACGTGCGCCTCGCATTGATCTGTTTGCTTCGTCGGACCTGGCTGCGGCTACTACTACTTCCGGCGGCGCGTTCCGTGTCTGCGGATACGAGTTTTATTGCGGTGCTGTGGCCACCGTTTGTTGCTGTTTTTTTTAGTTTTCTTCTCTGCCCGAAGACCGACTTTCCATCGTCCGTTAAGAAGCGTAATTTCCCTCCGGAGAGAGAGTGGTGTGGCCACTTCCCGGGGATGAGCTTTTCCTGGGATTTTCCCGGCCACCCAAGGGAATTTTGCTCGGGTGCGGGCGAATTCTTTCCCTTTTCTTCGTGCAGTCCCAGCCCGTGTCCGGGCTGGGCGGCGTTAATTTAATAGAAAACCGGACCGGATCACTGCAAGAGGCCAGATCGGCCCTTCTAGAAAGCGGGAGGAACACAAGAAGCTTTTAGTGCCCCCAGCGGACTCATTCCGTGATTATTGCTGCTCTATTAATGGTAATAAATTTTGCCTTTTAAAAATATTATCCTGTCTCTGCGCGATGCGCTGTCACTGTCGGCCCGGCCGTCAAGAGTCCCGGGTCTCGCGTGCATTGATTTATTACGTTTCAGTGCAGCACTCTGGTGGGAGTTTATCGTCGAGAGCCCCACAGAGCCCCGGCTCCCCGAGCTGGGACTTGGGTTTGTTTAAAAATTCGTGATTAAAGCGACGCCGGCAGAACCGACGTCGTTCTCCATAAACAAATTACCTTAATAGGGGCGGCCACATCGTCTGTCTGTTGTGGCCTTCCTTCCCAAAACCTCACAATCGATCCCCAGCACCAGCAGCACTCTTTGAATGCCTTCGTACAGGTAGTGTCCGGGGTTGGAGAAAAAGTTGGACACACTATCTTCTTCCGGGGCGCATATCCACACACGACGACGGTGATGATGATGCTGGGACGACGGTGGCCACACCGGACGCCGGAGTTTTTGTGCTGACTTCATAACAATTTAACGGCGCCGCGTCGCACTATCTTAAGTACATCCGGCTTATTTATGGCCCAAAAATAGACCTCCTACTGCCGGTACGATCCTCCGGAACATGCGTTCCCGTTCGTGTCCTATCGAGGAGACAATCTTTTCACATACTGCTTTCAATAACAAAAACCGAGAAAGCCCGAGCCCGAGCCCCGAGAGATGATCCTGCTGCTGGTGGTCCCGTCCTGGATCCTGGTGTCCGGGCGTGTGTCCTGGTAGACGTAACGCAGAACCCTAGAAAAAAACACATATTTCGATTTCAGGGGCAGAATCGGGAACAGAGGATTTCTGCCATCATGGCGCAATGATTCCGGGGGACCTCACGATGCATTTCCTTATTCGCCAGAAGAGAAAAATGCAATCAACCTAACCTACCTACTACTACGACGAGAGTCGGACGTGTGTTCTCGGGGGTCACTGCACAAAGTAGCGCCAGATGCCTCAAAGTTTCCCAAAGAGGAGGGACCTCAACACCAACACACGGGGACCCACGGGATTGTTGCCGGGCCCCGGGTCCCTGTTTGCAGTGGAAAATGATTTTCCTTCCTTTTTTATTATTTTAATATTCCTGGGCTCGTTCCTGGTGGCGGCACAACCAACTACCGGGGCGGTTTGACCGGTCCGGTCCGGTTGGCCACTCTCGCTAAATTCCTTGCACTCACACTCCTGCGGTCCTCCCGGCCGGGTACTGTGGCCGGAGTGCTTGTGGATGTCGGAGAATGTGAGTTATGCTGCATTTTCAGCGTTTAACTTCTCCCAAACTTTTCCCAAGACTCCTCGGACGGACGGACGGACCGGGCGGGGGGGCCAGTTCTACTTTAAATTCCCGCGCAGGCCCCCTCAGCCAACACCACCCACCTCACCTAGCAGACCTTGCTCGAGAACGGAGCAGATTGTGCTACGATTTGCTGCCTCGCTCTCGGCGTTCGGAGGATGTAAAATTTAAATATACGGTTCATTTTCGTTGGTTGGCCCCGTTCTACTGCTGCTGGGGTTCTGCAAGTGAATGTACTATAAATTGCAGCAAAATCACGATAAAAACACCAGAAAAGCCAGCAAAGGAGTGTTTTACAAATTTAATCGCTTTGTAACTTTGTCTGGCGCGCGCTCGCACACCCGCCTGAGCAACATGTTCCGACTTCGTTCCCTTTTTTTCCTCCCATTGTCGGCTTTTTTCTTTCACCTATTCTCTCGACCAAGACTTTAGAACAAAAAGAAGGGTCCTTTGAACGTCTTTCTTTCTTTCAGTCGACTAGTGTTGGGGTTTTTTTTTGCCGGAATAAAGGGCGGAATGGCGGCCCTCACGGGGGACGATGGATCAACGATAATGGCATTATATTGAAGGTGGAGACATTATTTTTTCGCGCGCGCACACCGAACCAACCACTTGTGTGCACTCACGCACCAGGCCATGCCTGGCCGTCCCCCGGACATAATAATGCATTCATGAATATTAATCGAAACCCGCTCAGTGTCACGTGTAACGGAAGATGTAAATGGTAGCAATTAAGTAGTAGGGGTCTCGAAGACGCCTAATTATTTACTGCATTTTCCCCACTTTCCCCACTAAAGCGGCTCCATTGAAATTTCCAAAGCGAACGAGAAACTAAAGGGCCAAGCCCGAAGCCCGTCCGAAAAGTTTCTTTTCATTGTTCCAACTAGTCCCGTACCCGGGGGCGACGGCGTTGCCTCCGCTTCTTAAGCTGTTTTTTTTCTTTCAAATTCGGTTTGGGGTCCTTGAAGTTGGTTTTAGCTTCCGTGACTATTCAAGGAATTTTTCATTTGAATTTCGTTTTGAGGAGGATCGGCTTTTAATTAAATGGTTGGTTACAAATCTGACGGTAAGCAGGTCACATACAAGTATCGGTGGATTGATGTTTTCAAAAAGAATAATCATAGCTCCAACCCTCAACTTCAGAAATATAGGGAATCTGTCTCTCTCAATCAAGCGAGTTGATAAATTTACTATTGAATAATTTACTGTTATAATCCTGCCTGACTTACTTCATAAAATTCTCCAGGTATTCTATCCACGATGCTGCAGTTGATAGCATTTACGCCGTTATTATCATAAACACCTTTGGCATCCGCGCTACATCTGTCAATTGTTTCGCGAACTGTCTGGTTGATGCATCTTTTCGCATTTTCCGCAGACAAGCTACAGGAGGGGACAAACAGACATTCATTTTTAACGACGACGATGAGAGGGACTTGTGCTGTATCACCGCGCTCGATCAATTCAATTCGCGTTCCAAACTTAACGTCGTCGTGGTCCAAGCATTTTTTGGGGCATTATTTTTTAATATTTTCCTTTTGGCTGGCGGCCGTGAGGGACGGGACCCCCAAAAATGGCGCAGACCACGGGGGCGCGCGCGTATCAGGAAGCAATAAAAGCATTTATCTGCATCATCTTTCGTCCGTTACACTTTCTTTCTTTGCTACTTTCCTGCAGTCGCGAGCGTCACGCGATCCAGCCCGGGGTTTTTGGGTGTTGGTGGCCGGCCTTGTCAGAGGTTAATAAAAAAAAAACCTGTCGAAGAAGCGGCAAGGACACGCAGTGTTAGGGTGAGATTGGGGCCCGCCGCCGTTGCGCAAAACATGCTAAATAATAACGATTATCAGAGAAAACACAGAGAGTCGGCATTCCGTTCCGTTCACGGCGCGCCACGTCATGTGCCGTGTTGTGGGTCATTAAAATTAAATTAATGAAACTCCACACTACTGACAGATGTTGTTTGCGTTCTCTCCGGGGGACGGAAGGTCGGTCGCTAGGACGGACAGACGGACTCCGAAAAAGTTGTATCGGAAAAGTTGTGTCTCCCACTGGCATACAATTTTCCGTTCCGGGGCGCAACTTTTCGTGAAAACTTACGAAATATGGACCCAAGCTAAGTTGTTCCGCCCTCCACGCAGAAAGAAAGCTAATCAAAGCTAACGCTCTCCCTTCGGCTTTCTTCCTGGCTGCCTGCCCTGCGATGTAAATAACATACGCCACAACATAAACAGGCCCGACGACGACGCGACCCGGCCCAATCGATTAACGAATGGTCTCCTCTCTCTTCACGAGCGTGACATCGTTCCGTAATTAGCGACAGCATAATTTATGCTGCAAACGATCCGTTTTGGGAGGGTGACTGCGGTGACGACGGCCTGCAAATGGCAGAGTGCCGGCCGAGGGCCAAGCTTTTCTAATCGCAAACGAGACCATCAAGTTAAAAAAAGGGGAGTGTTCGGGGGCAGCAGCAGGACGTCGTCTTAGACGTCTCGCGGGGTCCAACTTAAATACCGTGTAATGCGCTCCGGGGCTCCCCTCTCCCAGGACAGGCGGCAGGTAAAAGGTTCCTTAAAAAGTCTAAGTGGAAAATGGTCAACCGTGAAAAGAAATGGGCCCAAGAAATGGGTATGCAAATTTTCGTCGGCAAAGGGCAGGACGGACCTTTCCTTGAGGCCCCCTCCGGGTTGTGGAAGATTTAGCGCGCTTGACTAAGGGTGGTGGCCGGTCTCATAGTTTGTCTTAAGGATCCGATTTTTTCCGGCTTCGTTCTCTTCTCTTTCTCTAAAGCTACCCACCGAGCCGCCCCCCGAGAAAGGATGGAAAATTCATCAAACTGTCACGTGAAGAACTTTTCCTTAGTCCGGGCTGCGTCCCTTGCGATGTTGCTGCTGTGTGTCTTTTGGGTTTTCGACACACGGGGGGAGTCCCCCTTTTAAATCCTCTCTCTCTTTCTCTCTCCGTCAAGTGGCCAGTGGTAGTGCCTAATAAACCCTTATCATTAACACACCGACGGGGACGGAACGGGGGAATCCGGAATCCTTCCGCCGGAAATCGCCAGAGATTTCGAGACAAAAAGAGGCCACGGAGAAAAACGGAAACTAAAACTTTGTCGACACAGCCGGCCGCCCGCCCCACACACGAAACGTACACAAAATACTTCCGGCGACAAAAGCCGAGAAAACGCGCGGTGCGCGGGAAAGATGAATAAAAGCATACGTTCCGGATTTCCCATTTTTTCCAGCCTCACCTTCGGCCACATCCGGTGGGTGCAAAATCTGTGGGTGGCAAACCGCAGCAGCAGCGGCGGCGGCGGCGCACACTAAATGTGATAAACGGTGGAAAACTTTCCGTCGACGAGGAGGTCTCTCTCCCGAGGGAGACGTATAGAGAAGAGGCCTCCAAGAAGACGACGTGCACAGAGAGAGAGAGAGAGAGAGCAGGTCCTTGCGCGCCTTTGTTCTGTGGGTGTGTTGTGTTAATAATAAAAAAAGCGGAAGCCTTCCGAAAATAAGCCGGAAATAGGGGCCGCCACCGCCGACGCCGAACGCTGGCGCGTAAATTTCGGCTTCGAGGAAATCCTTCTCCGCGCGTGCACTTCTTTTTTGTTCGGGAGGTGTGTTCCTTGGGATGTGTGCGGCGCCCGGAAAATGGCAACAATTTCCACGAGTTTATTTCTCATTCATTCCTCTCTAACTCGATAAAGCCTTTGTTGTGCGTTGCCGGTGCTTCTTCCGGTTCGCTGGCTCACTGGTTCGGGGCCGTCGGAAAACCCCTTCTTTTTGCGCGCGAAAATGTATATATTTCCCGCGCCGCGCCACGCCTCGCCACGCGTGGGCACACAAAGTTTTTGAAGGTTTTATTTGCAACATTGCTGTTTCTCATCGGCCGTCGGCCACACTCTGGCCGGCCGGCCTCTGTCAGCAACAGAGAGGCCGCGCGCTGCGCAGGCAGTTTTCCAATCATCTTTAACCCCCCGCGCCACGTCTGCGTTGGTGGCTGGGTTCGGAAAAGTCGGAGGCCCTTTTCCGGAATAAGGGTTTCGTCCCCATAAATGAATCGCCTTTATTTTGGTCTCGCCTTTGCTGCAGACGTTTCCGGGCAGCGGGCCCGCCCGCGCGTTGTGTCCCAGGTTTTAAAACCACTTGCGTATTTAAAATGCGCACCAAATGCCTTCGCTCCTCTTCTCGGTGTGTGGAGTATGCAAACGAAAGAAATTCCCCGTTTTTTTGCGTCCAGCTCACCTCCGTCCGTGTGCTTTCCGCATTTTGTTATTATTATGCTGGCTTTTCCGAAGGGCCAGAGCGCCGCCAAGTCGTTGGTTCTTGTATTTTGTGATTCTTTTTAGCACGCTCCGGTGCCATACACTACTCTACTCTGCTGCTGCTCTCTGTGGTGTTGTGGTTTGTGTCATTGTGTCCCCCATCGCCACCGTGTTTTACGTTACTGTTTGCCTTCATTTTTATATGAGCTTTCTAGCGACTTCTTATTTTTGTTGATGACGCGCGCTCGCTCTGGGTTGTTGGTGTTGAAGTTTATGTCAAGACAATCCTCGGGAGCCCGGGAGTGGCACGCACTTTTGCGCGTCATCACCGAGAAATGGTAATTAGTTCGCGAAATTTACTGATGCCCGTCTCCCCACCGGGGATTGATCCACTCGCGGTTCCGTGTGTGCGCGTGGGTCCTTCCGAGAATCCGAGTCAAAAAAACGGTGCCGGATCGGTAATTGGTGTTACTGTGCCTTCTCAGCTTTTTTGAAAGGATACACCAAATGCCCCCGAACCGAACCGATTCTCCGGAATCGACCTCATTTTCATGCCCTCCTTCTCTATCTCTATTCCTTGAAACGTCGGAAAGAGTGTCTAGCAAGATTGGGTTTTTGGGTGGGTTCATTGGGTTTTCGAAAGAAGGAAACACCGTGGATCCGTTTCGGAGCCCGAGACCCATTCAGTGTTTTCATCCCTCGAATTTTCCACGAAACCACGGTGGTGTCCCAAGCCGTACGCCGTTTATGCAACGCGTCTCTGACGCCATTTGAGGAGCGGATACATGTACGTCATTTATGCTGTGGTTTTTAAAGCTTTAAAAATATAAGGTTGGTCATAAAGAAATCCATTATTTTTGTATGAACTTCAACCATTTTTTTACATTTTTTCTGATAGTCCTATTCGGGTCCTCGTTTTTTTTGGAAAATTTGTTGCATTTTCAAAGGTAGCTTCATAATGCCTCTGTTGTGGAAGCCTTGATCCTTCGAACGGTGCACTTGTTCACAGCAGAGATCTGAAGTTAGTGTTTGGCCACACGGAAGCAACTCATAATAAATGATTCCTTTCAAGACACACCATAGCGAACCTCCCTGGCCTTTAGTCATCGTTTGACCCCCGTTTGAGCTGAGAGATGGGCAAATTGTGTCGAACGGGGATTGCTTCGAATAAACATATTTTGAGGTTCTTCTGAATTTCAATTTTCGATCATTTTGTTGGCCAACCTCTCACTATCACGAACGCGCCCAATTCACGCTAATTTTTGTCTCCGCTTTATGACACCCTAACATATGCTCTGTCCTGTGTTGCACTTACTGTCAGACGCCAGAGTGGCAAATTCAATTACTAAGCTGTGCTGTGCTCGCTCAGGGGGCAAGCAAGCACCACATGTTAATGTGTGGCCATAATGCTCCGAAATGTAACGATACACAGTCAGTGCTCCTAGTCGTTTCGGTACTACTTATGTCGCCGCTGCACGGATTAAAGCGAACCGGCTGGCCTGGCCTGGGCTGGCGCACCCCGTCGCCCTAGTGTCACAATCTCTGTTAATCCAATTTGCTCATTTTTTATGCGTTTTGCGCTTTTCGTGTGGTGTCCGGTGGTGGTGGTGGTCCCCGAGATAAAAAAGCGAAGACTCTCCCCGACGAACCCGGCGCTCCCGCATAATTAATCCACACTACCACCACTACTACTGCCATCGCGACGAAGGATAAGGGGCGGTCGCACCAAAAAAAGGATCTTCCGTGGTGGGCAAAAAAGAACCGAGGAACAACCCTCCACAACAACAACAACAACAACGGGTCGGGCCAGGCGCGCCGCTATCTCTCTAACTGCCTTTTGCTACTTTTAATATTTTGCCGACGGTTTATTTCATCGCAACGCGGGCAACCCAAAGGAGGGGGGTTCCGTAGTGTGCAGGTTTTTGTCGCATCATATCACAACAATCGGGGCCACAGTTCCTGCCGTCACCCGCCCGTTCCTCCGTGCATTTGTTTAAGGCTGTTAATTTTCCAACGAGGCCAGGGCTTTTTGGAGTTTTTTTTTTGGGTGGAAAATATAGCAGCATCAGCGCAAGCTCTCTCCAACCCGTTCCGGACCGCTCAAATCAAGCAAAAAACTCGTGGAGGTAGGTGCGCCGTGATTGTGTTTTCCTCGATTTTCCCTCCGTTTCAATTGCTGTCGGTCGGAGTTTTTTGGCACGGCGGAGAAAGATCGTCAAAAATGCAGAACCGCCCAAACCGTGAACCTAAAGCTCTCTCGCTCTCTCTCGGTCGGTTCCCTCCCCGTTAATGGGATTATGAGATATTGGATTACAGTTTTTCGCGCGCGCATTTTCCGCATTTCCGCTTCGTATCTTCCGCTTCCATGAGGAGCCAGCAGAGAGACCCTTCAGCAGCAGCAACGTGAGCTCATAAAACATAAGAGTTGCGTGCCCCAGAGTGTATGTGTGCTGTGTTGTGTGTATTCGCCGGCCCGGGCCAACCTGTGAAGGGTTTTTAGGTAATTAATTCTTAGAAATCACGCAGAGCCGCCGGCCCCCGATGCCGCCCGTCGGCTCAATAAATTTACCGGAAAGTGCCTCTCGATCTCGATCATTATTAGTGGTGGTGGCAGTGGCAGCGGCAGCGGTGTGTGATCGCCACGGGTTAATTTCGGTAAGTGACGGAGAAACGAGCGGCGGTGCGTGTTAAGCTGCTTACAGCGCCAGCAAGCGAAAAAAAAAATCCAGGATGTGTGTTCCGCTTCTGCTACGTGCGTCCCTTTTTACGGTACGGTACGGACGGACGATAGTCTTCAACGACCGTTCCGTTTGACACGAGGTCGGTGGGACTTTCGTCCGTTTGTAAGGCCATCTACTCCAGAGTGTGTTGTCAGCTGTGTGTTCGTGATTCGTGAAGTGTCCCCGTCCGATTACATTAACTCCAACTTCCAGCTACAGCCCCAGAGCCGAGAGCGAGAGAGAGAGAGAGTAAGTAAGTAAACATGAGTGTGTTTGGGACCCCCGGGGGTGGAAAAACTTTTATCTTTCTAAATAACATCATCACCTCGTTAAGTCGTCTCGCTCACCACCGAAATGCGCTCACCGATTAGTATTATTTATGATCCCAGTGCCGTCGCCTCCTCTATCTGTGTCCCCATGGGGTCTGTCCAAACATTTCTGCAACTTCTCCATTATTATATGCCGCCCCTGGGCGACGACGATGCGGTGGTTGGGAAATCGCATTATGATGTCCCTGTCCGCCGCCACCACCACCACCACCGTCGTTCCTTTATCAGGCTTCGGACGCCCGTTTAGTAGGCTTCATTGGTCCCGGTTCTCGACGGCCGAATCGAATGTGTGAATCCCCTACGCCCCTGGGCCGCGTCGGCACACTGGTTTTGTTTAAATTATCACGTTCAGTGCTGCCAGCCAGAGCTCCTCTTTGATGTTGTGACCTCTCTCTTCTGCTGGGCGATATGCAAATTTGCCTGCTCTCCGGGGGCGGACTACCCGGGACCGTATTTAAATGTAATACTTTCTCTGCGATGCACATCTCCGGTGCTGCTGGTGCTGGCTGTGACCCTACCGGGGTCAGATTGAAATTAAATCATTCGCTCTAGCCACACACAGCACCGAATTTGCTTTCGAATCCAAGTGGCGGGCTCGAGACCGACGTCAGTTGGCAAATCCTGGTGCTAAACGCAACCACGTAGAGCTCTGTTTTGTGTAGAGAGCCCTGCTAAGCTTCACATGTGTTCCACATTCGACAGCACACAAGCCAGAGAGAGAGAGAGAGGGACAGCAAGAGTGGGATATAAATTTTCCATCGTCTTGTGAATTGTTGATTTATTGCCAGTTCATATAAAACAATATATTTTGGCTCGGTCGTCGTCGGTTCCGGTGGAGTTCTATGCACCGGCCACCCACAAACCGGGTTGTTGTTTTTCGTACCTGTCAGCGGTGTGTAGCGTTCTTCCCCCCCACGTACGGGCGGCCCCACCCGAGAGGAGCCTCCAGAAATCCCGTTTTTCCGAAACCAACGACGGTGTCGGGGCTTGTTGTCGGTGGTAAATATGCACCGCGCGCCGCCGCGTCCACACAGGAGGATCCTGCTGGCCCGGTAGCATATTTGCATTTTCAGCTGTCGAGCGATTTTCCCACGCTCAGCAAAACATACCCCACTGGCCTGGCCTGGCCTGGTGCTGCAATGGAGAAACAATAATAATATCCACCTATCAGCATTTATGATGATAACGTGAACGTGTGTGGAACGGCTCTCTCGCTAAACGGGGGTCCTCCTTTCGCTGTGCTTCATCGAGTAATTTTGGGCCCTCCTCGTCGGCGGGCGCGGTGCATGTGATGTGCTTGGGGTCTCATCCAACCTGCCCCCACAATTCCCGGCTTTTAATATAAGTTTTCATTTGAGGTGTAATTAATGGCTTATGAAATTTATTTTCTTCCTTCCGTTGTTTGGTTTTGGGGGCAACAAATCATCCTCTGCGGAAGGCGTGGTGGATCCTTCCGCGTGGGAATGTCTTTAATATACCAGGTCCAGGACAACTGTGCTAGTGTGGCCACAAAATAGTGGGACGTTGGAATTTAAAGCACACTTCACCTCGCCATGATCCGGTGGGCTCCAAGTCATGAGAATGACGAACGACGATTATCTAACAGACTTTCCGGGCTTCTTACAATTTGAATCCAGCAGGCATCGATTGCGCTGTTAGAGGTGATCCTGAGGGTGGTGATCCCTTGAGTGGACTTGAAATTATATTAGGAGTGGACATTAATTCTTGCCGTTTTACAATACAGCTCCTGTCATTACGCATCTGTCACAGTGTATGTTTTTTGGTTGAAGTGCCAAAGAACATCCTCTGTTAAGCATCTGAAAATGTCGAGTTTTGTTCCTGATAAAGTGTTTTTGCAGGGAGTACTTCTTCATTACCAATAGTGGTCTCCAAAAAGGCTAATGAGGACGAATGGACAACATCGCTCGATCGGGATGCATGTCGCACACAAAAACAACAAAAAACCTGCAGAAATGTTAGGATTTAATCAGTTTCCCATCGCCTGAGTGCCAAGAGAATGATTAGAAAAATGTCTTATGGTTTTCACAAGAAAAAAATATTGAATGAAAGAAAACCGTTTGCGAAATTTTGAAAAGAAAGGGTTTTTTGCATCGAATTGTCATTGGTTATGAAAAGGAGAGTTGTTACGAGACTTCTAAATGGAAAACGGCCTGGGTCCTTCGCAAACGAAGCGAAATATTCACTGCGCAAAGGTTATGCTGTGCCGTGGGTGGGATATGAAAGGTGTGGTGAACTATGAGCTTTTAAAACCTTATGAAATTATTGATGGACAATCCCATCGACAACAATTAATGCGTTTGAAGCAAACTTTGGCCAAAACTAAGCTAATGTTTCACCATGACAACAATATCGATTGCGATGGAAGAGGTGATCCTGACCGTGATCCCTTGATTGGCCACGAAAGTATAAATTAAGATTTATCTACTTACGTGACGCAGTCTCTCTACTTTTCAACCACAGTGTCGTATCCACGACGAAACGGCTGAGTTAATTCCCTGCTTCACATCGCAAGGATTAAATATGGCAAAGAAAGGATCCCGGCCCCGGGTTAAGGATCCATTCCGCCGCCGCCATGCTGGGTGGTTGACCCATTTTCCTCGTTGCGTCCTTCAATACGCCATCGCGCGACGGCGGACGGAAGTGCGCGCGCGGCAAATCATAGAACAATTTGTTTCCCACACTCCTCTCTCCCGCGCGGATCCTGGGGGTCGTCGTTTGACGACAATCTTGAACACATTCCACCGCTGCCACCGTGCCCGAGAGCGCCGCAAATCCGATTTCCTGCTCCTCGGCGCCCCCATGTGTATGTGTGCCCCGAAGCATAAACGGAAGTCAAATGGAGGGGTGTGGGGAGAGGGAGCATCCGGCCCCCGAGAACGGGTGGCCACGTGGGGCGCAAAACAGACAAACCCCCCGCGGCGGGGGCGGGCTCTTGCCAGACAGCTGTCAAAAGCGAACGTCTGTTGCGGCGGGATGCGTGTGCTCCTCTTTTGGCCATTGGTGTGGATGTGTTTGTTGTTTGTAAATGTGTGATTGGAGTGTGCAAATATTGTGCGTCTGTGTGTGTTCTCGACGTCTCCGCCATTGGAAAAAGCAGATCATCGCCACCCGACCGACCGACCGACCGAATCCTTGAATGGATTTCTGTTTGATGATCCTGGGGCGCAGGTTGTTTGGGGCCGCACCTTCCGGCTCCTCTTCCGTGCGCTATAATGGAGCGAATATAATTTATGTTGTTCGTGCACGGCCCCGCCACGGCACGGGAAAAATGAGCGAATCATTGCGTGTGTCGGTCGTGAGCCGAGGAGCGCCACCACCACCACCATTCCATGAGCCGAGAGGTCTCTTCTGATCCTCCCGTGCCATTAGTGGGGCTTTTAGCGCCGGCCGTGTCAGGCCTGTTGCGGGCCTGGCGCAGGCTTTTATCGCGCGCCCGAGGGCGACGACCAACCGGAGTGAGTAGTAATCACATGTGCTGTTGGTGATGTGATGGTGGTGGTGGTGAGCTGGAAGGGTGGATATGATTTCCACTCCAATTCTTGGCCCTCGGAAATCGGCGCCCCCGGAATATGGGTTAATTCCCGGGGGAATATTTGGCACGTCCGCACACCCGGTCCGACCGACCGATCAGCCAACGGCACCGGGGCCACTCTTAATATCGAAGAATCGGAAACTGAATCGAGCATTATCTTCTAGTGAGAGAGGTGAAAAGAAAGGGGGACGGACTTCCCATTATCCGCATCAAATGGGCTCGTTTGGCACGCGCGCCCCGTCCACCCGTTACCTTTTAGCGCATCATTCCCGCACGAGGCCAGGATAAGACGTTGAAAATCCAACACTTTCGGAGGGAACTCCGCCAATGTACGGAACTCTCCACAAGGTTTGGGTCAATTTCTGGCAATCTTTTCATTTAAAACCTATCACCACATAAACAAGTCTGTCAATGTTAACCTACTTTGAAAAGGGCCTCGATCGGTGATGATGATGGTAATTTGTTTGAAGTCGTTTAATAATCTAATTGCAGACCTCATTCTTTGCTTGGTCTGTTAAAAAATATCGCCAATTTGTTAGGCCGTCGATGCCATCTTTATCTGCTTAATCGTAATTTTGGAAACAAGAAAACGTCTCACGGGGGCCAGACCAGAGCTTCGCGCAAATTGCGCATAACTTGCAGGTAATATTTCTTATTGACCGGTCTTCCCTGTAGCAAGAACTCATGATGCACCATTCCTCTGCCATCGATGAAAACTGTAATCGCGCGATACTTTTTCAATACTTGTTTGATACCTTGTTTCGCGATACTTTTTGAATAAATCGATTTCGACAAATGCGGAAGAGCTGGAGTTGTCCGTCGAAACGACCTTGTCTCTTAGCATTTGTTGTCCAAGAAAATCAGGTATATCGTCCAGAACTCCGAAGAACCAATAATAATTCATTGAATCTTAAATTTCCGTTCTAAAATATTCTCTTTAATGTACTTCATCACTAGAATGTTGTTATTCAAAAGTTCGTTGAATTCTTGGAACTCGTCTCGTCTCGAAGCTCATCCACAGATCAATCCGTCTGCCGATTAATCGGTTTCTAAGCGAAAGACGTCAGTTCGAACGCTTACGGTGGTATCACCTTACGGGCTTTATGGGCTCAACCTAGGCTAGGCCAATAACATTACAAAAATCAAACAGATCGTCTGAATGGTGGTCAGAGGCTTGTCTCGGTGTGTAGAACTTAACACAATTCAAGAATCGGTTTCAGATTTTCTTTTCCACCGAGGAGGCCACAGAGAGAGAGAGAGGTCGAGATTCACCCATTACAATTTCCATTTTCTTTGATTTATGAAAAGTGTCCAGATTAGCCCCATGATACCGCGAAAACTAAGCAGAGGAAGTCCAAAAAGTAATTGTCCTGCAGCGCCGCCACCAAACACCAGCGAAGGGGGGGTGGTCACCCTTTGGCCAAACAACTCACCGGGTAACAGAAACGGTGAACGGGGAACCTCATTGCTCAACATGCCACAGATAAGCTAAAATATTCAATTCCTAGCCCACCACCAGGCGCAGGTTCGACACACTTCCTCCCCCGGGGCGACACCGACATCCGGTTTTCCCTGCTGACGTCCGTTTAAGCTGGACCCACGCGCGTTGGGTCACGGAGAAAATTACACAATGCGCGCAGCATAAAATTGGATAATTGCGTTATCACACTCCAGCCGGGGGCACCCTGTGTATGTTTGTTCGGTCACACTAAAGTTTTCCCAACGCCGAATGACCCGGACCTCGAAGCCGAACGAGGACGACGACGACGCCAACGACGACGACGAGGGCAACCAATCCGGTTGTGTGGGGACGTTGGGCGTGGGAGACCCTCCTCACGCGTCCACTTATCGTCATCGTCAAATGGGGAATTTGTTAGACGCGCGAGTCCGCTGACAACCCACGACCCCGACCCGCAGTCCGCGATGCAACCAAAACTGCAGCCGGAAAATTGTTTTCCAAAGTTTTGCCACGGCTTACTGGCAGACAGACCACCAACCACCGGGCGCCGTGGGGCTTCCCGGAACACAGGCGCGGTCCGTCAGCATGTCCGCCGTCGTCCTGTGTGCGCCGCATTTGATGGCCAAATAATCTTTTGACCGCGCGCGAGAATTTGTTCTATTTGGGAGGGGCCAAAACATGAAAAACAATCGCTCATGTATGCAAATTACATTAAACCATATTATCGTCGTCAACGAGCGCGGCCACTGATCGCCCTGCTGTGGCCTGTGCCGTATGTGTGCATTTTTGGGGCCACGCGAATATATAGCATTTTAATTCGATGTCAGCAACAGATAAAATTTTAAATTCCATTCGGCCCACGGAGAGAGGGTCAGCCGCGTGATGGTCGATGGTTGGTGTCACGGATCTCGCGGCACGGCACGGTACAGATGAATTTCATTTTATATTTTATCAATATTAAAAAGATATTAACGCGGCCACACACACCCAGACTTCGGTCCCGAATTCCCGGCAAGCGCATCCGAAAGATTAATGTTGATGAAAACGACATCGACATCTCCGATACGTCGCCGATCGTATTGTGCCGGGGCGCATCGGACTGAAATTAATTCAACATCAACACACGGCCACCGCCACCACCACCGATTGGGGCCTTTTCACGAAGGACGCGCGCGCTTTAAAAATGATGCATATTCCTCTTTTCTCGGGTCCTCGCAGCTCGCGCCCAGATTTATGGTCGCGCTCCGTGTGGGTAAGAGTAATGGGCCGCGGCCTTTCCCTGCGCAAAGCTCATTTTATTCAATTAATTTTCCGATTAACATCATTAAAATGCGTGTTACCGTTGTGAGAGTTGTGTCGTGTCGGGCGTGCGCTGCGTATGTCCGCTGCCGCCGCGGCCCGGCCGGCAGATGGTAAAAATTTGTAAATGAACAATCTGCTTTTTTATCCTCCTCAGTTCTTGTACCTTTTTCCGGGAAGGAAGCCTTCGTGCGCCTCTTCGCGGTTGATGGTGTCGCTTGTCGCAAAATGTGTGCCAGCGAAATTTATTTAAATATCGCACTTTCGTCAAAGCCGATCGTTGGTTTTGCTGTAAGTTCCTTCAAGGCAACTAAATTTAAAAAGAGGCCACAGTCGACTAGAGTAGTAGCGAGAATAGGTAATGCATTCCCTCTTCGGTTCACGGTTAGCACTTCCAGAAGAAACCTTTCTCATTTGTTTTTTTCTGGCACAATTCTTCGTCTTCGTCGACGACACAACAAAAGGTGACGTAATAATAATACAGGGTTATCAATTTTGTAGTTTCGAAATTACAGAGCTGGAACTTTACAGGTTTTCAATGTAATTCAATGTAATTTTCAATTTAATGTGGTTCTGGGTTGTTTAGTAAGCTTTGCGGTTGTTCAATAAGAAATAACTTAGATGAAGTTTCATTTTAATCGATAGTTCTTTGTTTAAAGACAATGAAAGACAAAGTTTCGAGCAGTGATTGAATTTTTAGTTGTGGAAGGTTTAAAAGCAAAGCAGATTTATAAACGAATGTTGAAAGTGTGTAAGGACTCTTCGCTTTCAATTAATACAGCAGAAAGATGGGTCCCTGAAGATGGGTATAAGCCCTGAAGACGATCCATGTCAAGGACGTCCAAAAACAAGAGCAACACCTAAACAGGATACAGGATATCGTAATGAAAAGTCGTCGAGTGACTGAAAGAGATTTAGTAGAAGCTCTAGGCATCCCATTGGACAGTGTAAGCAATATGTTGACTAAAGTTCGCGTTCTTCTGGTTCGTCAGCTCCGAAAAAGGATTCGTGTCCACAAATCGGTCAAGAACCCTTCTTGCGTTTCTCATCAAATGATGAAGTCATTACAACCCCTTTGATTCTCACTTCAGGGATGGAATTCCTAAATTGGAAGAGCGTTGGAACAAGTGCGTTGATGTTCAGGGAGACCATACTGAATAATAAAGTGGGCCTCAAATCATAAAATTGTATTCTTATCGAACCGCAAAACTTATTGGACAGCCTAGCGTTTATCAACCCAAGTATCAAACATTAAGCTTAATGTCCTCCTTAAAAAAACACATAACAGAAGAACATATTAAATCTTATTGAAAAAGTGAGGATGCGGAAATGCTACGTGTAAACAAGCAAAATTACCGAATCTGAGGCATTGAAAATCGTCAATCGATGGAAGAGAGACCGTGTTCCGAGCGTTGTTCCGCTCGATACCGCTGCGATGATAACATGACCTCCAATCGAAGGTATGGACTTAGAAGATATGTAGTTTCAGCCAGCGGGGGAAAAGGTTACCATCATTCGTTCTTTTTTGAAACTATAAAATGGATAATCCTGATCCATTATCCAACTCGTGCTTGTAAACGCCAGCAAATTCTTAAACGTAAATCGTATTTTTTGTCTTTCGATTAACCCAATAGTTCTTGGGTTTCGGGAACGCAACGATAACAGATCCAGATATTCCATTACCCATCAACGGACAACCGAACGGTACGAAGATGCAGAGCTGAGTTGCAGCTCAGTGGTCGATCAGTGGTCGTGTCAGACCCAAAAACCCTCTTCATCCTCAGACATCGCATAATTACATAACCAAGGTAGGGCGGGCGGCCTCTTATCTTGTGCATACAATTGCGTCCAATGACTTCCTATATTTTCGCAGTCAGCGCTGTGCGGCGATAAGATAGCACGGGGAACCATACAGTGCCACGGCTCCAAAAGTAAAGGCAAACAGGTCGAACGGCGGCCACACTGCGGCAGTATAAAGCCAGCAGTGAGGCCCGGTACACCCGACCGACGCAAAACCTCATCAAACGCTTCGGCGCGGCGACTTCAATCAGAAGATGGATTTCAGTGGAAAAATCGTGCTCATCACCGGGGCCAGCTCGGGCATCGGGGCCGGTACGGCGAAATATCTGACCAACCTGGGCGCCACCTGCGTCCTGGCGGCTCGCAACGAAGAAAAGCTGGCCGGCGTCCGGGCGGAATGTGCTGCGCTCGGTAAAGCCGAACCCGTGACGGTGGTGGCCGATGTAACGCGAGCGGCCGACATCGAGCGCCTGCTCCGGACTGTCCTGGAAAGGTACGGCCGGCTGGATGTGCTGGTGAACAACGCCGGCAAGGGAGCTATGGGGGGCATTGAGGACGCCGATCTGGAGCAGTTTGACGATATCCTCAACACCAACCTGCGGTCCGTGTTCGCGCTCACCAAGCTGGCCGTTCCGCATCTCATCGCCAGCCGGGGCAACATCGTGAACGTGTCGAGCGTAGCCGGCACCAACTCGTTTGCCAATCTGCTGTCGTATTGCGTTTCGAAATCGGCCCTGGATCAGTTTACGCGCTGCACCGCACTCGATCTCGCCCCGAAAGGTGTCCGGGTGAACTCGGTCAATCCCGGTAAGTTAGAGCGGGCTTGTGTTGGAGACACACACTGTGCCTGGTGGTGCTAATTTCAGATCTCTTCTCCCTCTGCCTAGCGGTCATCGTGACGGAGTTCCACAAAACGCTCGGCCTGGAAGCGGCGGCCTACGCCAAGTATCTGCAGCAGAGCGCGTTGGTGCACCCGCTGGGTCGGGTCGGCAGCGTGGAAGAGGTGGCCGCATCGATCGCATTCCTGGCGTGCGATAAGACGGCCAGCTTCACCACCGGCACCTGCCTGTGTGTGGACGGCGGCAAGCATATCCTTACGCCACGCTGAACACACGCCGATGGCCAGTCCCTTATCGGGGAGCAGCGTGATTTATGCAAAGCGGCTGATAAATACTTTGCATAGCGACTTGGCTAACGACTCAATAAAACCTTCTCGCCGGTGGTGTGGCCGATTGTGTTTTGTCGCTCAAATCGAACGCATCTTGGCGGCGACCGACCGACAAAAACCAACGGGACGACTTTGTGGTGCCCCGAGTACCGAGTTAAACGGTCTCACCTGAAACGAATCACTCATCATGGGTGACCCCGCGCGGCTGCTGCTGATAACACCGGAAGATGATGACGTTGTTTGTCAATCACAGCAGACGAACGTCCGTCCCGGCTGACGAAGCCTCAGCGTGTGTGATGTCTGCCGAAGTCGGTCTGCCCAGGTCAGCCGGCTAACAAACGATTATTGAGCTCGGAAGATTAAACATCCCCACGCTGGGCTGTGCTGACCCCCCGGCCCGAGAACCGGAACACTTCATTAAGCGCGCCACTCTCGCCGGGAATGTCCCGGCCACGCGCAAGGCGATAGCAGAAGGATCACTCAGCAAATTGGCACGAATATATTATGCGCTACCGACCACCGACACGGCTCCTGGCTGGCTGGCTGGTTGGCTGACAGGAGCTTACTTCTCTGACGTACAAGTCTTCTGAGGTCGGAGTTCCTCCTCGTGTCGGGGTGTCGCAAATGGCATCGACGGCGGCGACGGCGACGGGCGGGTAATAATATTGAAACCTTCTTCGCAAACACTCAAACGGCTCTCTACACACTCTGCTTCCCGATTCCGGGTTCTTCCAGGAAGGAAGGTGGCCGCTCAAGAAAACGGATGCTGTTTGTCTTACGGTAAATTTCAATCGCCCGGTCCCAAGGGACGACGCCGCACCGGGCATCGTTTAAAGGGTGGTGGCAATCCGGCCGAGGGCCGCCGGGCCACATCATCTAATGCACCGCGCGCTGCATGACGGCAGCGCGGCACCGTATGCGGACACGACGACGACGCTTTATGTCTTGCTCGTCTCATTTATTCCGGAACCTCTCCGCCCGGGTCGACCCAGACGGCCTTTTAGCAGGACATTAATTTTCGTATATCGTGCCACCTATCTGTCCGGTGCGCAACCGTGCCCTTTTATGCTTACTTCGCACAACGCAATCGAAATGGACCGTGGCTGGGCTGCGCCATGGCCGTCGTGTGGCGGTGGCGGCCAACATCAGGCGCATCTTAAGCAAACATAAACAGAAGGCAGCGAATAAATAACACTTTATCCTTTTAACCGGCGGCGGCGGCCAGAGTCGCGGCCAGATCGTCAGGAGGACCTCTCTCCCGGGCCGGCCTGTGGACGATGTTTATCTCCGGCTTTTGGTGAACCGAAAGCAAAACTGCACCGTACAGCACAATGCAGCAAGAAGAGGGCTCGGCTGCCCGCAATCGAGAGGCCATGTGGCTCTGCGCCGTATGTGTGGCGAATCTGGCGAAAACCCTAATCCCTGCCCCGGTTCCGGATGGCGCGACGGTGTGGCAAGTTACCAACTTGCCGTTCCCAATCGGTAGTGGCCGGCCGGCCCGCAGAGCATCAGCATCGTTCTTGGCTTTCCGTTTGATCCTTCCAGTCCGTTCGTGGCCATCGGGAGAGATCGGGAGATATCTCGCGCAGAGAGAGACAGAGAGAGCGGATCGTGTACTATAAACACGGAATGGACTCGTGGGGACACGGACACACAAAGTTTAGTTCGCGTTCGCAGTCACCGGGGCGATGGCGATTTATCGCCACTCATCAATAATCCGCTGCTGCTGGTGCTGTGGTACCCAAGAAGTAGCCCTCTGGCCGGCTGGCCGGCCGGTGCGAGTCTAGCATTCCGAATTAGCAAGAACGGTACCTAGCGTGTGGTGTGTCCTCTAGCATATTGCGCTCTCCCGAGCGGCACACAGGATCATATCGCCGGGGGAAGGACACTCTACGTGCTTCCCATTCGGGAAGCCATTGGGCGGACCCCGGCCGCCGATCCGATCTTTTGGTGTACGGATCGGAACGGGCCCAAAAACCGCCCGGCCGAGGCCCCATTTTTTCACCGCGCGCTGCTGCGTTGTTGATTGCAATTCGCGCCTTCCGGCGTGATGACGAGCGAATGGATTGCTGCGGCTGCTGCTGCTGCCGGTTCTGCGGGCGGGCGTTCCGGTAAAGATTGCGACGAATGCACACGGTGGTGGTTTATTGCACATTTCACGAATGATTGCGATTTGTTTCGAACACGGACACGACGAACGAGCGGAAGAATATTTACTGCTGCTGCACCGTGTCCTGCGCTCGGGTGAGCCGGGTGTTCCGGGCACTTAACAAGGCTGCAAACAGAGCGCGCGCTGAGGTTGATAAGACGAACAAGCGGCACGAGTGCTCTCTTGATTAAGCACATTCCCGGGCTCTCCTTGGGGAACGATTCCGAGGATACTTAATCGCCCACCGCACCGGAGACCACAAATCGGAACAAGAGTCGCTTGTTTTAAAATTCCAACCGGAGCAACCGGCTTAATCGCCAGCGTTTTTTTCAGGATTCCTGCACTGCATATTACATTAGATGGCCGGGACGGTGGTAATCAACCCGTTCCGGACCCCCCCGCCCCGGGCGGGTTAGCTCCAATCCGAAATGCGACGGCGACAAAAAATATCAATTCCCCTGTGCACACGCGGAGCGGGAAACGGAACGAAAAGGCCGCCCGCGGCGGCGGGGTGGGCAGCGAAAAGGACAAATTGATTTATAACCACAAAGCGGAAGAGGGCTCGGCCCCTGTATGCTGCTGCTGCTGCGACATGTTAATTAGTACACGACGGCGGCTTTGAATGCAAATGGCGAGAGCGCGCTCGGGCCAAACAACTCACCGGCGTGGCCGACCGGCCGGGCCGGTTCATTAGCGATTCGAATACTTATTATCAATAATTCATACGTTTGCTGCACACACGCACTTCGCCCTCCACCCGGTGACCCGCCCGGGCGGGTGGTGGACCGTATGTTTCCGCCCGTTCCGTGCGGTCGTTACTGCACTCACAAACGGCATGCCCCCGATCTCGGACCGGGACGTTTTAAACGTTGTTCGCGGGCGTCGGCGGGCTCTAATTCGATGTTTGCATATCCGATAGCACTACTCGGTCGGAGACCCTATCAGGGGGTCATAAATTCTGTTGCAGCAGAACGGATAAGGAACGATGGAATCCGGTTTGTAGGTCAACAAAAACTCTGCGCGCGTCTTATTACGTCTTGAGACGCGAGCTCAGAAAACAGGTCTTCAGTTCGTCCGGACCGGATCAGCGGGAAGATGCTTTAAAGGCCGTGTCGAGCCGTCTCGAGTTCAATGGCCCTTCTTTGCCCGGTTTTGGTGTGCTGTGACCCCTGAGGCGAAGGCCGTGATTACTCAAACTTTAAAGCAATCGACACGATCCTGTGAGGAGGCACTCATCGATAGGCTTGCTTTAATAAGTCGTGTTCCCAAACGAATCCGTGTTCTAGCTTTTCGATGTCTATCCCTATCACTCAAGTCATTTAAGTACGGGTCATTTTTCACCCTGTGGCCCTATGGGGCAGTTCTCCCGGCAGCTTCGCCATAATTATTTAGGCAAAAATATGGTCCAACGGTGCGGGCCACAAACTCAAGTGAAAGGGCCATTTTTGGGGTTCTCCAGAATAGCCTCCGGGTCTGAATCGAGTTTTTGAGAAGCATCCGTCGAAGAGAGGTTGAATTTTTCGTCATTCTGGAAATGGTGTAAACAAACTAAAGCATGGCCCACGTAGAATCGGGAACAATTGTATGTTTTCTATCATTGATCATTTATCAAAGTGAGTTCTATCATTGATTAAGTCACATAAAGGTCCGGTTAAGTTTTGGCCGTGATTTGGAAAGGTGCCACTACAGCAGGGATGTAGTTCTTTGGTACTTTTATAATAATGTGGGTTTCATCGCAAAGGATATCAACGCACGAAATTGCCCTAAACTCCGCCAAATCGAAAATTATTGGGCAACAATCAATGGAAAGTTGAAGAAGACTTAAAAGGTGATGCGGGATGCTGCAGAGATGGAAAAATTGGAAAAATTGGCCGCTGAGGTGGACCCGAAGATTGTGCAGAAAATGATGGCGCGCATTCCAAAGAAAGTTCGAGATTTCATCCAAAGACCGACATAATCAATTTCTCTTAAAGTAAAATAAAATACCTTCAATTTGACACCTTGATATGTTTCCTAAGTCGAACCAACCCCGAGATAGAGCTAATGCAATTGTTCCCGATTCTAACTGGGCCATGCTTTAAGCCACCAGTTGGGTGGCCAGTTCTTTGTAAAACTTCCGGTGTGACGGTGAATATTTTTATTTAAATAAATCGAAAGGCATTTCCGAAATCCACTTCCCCACAATCGGCGTACAGTGCGACTTCATTTATTGGCCAGAGTCTGTGGTGGACCTTCCAAGTGGAGTCCGATGCTGGCTTAGTATTGCCTGCCCTAATGTAGTGACCCCTCCAACTCTCGCTCCCTCTCCAAATCTCTCCCCGTCTCTTATCTGTGATAGGTTTTCCAAAAAAACGGCCATTTCATTTCCTATATTAAGATGCGTGTGCAGAGTGCGCTTCTTCGGCGTGTAATAAAACTCCCAAACGTGTCTAATAAACCGCTGCTGCTCCGGTAGACCCGTGGCCGAAGAAGCCAGAATTTTGTCCTCCGTCAGCACCACCGTTATTCGGGCAACCCTTTGCGGCCCGCCCGGTGTTGCGTGCGCGCTCGATACGTGCTGAAAAGGGCCGCCAGTCCCATTTACAAACACTCGGGTCGGGCCTTGTCACGGTGCCTCTTATCGTCGGGTACCGATCGGGAAGGACTCAACTTCGTCGCCGTCGGCTGCGTGTCTTGAGAGGGCCCACCCCACGGAGGCCGGGAGCCAATATTTTTTGGTCCTCGCGCCCCTGGCGTGCCATGATGACGTGCCGTTTTTCGTTGCGTCGTGTGGGTCCCATTGCAAAACTCATTCCGGAAGCTATTTACGAAACAGCCACACGAAGGCCGGGGCCAGTTCCACACCCCAGTGCCGTCGGCACACCGGGACACCCACTTTGTCATTTCACCTCGTAACCCGTTTTTTTTTTGGGGTTTCGTGCGTGCCTCAGGTCCTATTCGATCCGGGAGTGGCATGTGGATCGTTTGCTGTTGAGTGTGATTAGTCGGCAGCCGCCGAAAAAAGCGCGTTAAATTAATTGCATCACCCGATCTTGTGGGGTGGGAGGCCAGGATTCACGCACTTCGTCCCATCATCGAGTGTGTCCATCATCGCGGGACGTGCGAAATTAATGCAGTCCCGGGACCAAATTATCCCGATCTCCCGGACCGATTATCGCGACATTATCTCTCCCGTCCACTCGACGGCCATTACAGGCACGCATGTCCTCTGAGAGAGGGACCCCTTCTAAATGCCTGCACCGGGGCCTGAGGGTTGAAATACGCTTTCCAATAAATTTAACTTAAAATTAAAGCCCAACCGACTGGACGATCTTCGGACGATGTGCGGTGTCGGCGGCCGCCACTTCCCTGAAACACTGGCTTGTGCGGTCGTCCTGGTGGCTATAATTTCGGCTCGGCATGATGGCAGGATTTGAGGTCCTCGCTCTAATGGCGCCACTTGCACGCTGCGCTGCGACTTGCGTGACGCTCTATGCTAAATAGGTACGGGGCCGCAGCACTAGTCCCCCCTCCCACCCTCTGATGGCCGAAACATGGACCCGCGCAGCACTGCTGAGTAATGCCAAATCCACTGCCCGGAAAAGTAACCACACACAACGCAGTGATATTCGATAGACTCCCCGTGGCCTCCCGATTTGCCGCAGCACCAGTTCCTGTTTAAGTTATTTAATTATGATTTAACTTTAAATGGTCCCGGCGACCGACCACCCCACCCCTTTTACCGACCAGGGCCCGGGGGTTCTTCCGGTGCAGGAATTGCTTCTCTCGCTCCCGTGCTCCAAGTTCCCGCTTAGACCCGCTAATTGCCGGAAGGTGGTGGTCGCGCCCGGGTTGCTTTATGTGCTGCAGTCGTAGTCGGGACGGCGGCGGTGGAATCCGGTGGTACGGCGGATGACCCCATCTGCACACAATAATCCGTGTGCAAGGTGTGTGCAGTTTAACCGCTGAACCGTCTGCTGCTTCTGCCGTGCCGAGCTTTAAGTCGCTCCGAGGACACAGAAGACGCCGTAGTACATTAAGTGTAGTGTCACACTTAGTCATAATGAAGTTCTAGTAACTATGGGTAATTGGTACTTACGGGTGCTGCCTCGGGTCTTTTGAAACGCCTTAAGGTGCAAAGGTGATAAGGATTTAAACACTACTGCGGGGGGTGGTCTCGGGTCCTAACGAAGTGTTATTATTTCTTTCAAGTTTCATAACGTACGATTCCGGCTTCCAGTTAATTGGCCCCAAAACTAAATGAGCTGCCACCCGGGGTTTATGGGGTTCCTGAGAAGCAGCAAAAAAACGCTGCTCTAGAGAAAAGTATCACAAACTAATACCGCCGGCCACCATCGCAAAGGACCGACCGATTATTCTTCGGTACACACACGGTGTCGCCCGTTGGCCGGTTGCAAATCCGATGTTGATTTTAGTGGCAAAGAAAATAGGTTCTCGATCGTTCTGTGAACCCAGCCGGTCGCGCCCCCTCGGCCTTATATAGCGAAAGGGTTGGTCTGTGTGTGGGCAAGAAAGAGATAATTTGACTTTCCCCGGCACACGACTCCGGTGACTCCCCCGACTCCGGCCGGGAGAGGACGCTTTTATAAACTCATTTCCATTATTTCAATCGTTTGCGAATGCGGCTCCCCCGATCCCAAACCATTCACTCTCTGGTGCCTTAGCGCCAGTATTAGAGCTGGCCCATTAGAACCGATCCTTTGGAATCCGGCAGCGCAGCTCACCGGTCCGGTGCCCGGTAAAGCTGATTGCAATGCCCGAGACCAATCGTCGAGACCGAGACCGAAGGGCACAGCGCATCTGCTGCTCGAGCTCCTCTAGCGAGTCGCATATTCTGGCCGAGGACTCGAGAACGTCATATTGCAACGTCCTTTTTTCCCATCTCTTCTCGGAGCCGCCGCCCTATCTGGGCTGCCCGGTGTGATGGTCAGCTCCAGCTCCACGGCGGCGGCAGCAGCGCATAATTGGATCCATACATTATGGATAATTATTAAAATCAATAAAACCGGTTGGTCGGTAATTGAAAGCGAAAAACCGGAGCGAGCCGCGCCGAGAACATGGCCGATGCTGGCGGTCATTTCCGTTTCGTCGATTGCGACCAAAGAGAGCATTGACCGGTTTTCGGTTATGCCCTGGCGAGAAACGAGAAAAACAAAACGAAAACCACACCGAGCCGGAGAGTTTCGCGCGTGTTATCGATTCCCCGCGCGCTTGTTTATACTTACAAATTGGCCAAATTTAGCCGCGCGTGATGGCCATCAATATCGCTCACCGCCGCCGGACAATGGCAGGATGGCACCGGAATCCCGGCCGACACATATAATCATTCATTTTCGGCCCTGATCAAAGTAGCCTCCGTCGGCTGGCTGGTTGCTGCTACCCATTGCTTCAATCACGCTCCAGGCAATCTCCATGGAGACGCCTGGTGCGTTTCGTAAACCCCGTAATGGAGGCGCCCGGTAGGCCACGCTTTCGGATTTCTTTTTTTTGTCGGCGCTTCTCGGCCATTATTTGTCGGTTTCTAGTTTCGCGGTCATGCAAAAGCGAGACCACCATTACAAAATGCCAGATAATGCTACCAAATTAACGGCGCGGGTCATCATGGGGGTCAGCAAGAGATTTGGTTGTGGCAAAATAAAAGGTTTTCTTCCCGAAAGCTCTCAATTTGTTCACAGAATAACCTGGTGTATTGCGGTTCAGCTTAAAATAAGGTCCTTCAAAGTTCTGCGTGTTATACCCTACTCCTTTAAGTTTCCTTCTACGCGACTGGATTCGCGAGGTGGATTTTTGTGGCCGCTTAGCTGGCCGTCACTTTGTGCTGTCACTTAGTGCTGTCACTTAATGCTGTCAGCTGCTCTACCTGCCCTCTAAGTAGAGATCATTCATTCTAAAATGATTTCTTCCTCAACAGGAGCAGATTTTTACTATAAGTCTTTTATTTATACAAGGAGCGCAATAGTTATATTACCTCTTTTAAATGTAAAATAACTCCGGCATTTTTCTGCTGATTATGACAATGAAGTTTATTGACAATACATTTGAGAATACAATATCGTTCGCGCCTCCATTAGACACACATAAAGCAGGCTTTTTTTTTTTATTGTTCTTCAAATAGCCATACAGAAAGAAGTCAGAAGAAATTCGGCAATCGGTTTTCCCAGTTGTCCCAATTTAACGATGATTTCCAATGTTAGAGCGCTACAATTTAAGTCCATTGTTTTGGAGTAAACCAATGCATAAGTAAAAATTCATGAGCTGACGTTTCAGAATCTGGCTGATTTGTCAAAATCGACTAAAAAGTTGCGGAGTTATTCATCATTTAGGTAATATAACTGTGGCGCACACTGTACTCCTTTAGCTTCCCAAAAATAAGCGCGGAACCACGACACACCAATTCCGAATTTCGTCCGTGAAAAGAACGGAACAGCAAATTCTTTGGATTTTTCGGTTGTCATTTGATATTCGATAAGCTTATGGCTAGAATCCATCCATCTTATAGTGGAACCGTAACTGATAGAGACACTTCATTAGGATCGTGTTCCATCGGTCCACCGTGCCACAAGGAATTCCGGAATTACAATCCCCTTAACAGTAAAGAAGGTTAAGTTGTCAAACATTTTCTTCCTATTGATCTTTGCTTTGGTTTGTAACACTCGTCCTCGATGGAGGAGTGTCTTCCGGGTGGGGAGGCGACAATCTCATCATTCGTCCGCTCGTTATCATGCGGGCCTGCGGCGGGCCCCGCGGGATCGTATCTCATCCGATGCATAATGAATTTGCATTTCCGGCTGCGACTTCGGTTGCGTTTGCCGCAGCGCGCGAGCCCGAAGGAGTGGACTCTGCTGGGAGGACGCGAAAGTGGACCGGAAAGCGTTTCCGGAACTGAGCCCTGCCACACGATGCACGACACGGTACGCCGGACTTTTAACCCGGAACGCAGTGCCCCGTGACAAATGACGCGGTGACGCAGTGGAAAATTTAAGACTTTCTTCGACGCGGGACGACGGGACCGATGGAATGTGACGCCGGGCCGCAGTTCCGCTTCACTTCGTCCACAGAGGCACACTGTGTATGTGCTTTTCGGGTCACGGTTTTCTTCAAGACGACGGTTTGCACATTCGTGGCACTATGGACTGGCCATTCCAAGGGCCGAGGTTCAGCTTCAGGTTGTTTGTTGAATTTGTTGCACCCGGACCCAGGAGGGGAGGCCTCGAGGAATCGAGTTACACAGAACGACCGCCAGGACGACGACGGACTGTTTGCGCCGATGGCGATGGCCACACGTCGCCATCGCTATGCAAACTTCATCTCGCGCGCTCTCGGCCACCGTAGTAATGAATATTAAACTACACACTCCGCTACAACACACGGCACGGCCCGTCACAGATGACGGACGATGACGATGGCCAGCAGCAGCAGCAGCAGCTGTGGAGTCAAGATGAAATGAGCAATGGAACCCAGCGACGGCAGGATCACGTTGCGGTGGCCACCTCTCTGTGTGTGCTCTAATATGTAGCCAAAGGTTAATGCAGGACGGTGCGGCGACGGAGTTCCATTACAGCATCCCGGGTTTCTAGTTTTCTTTCTGCAACTGCCACCCAGTTCGGCCACGAGCATCAGCAGCATCACACACGGCACTACTCATTCTTTATGCACCATTACACTACGTTTACATTAGCGAAAGGGAATCGAGTGCATAGGCCCAGGATCCCAGCACGAACCCGCCGCACTACTCCAGAGCGCTGCAGCGAAGGTCCGCCCGGTGCGGGCCACCTCTTTTTCTCATCATCATCATGAAACAGTCAACAATCAGAGCTTTGCTCCTTTTTTCCACTTCGCCTTTTGCACATTAGTGTGTGCCAGGCACCTAGTGGGGCCACCGTGGGTAGTCGTCAGCGCTACATATCGCTACAATTGCCACGGGTCGCCACTGATTGCTTGCGGTTTCTGGTGCGCGCACTGATGACTCCACCACTCTGTGGCTCTCGGCGGTACCAAGGGCAAGGCTCGGCCGCCCGCGAGTTGACACGTCGCAGCGGCGCGCTTCGCCAGGTTGTGCCCGGCGTAATTGTGCACTTTTATCACCACACTCCGGCCCGGCTCACAACAGTGTACCTGCTGGGGTCATATTCATTACACTTCCGGTTGCACGAGAACAACAACGGGCGGGCGGCGGGCTACCTACCCGGCACAAGATTAAAACACTCGGTGGCCTTCCTCCCTCTCGACGTGTGACGGAGTTAAATTACTCAACACAGCAGCAGCAAGCGCGCCCACGATGGAGGTGTCGTCCTGACCACGGCGCCTTTATGAAAAATATCCAATCCAATGACGGCGGGGCGGGGTCCCTATGGCTCTAATCTTTTGGATTTTTTATGCCGTTTTTAACTGTAACTGTTCTTACTGTTCGCCCTTTTGGGGTCGCCTGACAAAAAGGTAATACAATTTCGCGCAAACGATCGCGCGGAATGATGGGATCCAAGAATTGGGTGGGATAATAAGTGGAGACGCTGTGTGAAGAAATGATAGTTTTCAGCACAACACCGATGGGAACCTTCAACTGAAATTGTCTTAGTTGTTTTCTGCTTCGGTTTGATTTTCCTTACATTTTTAGCAGCGACTGAGAGTTCCAACGGAAAACCTTTGTCTTTGATGTATAAAAACACAGAAGCTGTAACGCTAAAGCTTTCATCTGTCTTGGTGTATGAGTGGCACCTCCAATGTTGACCTCCATTTGAGCCACAGCTTCTCCATAATGTTTGCACAATTTTGTGTCTAAACTGTCTTTTAATTTGACAAAATCCCTTAAACCCATTTATAGAGTGTCCAACCTACTAACGTTCTGTTTTTCATTTGAGTATAATAAAAAACGGCTGAATATTTGTCGATGCTTTAACATTTATTTGAAAGGTAGATTCTTAACGTTAATGTATAAAATACAATGTCGGTTACTGAAAATTGTAAAATATGAAAAATTTATTTCCAAAGTGGTAGGTCGACAAATCGTTTGTGAAAAGCACATTTCATTGGACATCATTTGATTTCAACAGGACGGCGCTACGTTCCATTCAGTGACAGCCACAATCAATCTTTATTTTACGCCGAACAAACCAGCAACTATTGACAACCTCAACACCCAAATTCAAATTGCTACTGCCGAAATAGGACCAGATACAACCGAAAAGGTCCTCAAAAATAGGGCGACCGAATGATCTACTGCAAAACCAATCGTGGTGGGCAATTCACCAAAATTGTTTTACAATAAAAATCATTAAGAATCGACCTTTCAAATAAGTGTCCAAGCATCGAATAATATTAAGTCGTTTTTGTTTGATAGCCAAATAAAAAAAAAAAAGGACGTTAGTTTAGACAACCTTTAGTTATACTTTTTAATTGAATAGAGTCCCTGCGACAAAACTGAACGCAAAACTTTTACGGAACTCCATCGGAAGGTTCTACAAAAATCACCAAAAACACCACTAAAATGCGAGCCACTTATTGACCCACCTTCGGCCAACATAAGAAGTCCAAACTGTCACCGCAATCCCGAGTTCTCAATCCCGAGCACTTTCGCAGCTTTCGTTTCGGCCAAATCACCTTGTCGACTTTTGATGGCTATGGACGGCGGAAAATAGTATAAACCCCGCCCGCACAGCCCCGTGATGTTGTCCACGGCCAATCGGCTGGAAAATCAGAACCGGATGGCAAGCCGGATTTTAATGGCCCACTGGCCTGGCGTCCACGCGCGGAATTAAATTAAAAATGCAAAACATCTTCCGGAGCACCCGGACTCCCGATTGTGTAGAATCCTCTCGGTTTGGCCGTTCGGTACCGTTGCGGTCAATAAAATTAATGATGTTCCCCTCACAGTCTGTGGGCGCACACCTTTAACATCCTTCCTGAGCCCGGGCCGGGCGCCCTAAACCAAACCAAACATAAAACCACCCGCCGCCCATCACCCGGTCGCGGTTCGAGTGTTAACATTTTCTCGGTATGAATCAATTTTTATGACACCCGAAAGAGGGGGCGCCGCGGTGCCTCGGCGCCCCGGAGCTTTCTTCTGTGTAACATCAATCGTCCGAGTCCGAGGTGTGGTTTGTTTGGGAATTCCGGGGGCCCGCGTTTTAATGCGACACAATCACACGGCGGACGGGCGGACATCGGGCGAACTTTTCCCCCCCACTTTCCAATCGCCGCAGAGCACGGCACGGCCGATTCTGGCGCAGCGTGGCCATCGGAAGGTAGGTGGATCCTCGGACGGCCCTCGGACGGAGCGGGCGAGAGAAATAACAACTTCCACCGCAATAAATCTCAATAAAATTCCACTAAGTTATTCATGTTGCGGTTCCCGGGGCCCACGGACCCGGGAGTGGTGAGAATGTCGCGCCCACCACCACCGTCGCTGCCGCCACCGCTTTGGGAAAGATTAAAAATGGGATGGCCGGGCGCGCCCGATGGCTTTTCTTGTCCATCTTGGCTGTCCGTCCGTCCGGTCGGTCAGACAAGAAGAAGATGACGGCGGGGAAACCTTCGATCCCGGCGTGTTCTGCCATTCTGCTGTCGATTTCTCGACACGCCACGATGAAGATGGCAGCAAACAGGCGAACGAGCCAGGAGTCAACATTCTTTACCGCGGTGCTCTGTGGCCGTGTCTTGGGGCTTCTCTTGCTCTTGGGGCTAACACGGATTGATGCCATGGTTCGGGCCCGGTCCCGGTCCCGGAATCCCGCCTGGCTTAGGGTGGCCCGTTAAAGCGCATCGCTTCGACAGGAGTTGCTCAATCTTAGTTGAAGCCAGGAACTCCTGGCTGGCTGGCCGGCTGGCCGGCCGGCCGGCGAACATAAAGTGCGCTTTAAGGCACGGACGATAGATTCGGCACAAAACGTGCCCCCGGCGAGGGCTTGTAAAAACGGGTGAAAATGAAGAAAAAATACCGACGACGGCGGCGCAGCGCGCAATGAAGAGGAATGCATTCTTCTTTGAAGTTGATGCTCCCCACGGCACCGGCATGGCAGCATTCCATGCGATGAGGGGCCACCGGAAGATGACTTCCCGCCGCCACGAAGAATGGGCGATCGGTTCTACCGATTCGCTTTTCAATCGGAACGCCGCAAGAAAAACGGCACCCGGGTTGGGTTGTTCATTTTTGGCCTAGATTTTTGGCCCCCCCACCACCCAGGCTGTGCAGAGTTGCCAACTTTTCTTCGGAGTCTAATAAGTGTTGCCGCCACGTGTGCAAGGCTCATCGCCCATCGCGCTTTGTTGTAATTTATTTGTTTGTTTACCTATCTGCGTGCAGCGGTCGCGCCTGAAGCCCCGGGAACCGGAACAAAAAAAAAATGAGCCGAAACATAAACCATAGCCGGCCGCCGGAAATATGGCTTTGTTGTTGGCCCTGGCTGGCGGGCAATAAAATGCGAGCCGCGGCGACGAATCGGTTATGAATGCGACAAACCGGGCGACTTTCCAGCTTTGGGCCTACTCCGTACGCTCTGGTTGCTGAGATCACGCTGCTGCTGCTGCTGCTCAACCGATAATGGTCTTCTAAACAACGGTCCGGAAATCATCGATTATATTTCGGTCCCCGCAAAGCAGCCTTTGCTTTGCTCCGACGCAGTTTCAAATCAGTGTGCCAAAAGCAAAGCGGTGCAAGAAAAACATCTTCGTCCGGGGCCCGGGTCCTGCCTCGTAAACGACATCGACGATTATGCGTTTTTTCTCAACTCCTTCTGTTCCGTTCCGTTGCAGTTGAAGCCTCCGGTGCAGTCTGAGTGCTTAGAAACCCGACACAGACCAAGATCCTGCCCCGTATCCCCGGGATTAGAACGGCCGGCGACGACTGTGGAGCGAGAGGACCTTCCTGGCGGCCCCGGGACATTCGAGAAGGGTAAAAATAAACATCAACTCTCTTCGCCAGCCAGCCAGCCCAGCCATTGGCCGAAGCGGCTGGTTCCTGTTGTTCCTCTCTCTCTCTGTCTGACGACTTCTTCTCGTTCCTTTGCAGGGTGTGTGCCCGCCGCAACGCAAATAAAGAGATTGGAGAATTCAGATTTTATCTCCCTACACCAACCGGACCGGACCGGTGGAAAGTGGCCAGATCCCCCCCTCAACCTGCCGGTCATTCGTGCGAGATGGGGGAAATGTGTTTTATTTTTGCTCCAACGGGGCGCACCAGCCAACCGTATTTGCAAGCCGCCGTCGTCGTCGTCGTCGTCGTCGTGTTGTAGATTGGCCAGCGGCCACCACCACCGACCGGGGGCACGAAACTGAAAAGGACAATCACGGTCGGGTGCGAGCGAGAGAAAAAATAACAATTCGATTTGTGTGTGCGGACGGGGAACGATCCAACGACGGCGAAGCTGCTGCTGCTGCTGCTGCTGGCCTCCGGCTGTGGACCGGAACTCTCCCGGACTGCCCGGGCCGGGCTGACTACTGCATCCCTGCGCTGCTGCCAAGTTATCCTTCGGCACCGCTACCGGGCCACGAGAGAGGCCAGGATTGCATCGGTACACACTGCAGCAGCAGCAGCAGCACTCCACAGTGACGCTTGGTCGCACCCCGGCCTTCACTGCCGGTTGGCCGCGTGTGTGCTGCTTTTTGTGTCCTTTGTGTCCTGTCCCCCTGTCGCCGTTTCTCCCCTTTTCAATCGGTCACTTATTCCTTTCCTCTTTCTCTTTTTAGAAGCGGTTCGCAATAAATGCAATCGATGGCGGGCCTGTGGCAGCAGGACATTCCGAAGGCAGACCCCCTCCCCCCAATTGGTGCTGGGGCGGCGCGCACATGTGCCAGCACATTTCAAGTGAAATGTCCTCCACGGTCGAATTTAGACCCCCACTCCGCTAGACCCCCTTTTCGTGCGCGCGTGTGGGTCACAGTCTCCGTTATGATTATGGGGCGGCATTAGCGATGCTGCTGCTGTTGCTATTCCGCCCCGGCCTGGGGGGGGCATGTTTCCGCTGGCCACCCGATCGCGACGCGCATCGAGACATCGTGGGCCGCATGGCCGCTACGCCGATTCGCATCACGTTTGATTATCGCTTCATTAAGAATGCTACTTAATTACCAACATTTATCCGAATATCATTAATTAATTAACTATTTATAAACATGACCTTTTTGCGTGCCGCCCGACCGCCCGCACACCCGGTCCAGGTCGCCGGGTCGCCGGGTCGGGTTATGTACGCATTTTGCGGACCTTCTTCTTCGCCTTCGCGCGTAGATCGGCTCCACGTTGGGGTCCTTTTTTTTGCTGGCCATCACACAGAAAGCGTAAAATTCGACACCCGCCCGAGCGGGCGGGTCATTCACTCGGGGTGGAATTTCGGCCGCCCCTCCCCACGCTCCGGATGACGAATTGCGCGGAACTCGGCACCTCGGTGGGCCGCGCGTGGGAAGTTGTCAAAAATTATCATTATTGTCGTTATTATTATTAATAAGGTGGGGGCCGGCCGGCCGGCGTGTTCTGTGTGGTTCCCGTTCCCGTGTGGCGGCCAGCACGCAAGCGGTGCCAAATTCGGTTACGCCGAAAGAGTACCGAAAATTAACCCGGCCACCACGGGCAGGCCTCGGTTTGGGCCTGGTTGGAGGTTGGTCTGGACTCAATTGAAAGCCCGATCAATACACCCCGCCGTCCCGGACCGCGTGACGAGGATTCATACATTGACGGCGGTTGCTGGCCGCGCGGGCTCTCGGCTCGGTGGCCAATAATAATAACGATTAATAATTTGTGTTGTCGCCGACCGGCCACTGTGTCGCGGGGAATCGTGTTTTAATGTGTTTCGGGTTTTTTTAATGTGGCCACGCCGTCCCGTGTCCGGTCCGGCAAACGGAACAGGACACGCCGGACCGGGCTCTTTGGAGCATAAGTTTCGTTTCGGGAATGACTTCCCGAAACCACACCCGGGAGCGATTAATAATTTTCATCCTTTTGTGCGAAAAGTTACATTCACTTCCGGCCTTCACGACGACGACAATCACGACGAGTGGCGCGCGACATTCAATCTAAATTCATAAATCGCTCGATTTGTGCGTCCAAACACCACCGGAAGTGTGCAATAATGTGCGTGCGTGTGCGTTTCGCGTTCGGAACCATTAATTTACGGCCATTAAACCTGCACTGCATCGCGCACTTCCTTCCGGTGGACCCCGGACATTCATTAGAACGCGCTTTAAAGGGGTGGCAGAGAGACACAATCGGGCCGCTCGTTTTCCATTTAAAAGCTTAGATATTGAAAAGGCCCGTCCCTAAACAATCATGGCACAGCCCCGGTGCCACCGCCCGGCTCTCAAAGGGTGTTGAATTTTATTGGAGCTTTTAAAATAAATAAGATCGCCCGCTAGCTGGCCGGCCGGCCGGGCCAGTAGAGTGCCTAGGATAATGGGGACGAGGTGACCCTATTACCGACGACCGAGTGAGGCCCGGCCACAGCAGGGCAAAAAATGGTTAAGCAGAAAATGGGAAAACGAACCACAACGAACCCCCGTGCGCTGCGGAACAACCCGTGACGTATCCCGCGAAGAGCGGGAGGTTGGTTGGAAAAGTTTTAAACGGCCCCCCGGTCCGTTTAGGGACCACTCTCGGTTGGGTCGGTTGTGCAGTCGACTAGCTTAAAAGCGATAAATAACGATAAAAATTAAACGAATGTGTTAACGCGTTCGACACACCGGATCCGCCCCGGCGGGAACGGGTGGCGCGCGGCGGTCACCGAAAAGGTCCGGACGGGGCGGGAACGAGTGACCGGGTGGACAGGGCAAACAATTTGGAAGCCCCAAAAAGTCATTATCGAAAACATGGCACCGAATGCTCTCTCTCTCTGTCTCTCTCATGCGTCCGGACCGGAAAATCCGTGGCGCACCGAATCCGGGCCCAATAAGGGTTAAACGGTCGGCGGTGCTGCTGCCGCTGTGTTGGTCACCGGACCGGAGCCGACAGTGGTCGACAGGAAATTTTAATAAAATGCCTTTATCGCACGCACACATATGTGTGTCCGTCCTGCGAAGGAATGCATCGCGAGCGGCGCGCAGTGGAACATTTTCATAACCGGCGCCCAAAATGACCCCTGGTGGAATGGAAAATTAACGCTTTTTACCGACGATTGCCGGACGGGGCGCGGACGCACGTCCGCCGGAATTCTCCTTTCGCGTACGCGTTGAATAAATTATCCGTCGGTTCGATCCGCTGAAAATTCACCCGCGTCCCGCCGGGGACTTCAGTATTTAACCGTTTGTTCTTTTTGGGCTCGCGGGAGACAGAGAGAGAGAGGGAGAGTGGGGCTTCGAAAGCTTCTGCAAGGCGTTCCGAATCCTGGGCCGGGGCCACCGGAGTGCGTACGGAGCGCCGCGGCCAATGAATAGTTAATTGAATATAATTAATTTAACAAGAAGTCGGGCCCCCAAGTCCGCCAAGATCAAGAGTTTGAGACCGGCCAGACCGGTCGATGCTGATCTCCCACGATGTGTCACACCACGGGTGCTTAGGGAGCGCGAAGATTGAAGTATCAACTGGCCCCGGGGCGGATTGATACCACCGTTGATTAATTGACAGGTTTATCGGCTGGGGAAGCGGAATTATTTAAGCCACCGGAGAGGCCCGGGCGTTTTGATGGATCAAAATGTGTCCCTTTAATGGCACCACTGTATCGGATCGATAATGAAGACTCATCGTATGTGTCTCGCGTGTTTTAGCACCATTCTTGATATCGGACATCGAGGATTTATTTAGTGTTTAGCGTGTGGTGTAGTAAAGTGGCCGCATCCCTTGGAAGGTGGGCTTTTTACCGAAAATACATCCCAAAACTACGTCGCCAGAGTGCGCACTGGGAGAGGGAGTTTCGCGACACGGAGAAACGGGTTCACCTACGAGTTTCCTACCACATTCTTTTGGTCCCCCCCGGGGGCGGTCGAGACGTTGACGCTGGGGTCCCGTTAGGCCAGTGGCACTGGCACCGGGCTTTCATCCTCTCTTCTCAGCTGTTCCTTTTACTGACTAGACGCGGACGCGTGCGGACACGACGCCACGCTCTTATGCCGGTGGCCCACCGCGGTTAATCCATTCTGCCTCGACGTCATCGATCGGTTTTCGGCGGTAGCGCGCCGGCAGCTGCCACTCCTCGATGGCTTCTCCGGATGACACGGATCGCTAAAAATGGAACGGGTAGAATCATTAGCTCGGCCAACACACACAAACGCGGGGAAAAATGTGCCGACCATCGACACCGACAATGGAGGCAACAATTGTAAACAATTATGTAACCCGCCGATGGTCGTGCGGTGAATTTTCCTCCGCAGTGAAGACTAGATCGCTCCGTCGACGCTGGGACGCTCGAGCGAAAGGTCAGCGGGGGGCGATGGCCACAGCCGCCACCAACTTACCGCGGATGCTGCAGCTCCGCTGGCACCGGCCGCCGTGGACGGGGAAGAACCGGCCGCACCGCCAGTCGACTGACTGGCCACGTCCAGGAAGGGGCCTCCCTTGCGGAACTTGATCAGCGGAATGCGTCGGGCGGAGGATAGCACCGATCGTAACATTACCATGGCGTTGTGATGGCAACCGGTGGAAGGGCGATGCAGGACGGATGTGCCGTTCGATTCGCGACTTGTGGGAGGGCCGCGCGCTACGAGATCAACAATCACACAAACGATTCACTCACAACTCAATCGGGTCCCTGTATCGCGGAATGATTTTATTGACCCCCCTTCCTGTGTTATGAAAATCCGTCAGTCCCCGGCGCGCGACGATGACACAATCGCTGCGATGCAGCACTGAACCCACCACCATAAACACCAACTGTCAACGTGAGTGTCATTGAGTGAACCGCTCTTTGTTTACATTCACTGCGCCGCATGGAGCCAAGTTCCGCGCCGTGTTCGAATCGCACGAGGCCAACGGTAGTCAGTGTAACATTAGGTGTTTATTATCGAGAGCTTACGGGTATCAAAACGTGTACTGACGGCTTCACTTCCGTTTGCGGCACTTGGCCCGACCGCGCCGTCGTTTCGCGCCGGGTGTCTTCGGGCCGGATGTCCCATTTGTGGTGGCGGCGGCCTTTTTGTAGCTGCGCGAGATGGCCCGACTGGCGCTGGCTTGTATACCGCCAACGTTCGGTTTGCGGCTCGTGATGAGATCCTGGGACACGAGCTCGGCCAGCACACCCTGGTGGGCCAGCATCGAGAGGAAGGTGCAGATGAACTCGTCGTAGTTGTGGGTCCGCCGGCAGTCGTCCAGCTTGAACCGGTCCCGCTTCTCGTTCTCGTCGCACAGATGCTGCTCGGTGATGGTAATCTCCGATTCGAGGTTCTTCAGCAGCGACAGCAGGTCCTTCGGGGAGAATGTGCCCGCCCCGATGAACGATGGTGGCGGTGACGGTGGCGATGGATCGCGCGGGTCCTGTTCCGGCTTGATCGCGCTGCTTCCCTCTTCCACGATCTCCACCGAGTCGGACGAATTGTTGAGCGACACGAACGATTCCAGTTCCCGCGCCATCGGCACCGTGGACGATGGGGAAGGCGTCGGGAGCTGCTGCCGTGCCGATTCATCTTCGTTGTCCACCGTCGGTTTCTTCTCCTTGATGGCCAACAGCTCCGAGTACTCGGACGAGAGCTTCACGGGTGATCCCGGGTCCTTTTTGACCACCGTCGTCTCGGCCACCGGTTCCTTCTTCACCGCCGACGACGATGAGGTGGCCCCGTTGGCCGACTCACGCTTTTCCGATTTGAGCAGCTTCTCCAGCGCGGCCGATACGATCGTTTGGTTCGTGCGAAGCATCTTCAGCTTGTGCGTGATGCCAATCCGCCGGTCCGGTACGACCGCCATCAGGTTGAAGCGAATGTCCTGCTCGCCGGTCGTGATGCCCAGCCGATCCGACATGACGCGCCGGAACTTGTCCGTCCACGCTTCCCGCTCGCCCCACGGCCCGTGATCCATCGGGAACGGTTTCAGTCCGTCCAGCTCGAACAGGTGGCCATCGATCGGCACGAACGACACAAAGTGGAACGCTTCGCCCGTGAAGCGCCCAGTGCTGACGCCCGAGGTACGGTCCATCCGGCGCCGTGCCTGGGGCATTGCGTGCGAGTTGTGCGCACAGGCCAGCTCCGGCGTATTGCCGATCGCCCAACCCTTGTTCTCCGGTCCCATACCCTTCGTGTGCACCTTCAGCCGGCTGACGGTGGTCCCGAGGTCGATGTCGGAACAGTTCAGCAGCACCGAGAGCAGCGCGTGGGTCGCGCAACTGTTCGGGACCACCTGCTGGGCGAAGAAAATGTTGTTCACCGCGTCCTCGTCCTTCACGTAGATGTCGGTCGTTTCGACAATCTTGCGCCGTGCCCGCCGCTCCTCGATCCAGCGGAACAGAAAGATGAAACCGTACACCTGGCCCTCCAGGTTCTTCTGCAGATCGTAGATCTCTTCCACCTGCACGCCCTTCACACCAAAGTCCTCCAGCAGCAGGGTGAACAGACCGGGGTCACTCTCCAGCTCCAGCCACCCGTCCGTGAGGCGGTTGATGTCCACCGGCATAGCGTGTGGCGGGGTGCGGAATTTTCAGATAATGGCCGCACTTTAGGCGAACTTTATTTGTGTTTTCCCATTCGGATGGGTCGAACGCTTTTTGTTTACACACTCGTCTCTGCGATGCTCACGGCTTGCTTCGATGACAGCACTAGCTGTCAACGTCATTCGCACCGATGAACACCCGTGCCGTTCTGTAGTAACCTTGGTAGGCCGTGCATAGAAAAATTCGGCAAATTTATAAGAAAACAAACAATGTAATTAATCAATCTGCGCTTACGTTCTCAACGAACGTTTCTAATCGAAATCCAAAAATAAATTATTTTCAAACATACGCGTTTGTGCATATATATTTTTTATTTTTTTTGAAACGCCTCCCGGGACACGGAGCGTTTCAAAATGCCTGCTGTCTTGGGAAGCGTTTTCAAGCGACCGAAGCATTTCTGTGGCGCTACCTCCGCATGCGTTTGGTACCCTGTTACTTTGGCCAGAATTTCGGGCGCTGCGGATCGGAAGCAAATTTTGCCTTTTTTTTAATGGAATCGATTGGGAAACGAACCGCCCCGCCACGCGTATCCTTCCGGAAAAGGCTGTTAACCTCTTATTTCGGAGCATATTGAAACGAGACAAAATAGATGGATTTCTTTTGGAACTCTACTTCTTGAAAGGTTTATTGTTTTATGTGTATTTTCTTCTCCTCCGTTTCGATCTCTGTTCGTCTTGCATGCGCACCGAAGTATGATTATCTAAACAACGAAGGTTCCCGCCCCGCCTCGTCGTGGACCGTCGTGTCCTCAGTTCAAAAAAGCTAGCGCGCGCGCTCCCGCCTTAAGGGGAGTCCGTTTTGGCATAGTTTGTGCGCATCCTGTTCGCTTCGCAAACCAACACCCGCGGCGGCGGCGGCAGTGCGTGAAAATCCTATTCTACAACTAACGAAGGACAAACTAACGGTTCAAAGGATCGAAACAAAATACAAAACATTATCGTCGGCCCCTACTGTGATGCGCTTTTGTATTGTGTGGTTCGAGAATCCGATATGCCTAGCTAATTTCGATCCTAGCCGTTCGTTTGGTGCCGCTCATATTTCTAAGTAGTTCTATCGGCGCATGCCTATTCTATTTATGTGTGTGCGCGCGCGCACACGGGTGCGTTATGGCGTCATTCGTCTGCCAACATCATAGCAGGCGCGCTGTGAGCTTACGTGAGTCAGTTTGAAACCAAAGGAGGCGACTACTACTGTGTGCGTTACTGTTTGCGGTGAGGTTAGGGCTAAAAGAGTAGGCGCTTCTAGGGGCATCAGATCGGACGCGATCGCGATTTTCTAGTAATCATTGCACGCTCCCTGTGTTTATTGCACCACGATCGATGAGTTGAATCGTGTAGCTGCCGCTGTTGGTGTCCACGCGACCGGCGGGTTGGCGTGACGACGAAGGAACTTTAGGTTTACCTTTTCCAGTGTTTTCTTTTTGGTTTCTGTACGACTCTAAACAAAGAGGAACTGCTTCCGCACTGCTCCTGCCCGAAACAGTTTGAATCTTATCGGTTAATCAATTTGATCGACTCTCGCTTTGTCTTCTGGTGGCTCTTTCGCGCTTCTACCATTCTTACGGGCTACTGTTCTTACAGAAAAAAAAACAAATCCTACTCTAAAAGATGCTTCCACCGCAGACCAAGCACCAGACCATTCTAACGATCGCTCTCGGCAAAGAATAGAAGGCGCGGGCCACCCTAAGCTGGGGGTGTGCGCCAGAGCAGATGAGATGAGAAATTCAAACATGGCGAAAATACGCCCAAAAATTAAAGAAAATACCAAGTCTAGTCCAGGCCGCGCGCACGCTCCTTAAATCGCTCTGGCCGATCGTGTGTGATCGATTCCTTCGCCTCGAAGCCGCGTGTTAATGTCGGTGCAAAACAAAAGAATATTTCGAAAGACAGCCAAGGCGTTCAGCAGCCAAGCAGCGATCCCAGTCGGGCGGCGGCCGCCACGGTTGCGGTCAGTGGGATATGATGGTTTCAGCTCGATGCTGCCGCCGCCGCCGCCGGCGTTGACTCCTCCTGTTTCTCGTCAGCGGCACCGCCGACGCTCTCGTCCTCGTCGCGCTGCTCCTCAAAGGGTATGCCGGCGGCCGTTTTCTTCATCGTTTCCGTCAGCATCCGATTAACTTCCTCCTGATTGGCTTGCACGGGTGCCGGCGACGTCCCGGTCCCTGTCGCTGCCGCCGTCGCCATCGACGACGTTCCGCTGTCCTTTTGACGCTTTTCGATTTCGCTCTTAAAGTTGGCAATTTCTTTGGAACTGTAAGAAAGGGACGAGATGAGCAAATTGAAGGTAGGACGGCAACAAACACCGACGCCGCGTGTGGCTTACCTAATTTGTACGAAAATGATACCGTTGATCGCGTTCAGCATGTCCAGCACGGAGCCCATCGACGGGGGCTGAATGTGGATCGGAGGCAGACCGCTGTTGCGCAGGTTGCCGTTCGCGCAAACCATCTTCTTCTGCAGCACGACCGCCTGTTGCGTGAGGTGGCGCAGACACTCGGACGATTCCTGTGTCTTCTCGTGGCCCTCTCCGAGCTGGCCAGGACCACAACGGGAGATGGGAGTTGAAATTAGGAACCAAAACGGACGGCGAACGATCAATTTCTTACCTGCTGCTTGTAAATGGCGTATGTTTCCTTCTCGTTGTTCAGCGCCGACCGGAAGTCTCCCATGCAGCTCTGGGTGCGCGCGACCAGATGGTAGCTTACGGCGACCTTCAGCGACTTTTCGCCGTAGTAACGAATGTTGAGGGCCAGCGCGTGCTCGAGGAAGCGCAACGATAGCTCGTACTCACCGACCGCGTGCAGAATCAGACTGATGTTGCTCTGGTCACCAAAAGGGGTAAACATTAGTATCTCGGACATGCTCCCTTATCACTTTCGTCATTGGATACTTACGTCCATGAGGGCAATGTCGGGGTGGTTTTCCCCGCACACGATCGTCGCCAGGTACCGGGCACGGTACAGCAGCTTGAGTGCGGTGCTGATCTGGCTGTTCGCGAAGCAGTACAATGCAAGATGGGCCTATGGAAAATGAAAACGCACTCAAAATAAGGTCTCTCTTCCGACCACAAAAACCCCTGGGCAGCAATGGCTTACATATTCGGAAATGGTGTACGGATGGTCGACGCCGTTGACGCGCTCGCTCATCAGCACCGCACGCTGCTGGATGGCGAGGGCTTCCTGCGGGTCACCCATGATGTAGCTCAACCGGGCCAACATCCGCAGGCACTGGGCGTTCTCCGGGTGCATCGCGCCGTACACGTTGTTCAACAGATTGAGTGCCTCGCTGATCAGTCCGTACCCGTCCTGGAAGTAGCCCTGCTGGATCTTGGTCTGGCCCGTGGTGTAGAAGTTGTACGCATCCGAGGCCCGCGGATTGATGTGCTTCACCACCGGGAACACGTTCAGGATGTCCGTATCGACGAACGTGGGCCGCGCCGGACTCTTCAGCTCGAAGTTGTACTCACGCAACAGTATCTGAACGCCCGTCTTGAGACAGAACGCTCGCATCAGGCTAACCTTCTGTAGCTTGAAGTGACCGATCAGCGGTTCGATCGACTCGATCGCTTCCCCGCCGGCCACCGCCACCGTCAAATCGTAGTCCCAGTACGACTTTAGCTCCTGCCGAATCTGACCCCACAGCGATTTCGAGGTGAGCGTCTGCCACTCACCAATGTCACTGGCCGCCGCCTGGAACGCAGCCTTACCACCGGCACCACCAGTCGGTCCTTTCGCTACACCGGCCCGTTTGGTCTGTTTGCGCGTTTGTTTGCCCTTCGCTCCACCGCCGCCGGCTTCATCGAGACTGCCGGGACCGATCCCGTTGCCGGCACTGGCCGCAGCCGACCAGCCGCCGGTCGAGACGGTAAGGAAACAGTTCAGGAAGTGTGAAATGGCCGCCGCCATGCTCAGCATGTCCGTTTGCTGCATGTACACGGTAAAGATGTGCTTCGAGGCGCGCACGATCAGCTCCGAGACGGCGATCGTATGCAGATACTCCAGCTGCCGGATCTTGGCCAGCAGATCAACCACCTTCCCGAGGTAGCGCACGTTAATGCCCCGGCTGTGCAGTGACTCGGTCAGTGTGACCCCGTCCATCGGAGCCGACGAGTGATCGAGGCACTCGTGCACGAAGCTAGGGATCTGGTGCTTCACCAGGAACTCCGCGGCATCCTTCACCAGCTGCTTCTGCTTGCGCAGCCCCCCGTTTTCCGCTTCCACGTGCCGAATGCCGGGCGAGTACACGTCCGGGTTGAAGCGAATGTCAAACTCGTACTCCTTCAACGATCCGACGGCTTCGCAGGCCCGCTTCACCACCTCCTTGCTTTCGTTCTTCTCCTCGCTCGATATCAGCGATTCGACCAACGCCTTCGCATCTTCCGTCTGCACGGGTGTCGTTGCCGCCCGCACGAGCGAGTCTGCCCCCTCCGGGGCAAGCTTTGCTAGCTTCTTGCTGCCCTCTTCACCGTCCTGTGCCGCGGGTTTCTCACCTTCATCGCTAGCACCCTTCGTAGCTGCGGCCGCCTGCTTCTGTTCCTGCTTCTTCTTCACGCACTGCTGAAGCTGCAGGGCGGCATGCTTCATAAACATCAGATAGCGATTCTCCACGAACGCCTCCAAGAGCTCCTGGCGCAAGCAGCACAGCTTGTGCCGATGTTCGATCGGGAAACCCATCGTTCGGCTTTCCTTCCCCAGCCCGGACTCATCATCATCGCCCTCATCGGCGGTCGGTGCAGGAAGCACCAGGAAGTTCACGTCCGGTGGAAAGGTACGCAGCAGATCCAGAATATAGTGCCGTCCGTCGTTGCCGATGATGCCCTTACACTCGACCGACGAGCACAGTTCGATCGATTCCTCGCGATCGTTGTACACGCAGTGCGGAAGGATCTTCAGATGTTTGCCCGCGCTGTTCAGCAGCTCCAGGTACTTGGGGTGCGAGAGGACCGTCTTGCCGAAATCGATCGACCCGTACACAACCGATTGCTCCTGCTCGCGCTCCAGAATGCCCGGGATGATCGATTGCGCCGTCACGCGGTACCCCCGGTAGTCGATCACGACCGTGCCGAGCGTGTAGAGGCCCTCCACGTCGACCGCACTGTACACGCGCACCCCGTGCAGATCGTTGCGCGGTGCGACGAAAGCGGCCGCATCCCCACCCAGTTCCTTGTAGTGATCGCGCACGTCGAACCCGAGCGAGAAGAAAATGTTGTTCCAGATGAACATCTGCATCTTGGAGTCTTCGCCCGGATTGATCGCCATCACGTTCCCGTCGATCACGGCCATCGCACCGCGTGTGGCCGCCGTCACAAAGTCACTGTGCACCTTGAAGATGGCCCGTTCGCGCAGTAACCGCTCCGGCAGGGTGGCACGCGGGAGTTCACGCGTCGTCTGTAGCTCCTCGTTCCAGTCACGCGTCTGTCCCGGGATGTGCTCCTCGTAGCCGAGCTTCGACGAGAACGTGTCCTCGGCCCGGATCGCATCGATCGTGTGCTCCAGGGCCGGTGCGGCCCACGTGTACACCTGGTACGGGGTGGCCACCCGCTCGAACGGGTGCCGTTGGGTGCGCTTCTTCTGCATCAGCGCGAAGCAACGCCGGAAGGTGGGTGACAGCTGCGCCAACAGATCGATCAACGAGTGCGACAGCAGACTGGGGCTAGCGGGCCGCGGATCGAACGTGTCGTCCGTCGACTGATTGACGTAGAAACCGCGCGGACACGCCGACAGGTGATACCGCTTGTCCTCCATCGTCACCACGTACAGATACATTAGATCACCGTGCAGCTTCCGCGGGCCGGGCGGCGGATTCCAGGCCGACGTTGTTAACACCTTCAGCGGCTGCGGAGTGGCTCCCTTCCGGCCGGCCGCACTGCCCGGCTGCAGTGGCAACAGGGGCCGCTCCTGCGCTCCGGGCATAATGAAATCGGGTGGCGTGCAGTCGACACTGTCCTGGCGTACCTTCTTCTTCTCCAGAATGTCGCCCTGCGTGATCGCGTGCAGAAAGGTCAGCGAACTGCAGTCCACTCCGTTGTACGCATCGGCCGGATCGAGCGATTTCAGCAGATCGCGCACGTGGCGCACGTGGATGCGTGCCTCGCGCATCGTATACGGTTCCTCCACCACCTTAATGACCGAGCCCTCCTTCAGGCCCTCGATGTTCTTCAGTTCCGCAAAGTTGTCCAGCGTCGCTCCCGCGAGCTGCAGCGAAAAGCACGTCCGGTGGCACGTGTCCTCCCGATCCATCAGCAGCTGATGGATCTCCTGCACCAGCTCCATGCTGGACACCTGGATCGATAGCGACTCAACGCCCGGCGACAGGATCTGCACCGTAAAGCCGGCATCCTGCATCAATCGCATCACGTCGCTCGAGTCCTCCTCGGTGGCCGCCGTTCCCGATTTACTGCCGCTTTCCCCATTGGCTGCCGTTTCACTATCACCCGCAACAGTATCCACTGTCGATCCGCTGGCCGTCTCCGCCGGTTCCTCCGTTCCGCTACCGTTATGACCATTGATTCCATTCTCCAGGTGCCCGTTCGCCGTCACTGGGGGTGATTTGGCTTTGCCATTCTGTTGCTTTTTGGTTTTGCCATTTCCTGAAACAAAGAATGGGGCGTTAAAAAGTGGAAACTTTGACGTGATCATTCATCATCGATCGAGAGCGCAACGCACATGATCGAAACGCGAAAACAACAATTATGTAAAACATGACTTCTTGTCATACACGATCGTCGCTACAAACGTCGATCGAAGGCACTCTCTCCCTCTCTCTGATGGCATCCATTTTGAGAAAAAACCCGTTAACGCGCACCACCACCATCGTCTTCTGGCCGCCCCGGCCTGTGCCCAACGAAGTAAAAATAGGTGCGAAAACAAGAAGAGCACTGCGAGACGCACCACACATAACCGCGCTCGGTTTAATTTGTTGGCATTGACCACACGACGAATCAGCGTCGTGGCGAGCGATCGTACAACAATCAACGACGCCGAAACACACGGGGACCTTGAACTTCACACAGCTTTGTGTTTTCTGCGGGATCTCTTTCGGGATACAAAAAAAAATGGTAAATAGATAATTAATTTTGCCGTATAGCAACCGGTGGTGCGGCACTCCAATGGGCACGGGATTTGCATCGCAGTTCTCTCGTCATCCACGAAGCGTATCGTCTTGCCCCGGCTTAAGGCAGAAACAAGCGGAAAGTCTTCGTGTCGTGCAGCCTGTGTCTATTGACTGTATAATTAGCGAGTGGCCCTGAGTTGTGGAAGTGATGCTGAGTGGCCACCGAACAGAAAGCGTACTCAAATATATCCGGCGCCGTCTTTATGTGACCAAACATGGTGCAGTAGAAAGCGGCGTTATGTCACTTTCTTCTGCCCTCGAGAGGATGCATCCGCGCCACCCAACCGCCGTGTGCCGGGGCGCGTATCTCCAGTGGCAAGCGATAAGCAAATGGGGCCGGTGAAATCTCCTTCGTCATCCGTCTCCCAATAATGGCCGGTCGATGCACGATCGAAAAAGGCAAGAGATTTGAAAGGGACAAAGTCTATTTTAGAACTTATCCATCTTCCAACGGTGCGCGTCTATTCTGGGACAACTCGGGGCGCTTTGGGTGGTGCGCGCAAGACACCCTCTCTCGTCTCTCGGAGACACGGTCAAAGATTTTCTGGCAAACAACAAAACGCCATCCCATTTTGGCTGCTACCGGGAGTACTCTGAAAATAGCTCGCAACTGTCCAAAAAACAACCACAGAAAGTGTCCCCGACGTTGACGCCTAGTTTTGGTTCAGAATGTCGAAACAAAATCGCACGCGACTCGCTGTAAAAGCGCGCGGATTGTACCAACATGAATCGAAAAGTGCAGCAAGGCGCAATGCGCTTCGGCGAGATAAGGCTCGCGCGGTGCAATCGCGACGACTCCGACGACTTCCTGCTGTCCATCCAGTGCGCGCACGGCGGGGATGCTGCCAAAGCAAGCAAAGCGGGCAGCTAACGGCTGATTTGCATCGTTTCCAGGCACACCAACGGGGGACTGACGGTCAATCAAGCGTCAAGGCGGACCATCGCTCGCTGATATGGACACACCCGAACACTTCGACCTCTTTCCGCGTCTGTTGGCGGCAATGTTCTGGTAGACTCCGATTATTTACACGTCTGACCCGCCTTGTCTCAGAGAGTACCGCGCTAAGCTGTTGCCAAAGACAAGCGAGAAAAGGAGACAACGACGAGGAGGTTAGACAAACCCCTATCTTACCGATCTTCTCACACGCGGATCCTTGTTTGCCACCGAGTCGTTCTATCTGGCTGTGGTGGTGATGCCACTGCGGGAGATAAGACCTTCTCCCGAACTGGAACTGTGGCATGAAGTTGACCATCTATTTGCTAACCTCCACTCTGACAGAACCACTCTGAGCCTCTGCTTGAAATGGTGCGGCGAACGTGAAAATACATTCCTATGGTTGCTAGATGCGTGCAAGATGCGTTCGTTCTGTGCGCTCGCCATAGCATTTGAACATTTACAGTCACAGTGCTACCAGAGGGCAACCCTTCTCTTATCTATTTGACTCCCAAAACCATCGGTCCCCTTGCGATCCGAGCGATAAGCTAACTCAAATATGTTTCAGTTGTGGCACACCCATGTGGTGGACCGATGACGGATCTGTCATAATAAAGCGCTTTTTGAACAAACACTTTCAAAACCAGCATTAAGGCAATGTCTTCTGCGATTGGCTTGAGGTGTGCTATGAACCCTTTGCACTGACAAACAGGAGTTCAAAGGGCTTCTACTCGCATTTTCCCCATCAGTCAGGCGCAGGCTAGACATAAATGCGTAAAGTGCAACATAAATGACCCCCCGGCCTGCGACGACGGGGTCACCGGCTTCGCCGGTGAAAAAAGAATTCTCCCATGTGCGTTTGACGCGAGTCACATGGTTGATCCCCTAGCTCGCTCTTGCCCTGCTCCGCTCTCTGTCTCGCACGCGCATTGTCTCCCCCCCTAACCCACCGAGAGAACGGTAACCGACGAACACGTGGAAAGGCGAGAGAGAGAGACCGAGTCCGTCTGACGGCTCATATGTTTTTTATTGCCCAAACATGTTTTCGATGATCGAAAAGTAAGCTTCGGACAACGTTGCATCACATTTCGGCGGTTACTAAACAACCACACGCATGTTGCATGAGGTGTGAATAGAAGGATGTAAAGTAAATCAGCATAGATAAGACCCAATCAATTCTTGATTATCAACCAAATAGAGGATCCTTCACGACGAGTTTGTTTTGCATTTTTTGTGTTTCCCCCCGAAGAATCGGCTCTACAAAGAGAGAGAGCGAGAGAGTGATAAAAATCCTTCGGTGTTCTTCTCTCTTTTAGAACGTTCGCTCTCGCGCTGAATGTACGAGCGAGAGAGAAAAAAACTCCTGTCACTCCAAATACTACTACTACTACTCCACCACACATGTGTCCTGATCTCGGGCCGTGTTAAACTTTTCTAAGAATCCATGGGTCGAAAGAAAAAAAAAGCCAGACAGCCATTGAATTAAGGCACAATGGGCCAGAACCGCGGCACACGGTGCAGAACTTGTATCGTGTTGTTCCGTGTGTCCTCTCGGTTCTTCCAGGGCCACCAGCGGCACAAAGAGAGACACACTGCACCACCTTCCTCCTTCGGCATCTCCTAGCGCGTTGCGTTCCGCGGTGTGGCAAGTGAGCCCGTCAATCGGAGCCGTAATTACGTAACTGATTATATGACTGCGATGCAGGCGCAGGTTTTTCTTGGCAACACGCGGTCTCGCCGGACACTTTGGAAGCCTTTCGCACGCTGAGTGATTCGCAAACCCCGCGGACACCGCATTGTTCGATAAGTAAAGCACACGACCGCACTGCGACCCACAGTATATGCTGTGCCCAAAAGGAACCGGGTACCGTGAATTTTTCCGTGAGTCTAACCTTTTTTCTTCACACCGGAATCCGCCGCAGAAGCCGCCGTTGCGACGATGTCTTCGGAAGTGCCGACCGTTTCGGTAACACTGCTTTCGTTCGAGGGAACGTTTTCTGTTTCCAGAGCCATTGTGTGCTCCTCTAGTAGACCTCCTCCTCGCGGGCGCGCACTAGAATTAACAAGTTATCCCTAGCAATCGCGTAGAGGCCCGATTTTTCTTGTCTTCAGCACTCGTATTCACCAAACATAAAACGGAACACGACGAGCAATCGCGAAACAACACCTTTTGTAGCGTGTCTGAAATGATTGAGCTACAGTTGTAACACCAATAGCTCCTATTGCTTCGGATGTTCGAATTTCTAAGAATGATTTTTTAACGAAACCCTTCGACAAGTTTCAGTTTTGTTTGACATTTGAAATAACTCTTTACTCTCGTTATTAAATTTCGTTCCCGGGCTCTGTTTTTTGCCTTCCCGGTCTCTTTTCTCTCTGTATTTCTCTCCCCTCTCTCCTAAGTCTTGTTTGACATCTGTCACTCACGCGTGGTGAAATCACCGGTGGTGAGTTTCCCGCACGAGAACGACGTAAACAAAACATTGTTGTGTTGTTGCCCCCGAAAATGGAAATACGGAACGAAGTGAAACAATCGGACAAGGAGTTTGAAAAGAAGAAATTTGTGGTGCGAAATGCGGCCGACGTGCAGCGGGCCAAGCTGGAGAAGCTGATGAAGAATCCGGTACGTCCAGAAAAGGAGCGCCCTTTCAGTCTTTCAATAGCACCATCATTCCGCAGGATAAACCGGTCATGATACCGACATCGGCGAAAGATCGTGACTTTTCCAACGCCATACCCTCGTTCGTCCGCAACGTAATGGGCTCCAGTGCCGGCGCCGGTTCCGGAGAGTTTCACGTGTATCGGCACCTGCGTCGCAAGGAGTACGCCCGCCAAAAGCACATCCAGGAAAAGTCACGCACCGAGCAGTTGGACGACGATTTCCAGGCGAAGTTGGAACAGAACCGGCAGATGGCCGAGGACCGGACGGCAAAGAAGCGTGCAAAACGGCAGAAGAGGAAAGCCAAACAGAAAGCGAACCACGGCAAGAAACCAAAGCGGGTGGAACAGGACGAGGAGTCTTCGTCCTCCGGCGGCAGCGATACCGAAGAGAACGATCCATCAGAGGCACCACCGCAATCCGATGATAAGACGAGCGAGAAAGAAAAGGAACCAGTGGCAGCCCAAGCCGACGATACAGACGAGCCATGTCAACCTGCTGAAGAAACGGGGGATAAAAATGTTGACCAAAACCCCACAGACGAATAGCTGGAGCGAAGAGACACAGCGTACAAGAGTCGATTAATTATCCCAACCCCAAGCAAAACGAACAGAAACTTGTTTACTATTGTATCTGTATTTCAAATTCCACTAGCTCTGGCCTCAATCCGTGCCTCCGCGGAGGCCGATAATATTGTAAAAAAGAGAGAGAAAATAAAACTTTAAATATATTTGCACTCTCTCTTCTCACGCGCAGTTCACTGTTTGATGATGTTAATTTTAATTTATATATATTTTTTCGCTTCCCAAATCATACTCCCGCCTCGTCCATCAACACCACGGACCGGGGACCGGTTCCTGTACTAACTAATAACACGCAATCCTTACACTGCTGCGTGCGTCCCGAATGGCCCTCCGGCCCCCTCCAGCAGTGGCGAAGGCGTCATCGTCGTCTTCGGCGCTAAGATGTTAAATTTTATTTACCGTGGGCAAATAAAACAAAATCGTAAGCCGTGCGCCCGCCCGCCGTTTGTGTCTTCCTTTTCCAGGAGCAACCCACCCGAAACCGGCGTGGCCCGATTACCGCCGTTTGATACACTTTCATCGCACCCATCCGACTCCGTCCGTGTTGCTGGGCTGTCCACAGCAGCTATTGTTGTGGGGGCCACCACTCTGCTGGAGGTCACGCTCCGTTGTTGATGGTACGGAGGAGTTCTGACGACGCTCTGCGCGCCAATGGTTTTTTTTTGTAATATAAGTAGTAATAAACTGTAGTAGTTAGCAGTTTTAGATAATATTTGTAGAGCGCTGTTCGCGCGGTCGGTCGTTCGTTTTTCTTTTGCTTGGTTGTTGGTTTGCTTCATCGCGTTTAGAAATAGTTTAATAATTTAAATATAGTTTATGAAACAATTGCACACGCTCGCGTTTACGCCACACGCAACACACACTAACTGCTCCGGGGGGCAGCCACGTCCACGTCCGGTAACGGATGTTCCCGACCGATCGGGATCGCTACCAGCGCTCACGGTGCGCCGGAGGTAGTGTGTCTTCTTGGAGGCACCAGTTGCTGTGGTTGGCACTCTCTGTTGTCTCTTCTTGCTCCGAGTTCACACGCCGATGACGAGGAGTTCGAACGGTGTATATGCGCGCAGCTCAACACGTTGTATTGCGTGTGCTTTAAATATTTACAATGTGGACTATCCGCAGTGTGCGCTTCGTCGAAGCACACTCTTGTGGGGAAAAGTGTGTCCGTTTTGGGGGGGCAGGGACCTGGTAAAGAAACCCCCAGTGACCACGCGTCAGACTTCTATGTACAATACGGAGCCGCTTCCTATCCGACACGGTGGCCCGTGTCAGACGGAAAGTGTGTATTTGGCTTGAACATACATTCGCTTTACACTTCATTCTACTATTACAGCCTGACCCCGCGAACAGCCACCCGAAAACCTGGGCAGCTGGGCGCCGGCCCCATTCGAGGGGGCTTAATTAAAATATAACTTCATTCGGATGAGTGTAGCAAAAACTTACGATAAAATCACAAAACGGAACAAAGGTACAAGAAAGGAAACGGAACCAATAAACAGAGATAGAGAGTGAGTGAGAGAGAGCGAACGGAAGTGAAATAAAACACATTCTCCGTGCGCTTGCTTTCGTTGCGGTAACGACGCCCAATGCATTTGCTGTTCAGATGTTAAGCACGAAGTCCTCTCCACCGTGAGAGTTCCGAGAGCATTTCAATACGGGGAGGACAGATTTCGTGGTGGTCCACACTCTCTACGGCAAAGCAAAACATGAAGACAATATTTATGTACATATCGTTCAATTCAACAAACGCATCCATCGCGTTCCTGCTGGCCAACCGCGGCCAACGTGCGAAGAAGAAGCGAAGCGGTGTGACCAATTGTAGCACGGTGGTGGCGCGCATAAACGAGAGAGTGCCCGGCATATAGCACACCACATCGTGACCCCCGGAAGGGCTGTGACGAACGGAGAAGAATCGACGCACGAGATGCACGCAACACACAGAGACGCGATGCGATGATCCTTGGGGTACACGCTGCTGCTGCTGCTGCTGCTGACCGGTGCTGGTGGTAAGGATCGATGTTTTGCGCAGCTGGCACACTGTCTCTCGATCGTACTCTTTCTCTCCATCTCTCTTCTACAGCTTGATCTTCTCGCTAGCAACAGATCTGTGGTGGTGGCGCGCGCAATATGACGTATGATCCTCCCGGGGTACGATCGCGGCTCACGAAATGTGTGTAGCGCGCGCATTAATAAGATAAGAATAAGGGTTATTCGTAATGTGTTTCGTTCCGTTGTCTCTCTTCCAAACTGAGCAATTCTCTGAGTCCTAAGCCGGGGTGGTCACACAAAGTGTATACGTTTATGATCCACAAATGTTATCCCTATCAAACCGGTTGGTTCTACCGTTTCTTCGTACGAGGAGCAACGAGTGTGTCCGCTTCAGCCGTAGCCCAATAAGTGGGGAACTAGGGATCCAACGTGAGAAAAGGATCACAGTAGCAGCAGCAGCAACAGAAGCCGGCTGCTGCTGCACTGCGCTCGCGCGCTCCTTATGCAAAAAACTTTACGTTTCATTACTGCATCATCATGTGTCTGTAATTGTAGAGTTTGCTAACAATAAGTATTACTTTTGTTGTATTTACTTGTGTGTGTTTATGATGTACCGCCTATACGTGTGTGTTTTCTAGTGTCACTATTTTGATGCATTGTGAGTAGCGTCTTTAACAATGTTCTTGTAGCGCAAAGAGCGAAATGAAAACACTTCCTAATGATCTGCGACTCTGCGCACAACACAGCACAAGCATTTCGCTGTTTTAAACGAGCATTTCAATCCTTTATCACTTCTGGGTCGGATCATTGTTATCAGTAAAAGAAACGGAAAAAGGACGAACGAAAACGTACTAATATTGAACTAAAAAACCTCCCTTCGCGGTTCGGAGCCAAGAGTCTACCTCACGCGAGAAGGAGAAGAAAGTGATCTTGCCGCCCTCCGATTGCGCTCCGAACCGAATGAACCGAGAACTACAAGCTGTGCTGGTGCTGTGGTGGTGATCAAGGTGATCGTGTTCCTCTCAATCATTGGTTGCTTCCGATCGGAGGAGAGCGAAAATAAAACGCGCAACTAGGGCATGGACACGCCTGGACGCCTCCCATTACTACTCTATCTCAAAAGAAGCTGCTGCTGCTGCTGTGTGGGAGAAGAAACTGTAGAATAGCTGTGTTGTTGTTGTTCTTGTTGGTAGCGATATTATACTTGACTTGACTTAGCGACACTCCCATACTTTGACCGTCGTGTCCACGCTGCCGGATATGACGTAAGGATGGGATTTATGCATATCTGCAAGGGCGGGAAAGATTGTAGTCGCCGGGACGGCCGGGAGCGAACGGTGCGCGGTGCGCTACTTACCCAGCGATGTGCAGAAGTGCGAGTGAGCGTACAGTGTCTTCATGCAGCGCTTGTTGCGCAGATCCCAGATGCGCAGCGTTTTGTCGTCGCTCGCCGAAATCATGTACTTGCCGCCGGGATGGAACACGATACCACGCACCCAATTGTCGTGGCCGGCCAGCGTGAACAGGCACAAACCGGAGCTGACGTCCCAGACCTGCGGAAACGGAACGAAATGAGTATGTGGGCTTGTGGGGTGTGCCTGATCCTTCTCCGCGTCTTACCCTGATCGTTTTGTCTCGCGACCCGGACGCCAGGAAGGGGCCCTGATGGGCGCCCTTTTTGTTGTCCGCTCCGGCCGCCTCGTTTATTGCCGCTGCAGCCGATTCTGGTGCCCAGGCGATGCATTCTACCGTATTTTCGTGCTCTCGCAGCTCAGCCTGGAATACGGACGGAGCAAGATTCACAATTTGTCTGCCGCATCCCGGACACGACCTTGCCACTTACCTTGCACTCCTTTGAGTTCGTTTGCCATACCCGTACCGAGTGATCATTTGAGCAGGACGCCATCAGCGAACCGTCGACGTTGACGCGCACCATGCGCACCCACTCCCGGTGGCCGGTGAACGTTTTCACGCAGTACCCGGTGGCCACCTCCCACATCTTGATCGTTTTGTCACGCGACGCAGAGAGCAAGAAGTCGCCGGCCGGCACGAACGAAACCGACGACACGTTGTGATCGTGACCGTGCATTGTCTTAACGCACTCGTACGTTTGCTGAAAGTCCCACAGTTTGATCGACAGATCGGAGCTACAGGAAGCTGCAAGGAAGGGAAGGAGTGGATTAAACGGATTCGATCGGACGCGGATCGGTTTCGGTCGGACTTACCCAGCAGCTTCCCTTGTGAGTCGAACGCAAGATCCTGCACGGAGTCGGTGTGGCCCTTGAGCGTGCGCTCGTACTCGCCCGTCTCAAAGTCCCACACCTTGATCGTGGCGTCCTCCGACGCCGACACCATCATGCTGAAGACCGGATGAAAGACGACGCGCGTCACCGTGGCCCGGTGGCCGGCGAGGGAAAACTTTTCCGGTGGCCGCGGTATCCAGTCGCTCGGCGTACGCTTCGCCTTGGTCGGGGCGCCCTCGATCACTTCTTTCTCGGCCTCGGACAGCTTCGCCTCCAGCTCCATCACCTTCTTCTGCAGTCGGATGACGGAGGTCCACTTTTTCTCCAGCAGCCCGCCGTACTTTCGCTCGATCTCGTTCGGCATGTCGGCCTCCTTCCGAAAGGCCTCCAGTGCGTCTGTATACCCATTGCTTCCCAGATAATCGGCAATCGCTTGGTTACTGGACACGCACACCGAAAGAGATAAGATGATTATTTACCCATTCACTGTTATTAAAACACAATCGCGGAGTATCGGATCACGGAACGCACGAGGAATTAAACCATTTTTGGGCCGATCGACATTTGCACAGGACAGCTCAGCCTCCAGCTCAACCTTTCCCTTCTAACGAGGATCGCGCGGCAGGCGCGGCTTAAAACATCGTATAAATCACAATTTTCGAGGCAAGGGCACATCACTGGCAACGCTTTTCCCACCGACGATGGCCTAAGCCAAAGTCGATCGGTGGACGAGAATCGATTAATTAATCATTTTCCCAAATCGGTTCCAAAAAATATCCGAACGCGGGCGCGCGCTTAGCGCTGACCTCCCCTGCTGCCGGTGGATTTCCGCGGATGGAAAATAGGAACAAATCAAATCGATCACGACGACGGTCGATGGTCGATGGTTTTCTATTTCTTAGCAGACCGCGAATCCTTCACGCACCGCACCACGCACACGACAGTTCCGTTTTCGAACGCTCGGTGGTCACGCTCGGTTGGCCAGCACCGCTGCTGCAGAGTACGATATTTCGATCAGCGGAGCGCGTTGTTAATCACCAACAAAACAGAAGACATCACATTTGCTATTCAGCGGATGCCGGATCGTTTGTTTGGACCTCGCGCGCCAGGCCTCGGTGGTGATGTCCGCCTTTCGTGTCGCCTTCAGAAGATCACGTCCTTTTTCGGCACACACACCTCCGGGCTTGCGATTGATGGTGATGAATGAATGAATGTAGAAACATCCTAAGGTACAAATCATCTTTCCAAATCTACGGCGCGCGAAGGTTATCGGCTGCCGCCACCGCCACCGCCCGGAGCGGCCCCTGCGCTATGATTTTTCCATTATACGAAACAAACCAAAAGATAGTCACGCGGGGCAGGAAATAAGCCGAGCCTTCTGATCGCAACCGGAATCGACCGCACAGCAAAAGAACGTTTAAAAGTCGGTGGCCAAGTGCTCCGTGAAATTAATTTGCACCTCGCCATCCTTGTACAACATAACCGTTCGATCGATGTCCGAGCCCACCCCGAATGATGATGGTGCATGATCGATCGTTCAACCTTTTGCAACTCACCGCAAGCGCCTGCAGCGCGCCCGGACCGTGTTCTTAGATTAAAATCGGATTGCGACCTAGCACCTGATTTGAACCCCTGACGCCCGGAACGGCGGTTGTGTACCACAATTTCCGATAGCCATTCATCATAACAACATTTCAATCACCAACTCCAGATCTTCAGTCGATATCGTCGATCACGATCACACGAAGGAAGGAAGGACGATGAAGCCGGTGTTCCGGCGAGCCGCCGCCACCGCGCATCACAATGGAACATTAGACACCTAACGAACCGCGTTAAATCGCGTGCCACCTAACGGCGTATTGCACCACGGTGCCAGGTGGAACGGCGACGAGACGAGCCTCGATCAGGCAGAGCAAGGACCGAGGCGTTCCCCGCGAAGTAGCCGATTTTTCGCGCCATACTCAAACACCGAAGCGGCCAAAGAATTGCGGCGGCGAATGGCCGTTGCTAATCGAGATCCGAGAATCCGATCGCGGTTCTCGCGCCGATCGGAACCAATTCCAATCTGCGATCTCCGCAGCGCTCCAGAGTTCCGTCCGGGGCGTCGATCTACTCAAGACTGCCGCCACCGTCTAGAACGGGCTCCTTGTACCGGGGAGATTCGAACCGAGCTCCGCGAGAGGCCAGAACGAATCCGCGCAAGATCGCGCGCGCAAGATCGTGCGCGCAGCGTGCGGCCATTATATGAATTGCACTCACTTAACGGTAATTGACCTGCGATCGGCGGCCACAGGCTAACCAAGCTCACATAATGAAGACCACACCGATCACCCCGCCCCAGGGGGATAGGCAAATGATTTAAACACGATCGCCACCGATTGCCGCGAGGAACTTCCCCCTCTCGCTGGGGAGCGGTTCTCGAACCCCCGGTTCTGCGCGCTGATATCATTATCTTGCGGCAGGTTAGGGCTTTCGAAAGTGATCACACGAAAACGCCCACCATAAAAAGGGTGGCGCGCGCAAGGGCTACAATCAGGCGCAATTGCGCCCTGCGTCATCGCAAGGCGCTCTCTTCGAGGCGGCTGCGGTTACGATCGGTGGCGGCGGCGATCGCCGGAATTATCGCGACAGATCATTGAACCACGGCAGCGACTGTGCTAGGGGAGCAGCCCGGGTCGACCTTGGGTGGCTCGGGCGCGCGCACCGGTGCAGGATTCCACTCCATACCGGGGGGGCCGACATGACTGGTTTTCGGTTGGCAAAGTCATTGGCGCAAGAATTCTCTAAAGTGAACGTTTTAGCTGCTGCTGCGCTGCCGATCGCGCGCTCGCGCGGTCACCGAAGAGTGCAATTGCAAATGTTGCACAATTTTCCACGGCGACCACGGCGCGGCGCGGCGGTGTCTCTGCATCCGCACGCGGAGCAAACGGGAATATGCTTCGTGTGTGTCTCTCTAATGCGGGAGCCGTATGTGTGGTGGCTGGTGATCTTCTGGGCGCAACGCGAGACAGAGAACTTGAGAGTTCGCGAAAAGTAAACAAGTTTTCCGCCGCTGACCGACAAAAGTGCAACGGCGGCGGCGGCGGCGGCAGCGACCGAGAGACTGGTTAACCCTTGCGGGCCATAACGAGCACGTTCACACGCCCGAATGCAGCGCAGCATAACGAGCACCGTGGCCGGTGCCGCCGCCGCCACAGTAGCAGCATCCCGCCCGCGGTCGGAGAGCGATTTTCCGATTTTAGCTAATTGCAGAACCTCCTCCTGCAGTCTGATTGGGCCCCATTAGCCCCATCGCGTAAATGGTTGTTTCCTTCCCGCCCGGACACAGGTTGCGAAAAGTGGCCACATGTTGGGCCAGCCACACGAGACACAAGAGGCAACCAAGAATGTCACCCAACCGCGGAAGGCGAACTCTAGGTTTGGAGTATTGGCAAGAATTTACCACCAAAAAGGTCGGCGCGATTGCGGAATCACAGAATCCACCGTGCGGTGGGGGGGGGGCGCGAGGTGTGTTCTAAACGTCCCTCGCGATCCTTGGCGGTGGTGGTGATGATGGCAATTGCTGCAACTCGGCGGCTCGACTGGCGACTGGTTGATGGCGCGTGGAATTTGTCATTGAGCCTGGTTGGCCACTTCCGAACGGCCGGCCATTCGCCAATTTGAGCGTTTAATTTGCACGCGCTTGCACGGTGGTCCCACCGTTTTTAACGAACAAACGATCATTTCGGTTTTAGTTTATTTTTAATTTTTTAATCAAACGGCATTCCCACGGACTTTCTTAACACCTGGCGGTGCCGGTGGCCATTAATTACAGACGCCCCTCTAATCGGCCAATCATGCAAAATTGAGTCTAATTAATTGAATGAGAAAATTGAGGGAGAGAAAACGAAAGACTGCAACAAGCGACGAACCTCGCGCGATCATCGCTACCGGAGTGACATTTCCCAAACAGCACCATCGCGGCCAGCCAGGGTTCGATTGCGTAACGACTCAATCCTAACCAACGAGCGCGCGGTTGCATTTTATTAAGCGCCAGCTTGCCCTCGAAGAAGATCTGTATGCTGATCGCGAGATGATCGTTCTGCGCCGTGTGCACGATGTTCTAAACAAAGTGTGGCTCCGGCGTGCTAGGTAGCTACGCGACCACATCGCTGCCGCCTCCGGCAGCAGCGCCTACTGCTGCCAGCTTCAAGGACAACTATCTTCGGGTTTATCTTAGTAACGTGCGGGGTTCGCTGGAGCAGCGACTACTACGACGATCGATGGCTTGCGATGACGATGACTACTAGCAGGGCTGCGCGCTGGGCTGTGCTGCTCCAAACAAGGTCTGCATACAGTCTGCGAATCTCTCCCTCCATCGAACCGGCCGGCCGCCTGTTCTATCACATATGAATGGGGCGGCCAGGCCACGGATTGCGAGTGGTGGGGCCCGCAACCCTTTAGATCACGGCGCGTGCTCACTCGCGCCGCGCCGCATCTGGTTCTTTCCATAACAATCCGTTCGGCCACCCCCCGGAGAGACCGTCTTTCTTCTCGCCGTCGCGCGCGGCACGCGAGGATAACGGCCTTACGCGCCACGGGTGGGGAAGAGATCGTTTCTTCGCGCGTCGTTAGAAGGACATTTAACGCTAAACGAACTAAAGCTGGTGGTGGTGGCTCACCGGTTACTTCCCCCCTGGTGGCGTGGTCGAAATATTCGCATCGCGAGCAGAGACTTTTGCAAGCGAAGAACTCGGAAGGGGGTGGTGGGGCCCCCACATGGTTTCCACGAGATGGCCGGCGTCGCGCACGAAGTTCTTTTCGGAAAACCCCTGGCGGTGCCTCGGCGGCAGCGGCGGCGGCGGCAGTGTGACTTCCTTTTGCTCACTGGCCCCGGGGGTCAGTGCAGTGCGGATTGTCAGTTCGATCGGTTCGGGAAGTCAGGTGGCTGGCAGCACACCACAATCACACGCAGCGACAGATCACTGTCCCCCGTCGTGATAGAGGGCTCATTAGGGTTAGAGGGTTATTAGGTGATCTTCATCTCCGAGCCGAGACGGAGCAAGAGTCAAGTGTGCCGAGCGCGCGATCGGCGACAATGGTTTTGACCCAGATTCGGGACGATTGACACCAAGTGTTCCTTTTAGCAAATCTTAGTGCCGGGCCCGCCAAAGGAAGCCATTCGCCACAGAGCAGAGCGAGAGCGAGAGAGCGAGTTTTTGCTAGTTTCCACCGGTGAGCCTTTGAACGCGCGATCTTCGGGACGATCAATACGCGGTGTGCGTGAGTGCGTGTCACAGAAACATGGAGTTACGCGACAACTTCACCGACTTTACGCTGGCATCGAACTACATCATGCAGCTGGCGATCGACGAGTATCAGGCCGATCGCAACTGGACGCGATTGATCGATCGATACTGGAACCTGATCGAGGAGCTGATCGGAGGTTTGTGTCAACGGAGATGATGAGCAGCCGCCCAAAATACGGCACCGTTTCCGGATACATTAATTAAACATAAGCCAGATGACGGTGGCGCGCCGTGAAGGATTCGTCATATTTTTCGCCCGTAGCGCGGCACACGGTCAATGCCGGTGTGGCCGCTTTTTGTGGGTTGACCATTTATGCTCTAATCGACCTCGTCGGTACCGCCCGCTGCCAAGTGCGTCGCCGATGCGTGGCTGCTCATTTAAACGGCTTTGTGTCTTTCGCTTTCTCAAGTTCAAGTGTGGCATTAAGTCGGCAAAGGACATACATGAACCGGTGACCCCGAAAAACCCTAGTGACTCTCCCCCCGCACTACATCCTCTCTATTTCTCCTGCAGGAAATGAGAGATGGCCAGTGGCCCTTGGCCACACCGTTTCTCGTCGAGTCGCTTAATCACACGGCACGGCACGGCGGACAAACAAGACCGACGAGTAACAGAACTCCAGGCAAATAAATTATCAGCCCGCCAAAAGATTGCGCAATATGCGCACGGCGCAAACAGTGGGTATCAATTTTCGGAGGTCAATGGCCATGTCTGGGGTGACGGATTCACGGTTGCCGTGTGCTGCTGCGGCTGATGTTTGGTTGACCCTCAACGCATCGTGCGACTGAGTAACGGAGAGCAAATTAACATTGCGCTGGCGCTGGCAGGTGAAGGGTGCGCACTGGGATGTTGTTCCGATTGCGAAACCTATATTTGGGGATGATATTTGGGGCGGATGGATGGCACTAGAGCACACCGATGGAGTTGCGATTTGTTGACACAAACTGTTAGCAGGGACGGTTTCTCTTTCCGGTGCCAGATGCCCGTCTCAAGTCTCGGGGACGTGTAGGTCTGTTCATGACCGAAAGAACTCCCTCTGCACACGATCAATTTGTGTCGCACCGTGGTAGGGGGTTATAATTAAACACACCGAACCGAACGGCAGCAGCAGCTAATTAATAACCTATCAAACACTTTTACGAGACGCGCCGTCATTCTTTAATTAGCCGTGAAGTTTGGTCGCCGTGGCAAAGATCTGGATCGCGCCACCGCTCGGAGCTTACCTTGAGTCGGATCGTTTAAAAAGTTTGAAAGGCCGTGCTGAGGGAAAACTTTGGAAGCGTACCTTGCTCCATTTTCTGCGGTCCTTTTGGCAAGGTGGCCGTACGGAATTAGAATAATCAATCACACCATCGGCGGGGGGCTGGAAGCCTTCGAAACCATCTCGTTATCGCATGAATTTTTATGCCGTTCTTTTTGCCGATTGGCCCTCCCAACAGACCCACGAGCAAAGGCCCTCCCCTTCATGGACAATCCGCTGCCAACGCTGGGGATGGTGCTGACCTATCTCGTCTGGGTCGTCATTATTGGGCCGACGTACATGCGGGACCGGAAACCGATGCAGCTGACCAACACACTCTTCTACTACAACCTCGGCCAGGTGCTGCTGAGCGCGTACATGTTCTACGAAGTAAGTCACCGACCCCAAAACCCTAAAAGAACATACTCAAAACTTGGTGCTTTCTCCTTCAACCCGCACAGCATTTGATGTCCGGCTGGGCCCGAGGATACAGCCTAACCTGCCAACCGGTGGACTACAGTGACAACCAACTGTCGCGCAGGGTATGGGGACAGCACACCGGCAATCTCCTTGGTCCAATTCCAATCAACACTCCGTACCGTTACAGATGTTCAACCTCTGCTACATCTACTACCTCTCGAAGCTGTCCGAGTTTGCGGACACCGTCTTTTTTGTGCTGCGTAAGAAAAAGTCCCAAATTTCCTACCTCCATCTGTATCACCATTCGCTCACCCCGATCGAGGCGTGGATCTTGACAAAGTTCCTGGCAGGTACGTCGTCATGGGGGGACCTTAGCGGGGAAATGGGGCACTACTAACTCCGGCGATTGCGTTCCGTCCGGCAGGTGGCAATACGACGCTCCCAAACATCATCAACAATCTGGTGCACACGCTGATGTACTTCTACTACATGCTGTCGGCCATGGGACCCCGCTACCAGAAGTACCTGTGGTGGAAAAAGTACATGACCGAGATCCAAATAGTACGTATTCCACCGCGTTTGCCAACGTTGTGTCCACTAACTCTAATTACCCTAATTCCCACCAACCCACCACAGGCACAGTTTGTCATCTGCATCGGGCACGCGATCAACGCGCTGATCAGCGACTGTTCCTATCCCAAGTTCGTCACCTTCCTGCTGCTCTGCAACGCCAGCATATTCTTCGTGCTGTTCATGAACTTTTACATGGAAAACTACCGACAGAAGGCGACGGCGACGGCGACGGAACTGATGGCAGCCACCGAGCCCCAGAAGGACTCACCGGCCCCAGACCCCAGGACCAATCCGCCGCAGCCGTTATGTGCCCGAAGCTAGAAACGAACGCAGCGCTACATGCTTTTGTAAATAGCGAATTTGCCACTTAAAAGATTGTACTTTTGTGTTACCCCTTTTGTTTGTAATTAACCTAGAGCCAATATTCTTTTTTTGTATTTCTAGTAGCATAACCATAATATTGTGATAAGCTTTAACAGAGAGAGCTGGGGCGCGGCAAAGAAAGGCATAAAACAAACGCCACGCAACTTGTTATACATCACTCATTTAGCCGGCCGCAGTAGAAAGCATACCACCTTTAAAAGAGCCAATGAGTCGTTCTGCGATCGATTTTTAAACAACCTTCTATTTACGATACAGTGACTTGTGTTAAATAAATGCAATGATACATAACTTTTAGAAGAAGTGGAGAGTGCTCGTCGATGTTTTAAAATAGCGACAAGGCCGAAACACCGATTAGTCACATGACACTCATCGGCCCATTGTTAGCAGCTTAAGTAGTAAAACTTTTAAACTACTTTATTGACTGCTCGTAAAACAGCATGGAATAGGAAAAGGTAGCCTCACGCTTCGCGATTTGTCATGTTTTTCTAAAATAGCCCTACAAACAGGAAACAAAATTGATCTTTCGTCAGCAACGCAACAATGACTAATCGCCATCAGCAAAATGAGTCAGCTAAGAAACGGTTGATCAATTCAAAAGCGTATCAGTAACGCCGTGTAACGCCTACAAAGTGTCGCATATTCTCACGACCAGAGGGCGCTAGTGCACACCGTCCGTTCAGCGACGCTAGCGGCATGCGCAAGAAACAATCGATGGTCCGAGCGTCGTGTGTATTTTTGAACCGGATCAGCGAAACGGATTTGTCAATCCTACAATTTCCGGCCATTAGATTTTGGAACGTACCATCCTCCAACAGCCGGAACACCGACAACCGGCAGACCGAGTAAAGAGCGGTAACATTGAATCAAAATGCGCGCTCGATTGCCCAATAGATCGCCCGCTAATCAAAAAGTGGATCGCGCATGCCCGTCCCAATGTCACAAATCGTGATGTTTGTTCATGTATGTGTGTTGGGCGGACGCATTGGAAAGTGTGTGGGGAATGTAATCTGCTCTCGTCGATCGTGGGACGTTCGCGCGTGTTTGTGGATGATGCGCAGGGTGTTTCTATTTACACATTCACAACACGGCGGCCACGAGAAGAAATCGGAGCTTCCAAAAATGCGACAATAGACTCCCCGGGCGTTCTTCAACAACAATTCGCAACACGGGCGCGGATGGATGAGAGAGCACAGTTGAATGTCATTATCATGCCGTGCCTCGATTGTTTATCATTGTTATCAGTGTACACTCTCCTATTCTTGCAACAAACCGATAATCCCCCCCCGGTACTTGAAGTGCAAGGCGGCCACACTTTCGCTGGGCCTCTGCCTTGCCAAGTTATTGCCAAGTTTGTGCCAAACCCCGTTAGAGTAGTTAGTCTGTCGTGCCTGTGGGCCACACCGCCAGCAAAGCGTGATTGGTCACGAAAACCGGAAGCAATGCCGTTATTGTTGCCGAAGCACATACACGTGGACCCGTATCGGACCCGCGCGCGCTATCTGATTCGTCTTCCTTCCGTGTCTTCCCCCCAATGCCAACAGCGCTGGGTGGCAGCGACCCCCGCCGGAAGGTTAAACTCCGTTCAAGAAACATCAATCGGACATTCAATCGGCAGCCGCGGAGAGGTCCACGAAATCGGAGAATCATTTAAATTCGGTGTCACCAATTCACACCACCGCGTGAAAGACGGCGACGCGCTCTCTTTGGGATTGCCGATCGCCGGATGACATTTCTCGCCCGTTCGACGGCCACAGGCGCTGCTAACTAAAGTTTCTGTCGCCTTTCATCTGCCGCCAGTCTTTTCCATTCCGAAAGGGATTTATTTAGGTAAAAAATAGAATGGACCACTCGAAAACGGCACACCACGATGCGGAGAAAGATTACCGGATGTACGATTTCTTGGCCACCCGACCGCCAGCTGTGCACGATCGCTGTTAGTATTAGATGCACGGCGGCGCCACAGCAGCGCTACGGGACAGGAAGCATCGCAACAAGTTGTCCACTTCTCGCCCGCGTCCAAAAAGGCCGTGCCGTTGAAAGCATTCAGAATTGGTGAAGATTCACACGTACCGAGCAGCGCAGCGCGGCGTGAAGATTTATTTTAATGGTGTGAAAAACGATCGTTAATCGATCGTGGTCGGGGGTTTGACAATCATCGGCCGGGGTTGTAAGTGGCGCGATCTGAAAAAGGCATTCCCCGATGATGCCGGGCTACTAATTCCGGTGTCCGGGACTTGCGTGTGTTTATTTAGGGGTGTTTTTATGCATGAAAACCTTTTCGGGCCTCCTTTTGGGATGGTAGAGGGCACAGGAATTCAAATGAAATCCCCGAGCATAAAACGTGTAATCAACCCCACTCAGCGTTTTCAAATATCAATTCAACACGCAAACACGTATTAATTTTAGTAAAACATTCATCGTCGCGTTTTGTAGGGTGGTCACCGGACGTGCCCGGGGAAGGTGGCACCAGGACGGTCCAAGAAGGTGGCCAATATATTAAAAATGATGCCCCACAGACACACCATACATTTGGGGCCACTTTTGACTCTATATTTAGCCATATTCGAGTGTGGCGGGTGTGACGAAATTCCAACTCCAACGAGAGACAAAGACAAGGCGTCCGTTCATTCCGGGTGCGTTCCCCGATCTCATCCGGGAGGATCTCAAAAGAAGCAAAAATGTTAGAAGATTTAAAAAGGCACTTACAGCTCCTCGCGCTGCCGTTGTGACAACACCATTTTCATGTTTTGATCTGCTGGTAAATATTGATAACCGATGTCCCGTTGGTCGACCCGGGTGTCCTCTGCTGCTTCCAAATATTGATCCGTCGTGCACGCCAGCTAGGCTTCGGCCGGACCCAATACTCAACAACACACTGACGCACGCGGGCGCCACAAGATTCTCTCTTTCCTTAATTCCCCTCTCTTTGGGGCGGCACCACTGTATCGACTTCTGGGTGTTTCACGAAACTTTCGATTAAACTCTGGCCAACACTCAGTGCACTGGCTCTTTTTGCTGATCAATTACTTCTTATCACGCACTTCACCACCATCGGCCGAAACGAGTCGCACGGATTAAATATTTTGGTTTGGTTTGGACTGTCGTTGTTAATCTCTCTGTGTAACTTATGCGAACACTAACCCGGTAAGTTGCCGGTAATCATCGCCACACACGTGAAGCCGCTTCGATTGTTGCACTTCACCGTGTTACTTCACTGTTTTAGCTACCCGTCGATATCGGAGGAGGAACTCGATCACGGAGCGAGTTCAGTTCACTGTATTAAGAAGAAGTGGTGTCTCGATGTCGTTTTGTCGTTTATTTTGGTACACGTTCTGCAGAGGAATCATCTGAAAGGGAAAAGGGAAGTAATGATTAGCATTTCTGATCTGATTAGCATTTCTGAGCGCTGGCAGCGGGATTTAAGAATGAAAAGGGCCACAGACACATCGCGCCACTCTAGAACGCTCGGAGCCATCCCTGCTACTGAACGCGGCGATGCACTTCTGAGCTGTCCGGGTGCACCTCGTAACGGTTCCCTGCACGTGCACACGGCGCATACTTTCATCACACGCAGCAATCCGAGAGTGCTCAAAATCTCGGTATCATATTTCAACTCGCGTCACGTTGGGTCACAGAAAACCGCAACACAAAGGCGCGTGCGAAAGACGTCATCGCACCGATCCGCCGAACCCGCCTGGAAAAGGGATACGGGGATCCGGGTTAATTGTGTCCCACGTGGACCTCCGTGGGTTTTAATGGGCTCCACAATAAATTCATAAAATCGTTCGACTACCGCCACCACTGCGACTTATCGCGGGGGTCCGTGTTTCTGTAGAACCCGGAGGCCACTTGCTATGCGGGCTCAATTCGCGTGACACTTTGCGCGTTTTTGGAGCCTTCGTATTTATGCGGGGCGGTGGTGCGCATAAATTACGCCACACAAAGGCTTCGCCGGCACCGGGACGACCTAGACCCCATATGGGAACAGCCTTACAGGGCGCCTTCGTTCACATAAAACAACGGACCGGAACCCGCCGGACCGCGGGTAGCAATCTGACGCCGGCGTTTCAAGATTAATCGCACCACCGGCCGACGGACGGCCGCAAGGTCTAGACGCAAACGGATCGATACGGGGGATTCCGGATTTTTGGTTGTTCCCCCTATGACCAGTGCTCTTAGGCGTGGGGCTTCTGTGGTCCTCTGTGGTCCCACAGAATCACCCAATTGAATGGGGTTGGCCCTGTTTATGAATTACTTCAAACCGCACCACACGTGGGTCCGCTCAGGCTCGGAACCAAATGTTCCACGCACACCTTGTTCGGCACCCACTCTTCCGGTGGCGGTGACACAATTGGAAAAATCACTTTATTTTCATCACCCACCACGGGGCCCCACGGTGTGTCTCTTTTTTTAGCGAGCCACGTCGTCAAGAAACGCGCTCTATATATCGGGTGTGCGAGATCTGGCGCACGCGCTCTGAAGACTCCGGCCGTCGCTGCAACTGCAGAGGCCCCACAGCCGCGTGGAACTGCACCCACGTCCGTACGTCCGGCACGGGAAAACGTCGATAGAATACACATTTAAACGACGACGGCAGCTGGCCCGCCAATCGATGGGAGGCGTATGGTGCACAGACCGACCCAGCCCGTTCTGCCGTTTTTGGAGTGCGCCGACTGCACGATCGATACACGAGAACGCTTCACGGCGTTAGAGTGCAGCTTCGTAGAAACCATCGGAATCGCTTCAGCGGTTCTGGCCCATTAGTTGGCCTGGGTGACAGAGCAAGAGATCGCATCTTCTTTTTCGTCGTCGGAGGAATGCTCGTCTTCAGCTTGTCTCTTGCCAAAAGTCTACATCATCATGTGGTCCTCACTGTATCTTCACGAAACTAAAAAACAAATTGAACAATTAATAAAAGATTATCTAAAACCGATGTAACCGATAGCGAAGCGGACGGCAGGGCATCGATAAAATCTGTCCGTCGTCACTTGCTGCCACGTGGTGGGCTTTCGCAGACTATCACAACATGGCCTTCGCTATCAGACACGCACCATCGCCAACACCGGCTCACCTCTGAGACCAACGTGAAACGTTGGCTTATGCTCCGTATGGTTAGGGGAGCGCCGCTGCACCTCTTGCTTGAGACCCCCCACACAAAAGGCCCTTTTTAATGATCCCCCAAATGGAAAAGCGGGGAAAACTGGAGCGCACCTGCGCGTGCCACCCCCGGGAAGCGAGAGAGATTCGCCCGGTACTTTGTCTTTTTATGCATTTGGGCGGTGATGGGTGCAGCAGCATAATTCTTCATCCCGCCCGCGAGACTTCTTTTCACCATTTCTCACGACTCACGCCAAACATTAATTTTAATTGAGTCACGATTTAACCGAGTGATGTGCCGGGCGTGATTATTGCCTTCCCGAGGGCGGAAGTGCCTTTCGGTTGCTGGCCGCCCGCCCCGGCCTCAGCCATTTGTCATAACACAGGGGCAGCGGTGGCTACAGACGCTATTAACTAAAAGCTGCGGAGCGATGAAAATGTAGTTCAATCGGGTGGCGTGGCGCGTACATTAAAAGCGGGCACAATTCAAACATGAGCTTCTGTGTGTTTTGTGACGGCCCCCTGGCCCCCTGGCAATGGGAGGCTGGCCGAAATGGGGTTGATGATGATGATGGTGTGCTATTTGTACGCTCATTATTCGGCGGGCTGGCCAAAACTTTCGTTTAACATTCGTGAACATTTAAGACAACCGCGGGCGGCGATCGGCGGAGGACAACTAATGACTCCCAGCGACGTAATGTTGGAGTTTTCCAATCATTTGGACCATTGGTTCCGCGGTGGACCGTCTTTCGCACCGTCAGCACGCGGCTCTCGTGGCTGGGAGCGTGTGCTGGAAGGTGTCACATTCTTGTGGAATCGATTCCGTACCACCGTTAAGTACGGTACAAAAAGCTAGCCCTTTCGCGCTATGCGGTAATCGAGTCGAGGAAGAAAGTAACCAGCCTGGAGGCCGGGGCCAGTCGGTGACATATTATTAAATATCGACAACAACGCCGGGGCCACAGGAGAAATCAAATATGTTGATTGGAATGGAAACTCTAGTCCTAGTCCGGACGTGACAAGTAGAAACCACCACACGGAGACCCGTTTTGCCGCAGGAATGTTTCCCTGCGTTCGAAACAGCCCAACGGTGCCCTGCGGGGCGCGTCTGCCGGATACGATAAACATCGGGACGTCGAACCGAAACAAGATTTAAAACGACATAATTCTCTTACGCTGGTCAACATGGCGCGTCGGCGACATGTTTCGCAATTTCGAGCAACAAACCGAGGCCATTCCGTTTCACATTCCACAACGGCCGTCCGTCTAGAAGCCCGGCAACTGCCGTCCAGCTGTAACCGCAAACTCAAGAAGCTCCCGGTTCCGGTTTGTGGTGACCGAAAAGCACCGGTCGGCTGTTACAAAGTCGGTTCAATCCATCGTGTTGGCCAGTTAACTAGACACTCAATGAAAATCTTAATTAACAAGATGTTCGCGTTCGTGCTCCCCGAAAATAAATTGCCACCATCGGGGCAGACACTTTAAAATGGCGCACCACGGAGAGTAGTTCCCACGACACCGCGCGGGGCGTGCTATCGAGAAATCGATCGGGCCGCACGATGAAAAGCTTAGAAAAGACGGCACGATGCAGGCGCAGCTTACATAATTCGCGTCTTCCCGTCAAAGTCACAGTTTGCTACGATGGAGAGCTGCGGGATGTTCGCCAAGCCCTGCCGCCTATCCTGACGCTTGATAGACGAGGTTGTGACCTTTAACGTCCGTTCGTCTGGAGGCGAAGGAAGGCTTTCTTTTGGGGCAAAAGGCAATCCTATCTTTCTTGCGTCACGCGGCCGCGGCGGCAGCGGGACTGGGAAAAGAAATTATCCAACAATGACCTCATCAATCAGCGAGTGTTATTAGACTCCAGCAGCAGCACCTGGATCGTGGCATGGCGGGGCAGGACAGTTCTCTAGCCTCTCTAGTTCTCTAGAAGGTTACGCCACAGCACTCTCTGCAAACACGGGGTCCTCGGGGTGGGTCACTAGCACCTAACACCAAGCTGCCAACCTGCTGTAAGTGCCAACACACATCGGATAGTCATCACGTCTTCTTTGCCAAAATAAAATCAATATTGACGCTCGTCACACAAGCAACGAGAGGGACGCACACACAATGCGGTAGGAGCGCGCGCGTTTTTAAAGGGTTTCCTTTTTTATGGCCACCCCGCGGGGCTCGATATTGTGCCGCTGTTGTTAAGTAACACCGAGACATTAAAATTACGCTCGCAGGTCGAAAGAAATGAAAGTTGGACAACAAGCAACCGATCGCGGCTTACTCCGATAGCAACGCGGGCTAATCTGCAAACTGACAGCCCGCCCTGGACTACAACTCCGTGAACGGCAGCAACCGCAGCGCGATGGGAAGTTGATAGGAAGGATGCGATGGCCAGTCGTTACGTCAAAACCGGTGTCACCGCCGGTTAAGGTCTCCCAAATTCAGCCTACTAGGCTCGGCGACAAAAAAGAGCAGTTCCTTGAGGTTCCCCGGACAGGAACAGGTTTGAAGGGGCCCCAGCACGCACGCAATCAAGTGAGGCCCTTTCTGGGGGGCGCTTGTTTGTTAATTTCTTGGCCGTTTTTAAATGGCATTCATCTGGCGAATTGGCGCTGTGAAAGCACGAACTAGATCACCCCGCTACGCTCTTTATGCTGTCAGTTTTACGTCACTCAGTTCTGCGGGCGCATTCGGCATTCGTCCCACTTTTTGCGCCACGTCGTTTGGGACTTATTAGGTCCACCGACGCCGACCCGTGGATTGAGTGACGCGTGCGTATTAGCAAGAAATGTCAAAAGGGAAATGTCCACTGAGGGCATCCTGCTGTCCCAATCCATGCTCTGCCCCCTCTGGAGCGAGAGTGTCCATCATCACGATGATGATGATGATGATGTCTGGTGGCCCCCTTTCAGAGAGCCCCGATGGCTCTCAACGACGCGGTCTCCAGATTTTCTCCAGCTGCGAGTTGTTTCGATAACTCTTCCTTGTTGCAGGCCCAATGCTGGATGCCGGATGGCGCGGATGGCATATCGAATATGTTTTTATCGTTTCAATATTTCTTCCTTCCTAGAGGCAGGGACCCCATGCAGTTGTGAGGTAACAACAACAACAACAACAACAGCAACGACGAGACAAGTGAAACGGCACACAATCGTGAGCTTTCGTTTCTTTGTTTTGCGCTGCTGGCCCACTGGCTGCCGGCGATAGATACTATCAACCTCTTCTCGTGCTGCAAAAGCCCTCGGATGCCTGCCGTCCGTCCGTTAAGGTGCACACCGTGGGGACAACAGGTTTGCTGTCCCCGTCGTCTCGGAAGAAGTCTCGGAGAAATGCACCGTTTTCCAGCCCCGGAAGGTAGTAGTGGAAAGAGCAAAATTTGTGATAAATTTTCGCGATTAGCCGAAGACAAATGTGTTCCCCCGGCGACGGCGGCAGCGGTCCGTGGCAGCTAAGTATCCACTTACCGAACGGTAAAATACGCTCCTTCTGCCACACCGCTCCTTCCCCGTGCCTGTTATTGACTTCTCGCTTTTCTCAACCTCAACACAATCCTCCAACGGTACACGAACGGCCAGGCTAGAAAGTAAAGCCATCGTCGTGAAGGCGATCTCTGGTGGCGTCGCGCAGACAGTCACATGATGGTGGGGTTCACTTCCTCTCTCTGTCTCTCTGTAATGCTCATAATAATGTTGCTAATACATCACACATCTAGCGAACGATTTGCCTCCACAATACCGACGACGCACGCGAATTATCGGCTGTCGATTTGTCAACTTAACCGACCCCCCACACAAATTAATCTGTCGTCGAGCTGTTGGCCCAAATATTATTCCAAAAACAGTTTACGTAAAGAGTCTTTCGCTAACGATGTGCGAGCCCGAAAAGGAAAGTTGTAGCACCCGTGAGTTTAGACCTCCAAATAGTGCGCTTTACTTCGCCGTACTCCAAAATTGCCCCCCACGGAGAAGCGTAATGTTCATTGCGCTGGGCCCCAGACGCTGCGGAAGAAATGGCAAAAATCGTTATAATCGCACAAACATCTGTGGGTCGCGCAGCAGAATCGAAGTACGAAATTGTTGGCTCCACAACACACCGAGCTGTGGTGGCTGCAGAGTCCAATTAGAGATCATTAATCAAAGGCCAGGGCGGAGTGGAAGGGAGCAGAGCCTGTTGTTGGAAAAGGATAGGAAAAGCTGGAAAAATTGGTGGGCGCACAAACGGAGCTACAAACAAACGAACTCACCACCCAAGCCAAGTAATCGCCCGATTCCGATTCGTAATATTTCCAATCACCGGTTCCGCCGCCGGTGGCGGTTGTTCCCGGGTTAAGGGCTACGACGACGATCGGATCGTAGGAAAACCGGCTCAATCTGCGCACGTAATGAAACAGCCGAAGAAACTCTCCCCATTAAAAGCTGTTGCGTGAGGGATGCGCAATCATTTGCATACACAGCCTGCGCTACGGCCGGAATGTCGTTATAGAGGCGCCTGGGAGACTGCTCCGTCCAGGAGCCGACTGACGACACAGCGAAATGCAAACACCTCCATCAATTGCAGTGTGTACGGTTCCCATGGCGTGGAGTGCAGCATAATTAATTCATTGCCGCTGGAAACGCTACACTTTGCCCCGCGGTGGTGGGTCGCTCCTGTGCAGACCTCTCTCAAATCCATCGATCGACTCGGGCTCCCTACAAGTTTATTTAGCTCATTGCGAACCGTCTTCAAGAAAGAGAGAGGGCCACACGAAATCGCAAACACGATCAAACGTCGAGGCACCGTGGCGATCTCATAAAGATTAAGTCGTCAATTTTACGCCACCCAAAACAAACCATCGTAAAATGCGCACGAACCGGGTGGGCCGCGGTTAGGCACCTCAAATTGATCTACGGAAAACCCCGGCCCATCATCAGAGAAAAGGCAAGGAACAACGCTCGAGAGTCGGACTGTGATCGACTGCGATTAGAGCCCGCTCTTCATATTTGTTCGTTGGAAAACACGCATAAAATTCTCCGAATGTTGGCGCTCCACCATTCCACCGAACGAGTGGCTACTCACCGAACCAGTGGCCACTAGTGCGCCTTGGAAAATCGTGGGAAAATAGGGCTACTAATTGCCCCGCTAATGTCTCCACCGGCGTCGTGTGTGGTTCGAAATTGTCACTCGATTCCCAGGCCTTCCCCAGGTGGTGGCTGCTAACTTGCAAATGATGTTGTGGAGACCACTACCGCTCGGTGAGACCGTGACCTGCTTCTGCCCAACACTTTGAGGAGCGGACCAAGAACAAGTGACGTGACGACTCTCTGCTCATTATGGGGGCTCTCGGGGAGTTGGTTCTAACAAGTCTACGGAAGAATCACCCTGGAAGCCACAGTAAACCCGACGGCTAACACGATTATGGAAAGGCTACAGTCTACACAGCTGACTCACGGGGCGAGAGCGGGCGGTTCCTGGCGCTGGGGGGTATGTTTAACAAGTCAGCGTCATCGTTCACTGATTCCAGAAGCCCCACACACCACCAACTAGTGCTCCAACCTGTGTTCAGCAGCGGCCCCGGGCAATGGTTGCAGTGGTTGCGTTCGTTTGCGAGGCGTTGCGAGGCGCGTTATGCATTTCATAATCAGCCCCGGGAGTTCTCAGTTCCACGCGGGACCCGCGGGAGAGTGCGACGAGACGCACGCATAAATACAGGTTATGTCGTGTGCGCATTCGCAACAATAAAGTTGGCCTCCCGAAGTCTTTCGCATAAAACCACCGGGCGACAGAACTCGGTCATTAACCAACGGTAAAAAAACAAATGGGACCCCCTTAGGGACCTTCTTGAACAAACGTGAACATAAGCAACCGGAGGACTCTATTGAAGCTCAATTACCTGAGGCGACCCTACCTGAGGCGACACACCGTAGGACAAACACCGGTTTTTTACTTTTCACAACCACCACAGGCTGTTGGGCCCTTTCCCGTCGGCGGAGTGAAAACGGCACGAAACAATATGAGGTGGACGACCACGGCGAAAGGGACCAGCAGCAGCAGCAGCAGCAACACGTTAATCTTGCCCGATCGCGGCTCACAGATTAAAGCGAACGAGACAGACAGATCCCCGAGGCGGCCAGGGCACACCTTGGGGCACACCACCGCCGCCGCCATTAAGAGCTCACATTCCAGCACCAGCAGAAGGTGTGCGCGACGACGCGGACCCCGCGACGCGAAGAAAGCGAGAAAAATTCCACGATCTTGTTACCTCTTTTCCGTGATTAATATCTCACGCCGATGACGGTGACGGCGACGCGACAGGCGAGAGAAGGCATTCTTACGATCGCCTCCCGCTTGCGTGCGCGAATGCGGCGCGTACTTGGGGCTTGCGCACGCGACTCTAAAGAGCCACGCCGCCACCATTCCCGATCTAAAAAGGGAATAAGCACACTCGTTCGTAGCGTGGCCCGCATAGTGCAAAAGGAAGGCATTTAAATCAGTGCAACGCAACACGAAGGCGCCGTCGCTTATCAGCACCCCCTCCGGGCCACGTGCTCGGTGCGGCGTACGCTCAAGTTCACCATCAGCACAAGGGGGTTAGGGGGTAAAGTGCGATCATCCTCGGAAGGCATGAAACGGCGTTCCCGCGAGCCGAGAACCGTGCGAGAGGGTGCTCCTGCAAACCGAAGGCCTTTCAGCATAGGCAACGGGAGGACAACACATTCAAGCCCTTTTAACGCCCAACCCCGATGGTGCTAAGCGCGGTTCTAGTGTGGTTGGAAATGCTTGGAATTTCTGGCATCGCGTAGCACGCGCCCCCTGGCGGGTCTTAATTACATGCCAGACATTCACACTGAATTGAACTCCTGGGCCCACAGCAGATAGTGTGCAATCGATGCACTGAACGGTGTCAGGGATAGGCGAAAACTTTTCCTAGCAAAACTGTACGCAAAACAAAACGCGCACACACCCTACTTCCTCCTGTCATCCGAAGTTTGGCACGTGGCCCTGTACCACCGCACCGCGGGATTGAACTAAAAATATCGTAAAATTTGTGTGGTCTGGCCGATTTCTTGGCACAAAACCGGACGAAAGGTCGGCCGGTGACCGAGAAAAAGTTGCGAGGAAAACTTTGGCCCACACGAAAGAAGGCGGTGACCGTGATAGTTCTCCCAGAGCAACGGCATCGCATTTCGCGTGTGTGTACAAATATTAACCCGTGTGCACGATCGCACACGTGAGGTGTGTTTTTTTTCTGTATCCTCAAAGGGTGGCCCCCCCACAGCACCACAAAATAATAACACAGTCATCGTCGCCTTCTGAAGCGGTCTCGCTCCGCTCCGGGGGAAAAGATAAAACAAACCGAAAGATGATTATGATGATTTCGGGGTGCCGGCTCCCACCCGGCGGCTCAGGCGGGGGGGTGTCGGTCGGTGAAAAGGTGCGGAGCAAAAGAAAGGTGTATGCGCCACCTTCGCGCGAGCCTCGACCCAAATCGGAGGGGTCAGAGGATGGCTGCTGCTGCTGGCCTGACGGCCGGTGATCCGCAACCGCACGATCACGATTCCAATTATGCCACAACATTCTGGAGAAAGCGACAAACCCCGGTGGTGCGAAAAATAGGACACAAATCACCACTCTTTCTCCGCCTCTGACCACCGGCGAGAGGGGGGGTCTGTGAGCCACCCCGAGAATGAATGGACCCTTCATTTGTTTGGCGAAAGTCCGAAAATGGTGCACGCAATCAGAGAGCAGAGCAGAGCACTGGTGGTTGGTGGTTGGCGGTCAGAATTACCATAATGTGATTCACGGGGTCCATCATCCCCAAACTGCTAGGGACCCACACTGGAGGTCGCGGCCTGCAAACATCCACCGGCAGCTGCCAGCCAGCCACGCCACCGCGCTTGAGCGGGTCATCAACCTAGGCAAATGGGCCTATGTCACCGAGCAGGCATAAAAAGCACGGACCCGCAGGGAGGGCGGCCTCCGGGAAACCGTACAAGAACAAAGAGCGAAGAACGGTACCACGGTCTCGGATCCCGGTGCCGGTGCCTGGTTCCGTCGTGATGATGATGTTTCCAATTCTTCATTAGATCCCGGTGGAGACCGGAGGCAGTGGGCAGAAGGGCCCCAAATGTTTGCTCCTTCAGCAAAGTGGTTCTTTTTCCGTTACTGAAACGAAACTTGAACAGCGAGAAGCGAGACGGATTACTGTCGGGGGGACAAAACTTGTGCTCAACATCATCGGCCACGGCGATCGATCGAGGTTACTGTCGACGCATACGGTCGTTTTAACAACAATAACACTAATGCACAAATCAAGCAATTACGTAAGGATGTTGCAGTAAGAATCACGATAAGGGCTCCGCCGGTGGGTGAGACCACAACGGGAGCAATGCCGGTGAATGTTTTAGGTGATTTGGAGGTCGCCCCACCGATAGCTTATAACTCTACCACCAACTGGCCGTTTATGTGGCCATTCTTTGCATGCTTAATCGGTCGATTCGATCCGGTCCGTGCACTTCGGAAAATACTGCTCTCCGCGTGAGTCATCCGCCGTGCAACATGACGTTCAAGGATTCACCGACACACTCTCGCTCAGCACACATGCGCACCACGCGGCGGACGAAGGAAAAAAAATCAATGATTTGCGTCTTTCACTCGATCCGGCACCCGGCGCACGGCAATTCCGGTGCAACACTTCTTCCGAGCCGAGTGTTTGTGGATGCTGCCATCTAGAAATGCATTTAAAAGGTACTTCTGGTGGTCTCCATTTGTTTTACAGCTACTGTGGCCAGTTCCGCTTGCAAAGACCCGTAACGAACACTGGTGGTGGAAAATTGAACCGAAATCGATTCGACACAAGATGCACATTCGCAATACGGTTGTCGCCGCCAACTGCTGTTGTAATCGAAAACACTGACACAACCACACGTCAAACGCTTTTCCAATCCAATTTTGTCACTAATCCGTCGCAGCAACAGCAGGCTTCGATTTTTTCCAATTCAATTAATTACCTTTTAGGATCGAGAGCGCAATCACCCGTCACCGACGACGTCGTGGGGTCGTGTTTCGTGGAAAAGCAATAGAAATCCTGCTGTGGGACTGCCGTTGTGTTACTATTGGCAAAGAGCACGCCGCGGACTTCACGGACGAGACACGCTTGGCGCGGTGGCGGTCGCTTTCGTGTCCGTCGTCGTCGAGACGTTGGTCGTTCGTTCTGCACTCAGCAACGCGTGAGGACGTAATGAGAAAAGAAAGCTCTTTTCCCAAGGCGCTTCTCTCGCCAGCACAACTCATTCGCTCACTCACGCGCGCCGCGTCCGGTTTCCTAGCCTCACTCACTACCGAGCTTACGTGGTTTTTCTCACCCAAGAGAGCGGGTCTCCCAGAAGGGGGACTCCGATTTCCTCAATGAAGCCTTACAACAAACGAAAGGGGAGATGTTTTCTACATTTAGAAATTCTGTTACAACTGGCCTGCTGGATTTCTATTGTCCCTTTGTGTGCGACAATGTTTGGGGGTAAGAAAACACCTGCCCGGTCGAAGGACACCCGCAGCGAACGACGTAAAAACAATATTAGCATATGGCGACGAAGAACGCTCTTAGGAAGCCCGACACCGGAAAAGTCGCCTCAGACCGGTCCGACCGGTGCGTGGGACGCAGCACCGCAGCATCATCTCTGATCAGATGATGTCAATCCGTTTTAGACGATGAGTTGACAAGGTCAGTCAATCGAATTGCGATTCCGGTGAATTCTCGCGAAAGCGCGTAGTTCTGTCGGACCTCCAGCGCCCCACGAATTACGTCATTACCGAGAAACCCCACATTCCGTTGCCTGGAAACACGCATGCTCTCAGATTCCGTGACGATCATGAGATGAGGTTGACCTTTTGCACCGCAAGCAGCAATCGAGACACGGGCTGCAATCGAAGAAAAGCGCCCAGATGGGATGTTTATAAACTAAATAAAAGCTACGTAGGACGGTGGGTATAGATATCGTAAAAAATGAAACTGATCACCTTCGACCCAACACAACGCACGGCGAGCGGTTCCACTTCGAGCACAAAGCACACCACAGATACATTCCGAAAACAGAAGGCTGCCCTCTCTCGCTCCCTCTCTCGCTCTCTGTCTCTCTCTATAGATGCGTTTCTCGCCTTTGTATGGGGCCGCCGCCGCGATGTGTCATCGGTGGAGCTCCGTTGTTTTTTTCCGTCTTGTCCCCCATATCGCGCCATTGACAAACACGCACACATTGTTGAGCGCTCAATCAGTGTGTTGCTGCTAAGTGCACACCACCTACAACAGCTGTTAATGGCATGCTAATACACGCCCCAAGTATACCCCAACGGTCACAATTCGCCGTTAAAAGTCACAGAGCGCAGAGGAGACGTAAATTGCACACTGATCACTATGGGGGAGAGCAGACACAAAGCTAATCATAGCAGGCCGCCATCGAGAAGGACTCTTTCGATTGGACATGTCGACTGTTTCACCGAAATCCTACCACCAGAAACACTAACCGCTCGCGGCACATACTACTAAACATCAGCACTTTACTGTGCCGTCGCCGCGCGTTCCGATTGACCGCCACTCCGAACCCCGTAATCAGCTTACACTAAACACACACAAAGCACACACTGCGTAACAACGCAACAACAACTTTGCTACGTTGCGAGTGCCATTTTAGCACTTTGATAACGACAAAGCCAACTGTGGTCGTTTTGTTCCTAATCAGAGAGAAAGCTCAATCAGCTCTACCCCGAAGAGCAAACTAACACCCCACAAAGCAAAGTGACCCATCCAATTTTCAGGTGTCCTCTCTATTGTTTCGCAGCACCGGAACACGTAATTTTTGGCGTTCGTACGAGAGAACCCGTGGTGGTAGAGAGCCAGCGAAAGAGAGAGAGAGAGACAGGCAGAGAGATAGAGGAACGGCGGTGTATTATTTTCTTCTGCCTTTGGGAGGCCATCGATCGATTTTTTACACTTCATTTTTTTGCTATTTTCTTCCACTCCGACACTACTGGGAGGACACGGCGCGGAGGGGGTGTTTTCGAATCCGGAGCGGAACAATTGCCGATCGGGATGAGGGGAAAAAAACGTACGGACAGGGTTAAGGCTACTTACCCAGAGCAATGCGAAGCGATGTACTCCAAAAACCATAAAACCGATGCAGACAGACTCTGGAATGCTGCTGAACCTTGTTGGCTGTGTCGTCGTTGTTTGGCCTGTTTTTGCCTTTCCTTCCGGAACGCAGTTTTTCCTGCGGGTAGGATACGATACGAATCCGCTCCGGGGAAGGATGCTAGAGTTCCTTCCGCCTGTGTTTTGGGGGGGTGCGCAAAGATGATGCGGATGATTTTGCAGCACTTTTCACATGCGCTACAAAGGCCCGAAGAAGCAGCACCAGACGGACCCTGTTTTTCGCAACCCACTTGACCAACTTTTACGCACACGGTTTGCTACGACGAAATACACGAGATGGCCACGCACAACGCGGTGGCCAAATGGATGGTGAGGTGACCACAGCTTTACACAGCAAAGCTGATAACTTTTTCGGCCACTTTTCGGCTGCTGCAAACAAATCCCACGGCACCGAACGGTAAAAACACGGCCGGACGGACTCGCCAAGGCAAATTTCGAAAGAAGAGCGCACAATATATATATATATATATATATGTAACGAGGAATGTCTGGGAATGGCGATAAAATTCTCACCGGGTCGCGCTAGGCATAAGAGCAGTATTGTCACCGGGCGACCGGAGGTGACAGTGGACAGAAGCGCATGGCGGGAGTTGCACAGTAGTCACGCTGTTTTAAATAAACGTTATCTTTTTCGATTTCACTATTCACTCGTTCACATATATATATTTTGGAAAATATATTGTTTCCTTTTTGGAGATAATCAGTCTCAGACGTCAGACGTCAGACGTTTCGACCCCGCGTTCCCGGTCCCTGGTTTTTGCCGCTTGGCTCCGCTGCACGCACACCGCTCCGAACGCTCTCGATTTGAAAGCCAGTTATGGCAACTGGCGCATTGCTGTCAGCGTAGCTTGATGCGGGAAGCGCTGTTTGGAACTTTCTTTCGCACTCTTCACACTGAAATTCAAATTTTTCACAGTATGTGACAAAAGTTCAATACCGTCGAATAATTGAGGAAGAAAAATTACTTTATTTCAATCAAAAATCGATCTGTTCGTTTTTACGGGCGGGGTTGTTGGTCGCGCTCCTCTCAACGGAACGCTGAGTTGTCGGCTCACTTCCTGTCTCGAGCTCTTTCTGTTGTTCGGCCTCTTCTAATAGTGAGTCTACACGGCCTAGAATTGGGAATTGTGCTTGTATCTGAGGGGTCATTGTCGGCTCACTTCCTATCTTCAACACAGTTCGCGGATCTGCGGGCATCTCCGGGACAACAACTGCAACTACGCGAAGCAATTCTTTTAGGGCTAATTTTATCTTCAAAAATATTGCAATGTTGCACGCAACGGCTATGGAGGTTCGACTTTTTCCCGTAAAGACATGAATATACTTGTTCTGTGGCTTAGCACAAAATCACGGCAAAGAAATTCCTTCGAAAAGCACGGCACAAAATCATCAATCCTTCCATGATAACTCCCTGTATCATGGACCTTTTAAAAAAACATTCGATGGAACGATTGAGGCACAGAGAAAACGCAACAGCGCAACATGTGTGAGAATGGTAGGAGTATTTTCACAGGGCAACTGTAGGATGAGCGAGAAGCATGATGAGATGAGCGGAGGCGTTGCTTCGGATGAGAAGAGGTTTAAGGTTTCCGCGTTAAAGAGAATGGATAAAAATAAGCCCCACTATGCTGTAGTAGCGGGACTGTGTGCCTCTTTTTCCAGTTTGTTCGGCAAATTAACATCTAACAGCGAACGTGTTGCACAAAACATTGGCCTACCAGGAGTAAGTATAAACACGGCAGCAAAAAAACGGAATTTAGCCTCAAACTTTGACAGCTGAGCGGGAAGAAGAACAAGAGAGCTAAGAAGCGAAAAAGAGAGGGAAAGCAAAAGGAACGTTTGGGATTGTGTTTGTTGAAGCGTTGTTGTATCAAATAAAGCTGGTCGAGGCGATTTTTGGTGTGTCGCGCGCTTGTGGTAAACAAATTCTTCTGAACCTCGAACCTCGCGATGGGGCCGAACAAAATCACGCAGGAGGATCAGCAGTTCAACATAAGCTTTGTGGGCGAAGTGAAAAAGCATATGTGTTTATTCGATAGCAACAGTTCCGAGTACAAACAAGCCGCGATGCAGGACAAAGCTTGGTCAGCCGTGTCCGCGGCAGTGGACGAATCGGTTGATACTTGCAAAAAGCGTTGGCGCAACCTGCGATGCTGTATGACCCGCTACCTGAAGTCGCTGCGGGACAACAACGAAGTAACGTCCCCTTTCCGCCGGAAGCCGTACTATCTTTATCAACACATGCAGTTCGTTCTGCCGTACCTGAAAGTCAAGGATGAACCAGCCAGCAATTCGTTCGAGGCGGACGACTCCAACTGGAGCAAACCGAACTCGTCGGCCGTCCCGGTGACCCTCATCAAGAACAACGACGGAGAGGAGACGGAGGAGGAACCGCCAGAGATAGAAACGATCGACGTGGAAGAGGACCACCACCAGCTGAAGCAGAGCATCATCCAATCCATCAAGATCCTAGGACAAGAAACGCAAACCCATCCAGCGCACGAGCGGAACGATCCCATTCCGGAAGAGGCAGCTACGGCGACTACGACCACCACGACGTATGAAATCATAGCTGCCCCACCTCCCAGCAAGCAAGCAAGGCTCTCGAATGCCCAACCGATTGCCGGTTCCGCGAGTCCGACCGACATCGGTGTGCAAACGGGCGTTGACACGAAAAAGGATTTAATGCTCCAACGACAGTTCTACACCCTAACGGGAAACACAGCCGCAGCGACGTCCGCCCTGCCGATGTTCACGTCCACCCCGTTAGCCCACCAACCGCAGGCGACCGCCTTCGCCCAGCCGGCTCCGGGACAGCTACAGCCACAGACCGCACAGCAGACCTTTGCCCTCATACAAACGCCCCCGACGGTGGCGAACGATGCGGATCACAACTTCTTCCAGAGTCTCGTCCCCGACATTCAGTCCATGACGATGGAGCAAAAGCGGAAGCTCAAGATCGGAATTTTACAACTAATCGACACGATTCTCAATTCGTAGAAGCGGCATGGCAACTTATACTATTATTTACAGTGAATTTTAAGTTAGGCAATCGGGGACAGACAGACCGTAGGAGCCGATTTCGGGCTGTAAACGTTGCATGCAGCAGAGGAAAACTACATCCAACAGCTGTAGCCCTTGTAATAAGCCCTCCACATAGGCTTGTGCAATGTCACCATCTTTAAGCCCTTCTTCACACTGAGAGCTCGCCGGGAAAACGAAGTGAAAGTTATTTTGATTTGTCTGTAAGCATTATAAAAACGTGTAAACTGCAGCTTCAGAGTTGCATCATTACCTTTAATTGCAAATATATTATTTCGTCATTTTAGGATCTGCGACAAAATAAACATTTTAATAAAACTATTGTAAAAGTAATGTTCATAACAGTGTCCACCCAATGCGTTTTCTCGATCCCTAGTGGCACCTACTGGCACAGGTTCTATGTGTGGCCGTCATGATCCTGCTCAACGCTTGCGTGTGGCGGTTTTTCGTTAAAGCCCTCCACACGGGCTCCGGATCATCGCTGGTGGCTTCACTGGCCAGTGCGGCAACGAATTATGTCGCCTCGGTAAGTCACGGTCGGAAGAAGTTGTCGAGCGAGTCTCACGCAACCCATCCATTCACAGGCAATTTTAGGATGGCTTATTTTCGATGAACAAACGACCATCGTTTGGTGGATCGGCACCTCGCTCGTGCTCGCTGGATTGCTTCTACTCATCACCGGAACTGACCAGGAAGATCAGCAGCGAAAGAGGTCGGATGGGAAAGTGGAATAAAATCGTTTCGTTTTATTTCGCTTATCACACTTGAATGTTTTGCTACATTGCGCGTTCTTAATCCGTAAAAAATACTCTTTCAAATCGTTGTGCGGACAGCCGCTTTAATGCGCTGCACCGTATTCAGCATCGGCGTGACGATCACGTACAGCGCAATGAGAGCGATCGCGATCACCAACATTAGGCGAATGTTGGCGTCATTATCCTCTTGGAACCACACGGAATACACTCCCAAACTGATGGTTACCATTCCGAGTAGGTAAGCGAGGGACCCCACAATTCCGTGCATCAGTTTACTGTAGATCGGTCTCACGACCGATCGAAGCTGGAAGGCGTATTTCGTCGTTACGCCACCCAAGATTGTTACCAGCGTGACACAGACCGTCACCAGCCCGAAGATGCCGTGGAGCGTCTTAAAGTGGGGCTTCCCGAGCCGGATTTTGTTTAGAAATATACAAACGGCGGCGATGGTGATCAGAATGCCCGCAACCGCCTGCAGTAGCCAGTGGACAAACACCCTCGTCCGATGGGTGAACCGATGGGTGAAATAGTTTTCTCCGGACATGGTCAGCACCGCCTGCGACATCAGGATAAGGTACTGTGGAGAACAATCAATCAATGAATTGGAATCGGAAACTTGATAAGGAAAGATAAACGGGATTCGTGCTGCTTACACCGGTCGTCATGAAGGTAGGATGCCAAGAAAACAATACCATCGCCTTGTTGAAACAATGATACGTGATGAAACCAGTCACGGCAAACATTAGTCCGTTCACCATCACGTTCACCAGCAGAAGCCTGCGACCGAAGGACCCCCCGCGATCCAACGCACGGTTTTCTACGTTTCGCTTGTTGCGGTCCATCTCTTGATCCTCCTGCGCTACCGGAAGCTCCGAGCGATCGTCGCGGTACTGCGCAAAGAGCTCCTCCTGCTCCGCACTTGTCGCCTCTGGTTCTCCAGCTCCCATAGCAACGGTCGAAGCAACGCTTCGATAACCTTTTGCGTGGCGATCGCCGTTTATCTCATCTGTTGGATTACGTCTCTCCGCCGCCGCCTCTGCATTCCCATTCCGCTGGTAGTTTCGGGACAAATCGGCTAACAAAAGGTGGTGAGAATGGAATGAAAACAAAGCAGGAACAGGGTTTAGATTGGTACGTTCAATTCTGCACCGTGAGACAAAGCAGATAAATTATCGCACAATGATTACGCGAGTCACATTTCGCACTGCACGAAAACGCGAATCACGGAATAGTGTACTACCTGTGTTTTCGAAGCGGCCGTACGGAACGGATGTTTGTGTAGCACTATTTTCTATTGCCATTCTATCCTTAAGGTTTTTTAGGATTATTTTATTCTGTCGGAAACCACTTTTTGAGTTGTTCAGTCGAGAAACACCGATCGTGTGCGCCGGAATATCAGTTTGTGCTGGAGGTGAGCGAACCGCAATAAAGTTGTTCATTATCTCTCAAGTGGCGCGAACCAACTAGCTGGGAGGATTAAGCAAATATTTTAGAAAATCGTCCCCCACGCTTATCTCATTCGTGATAGATGTGTACGTTGCAAAAAAATATTGGCACATCACATTACTATTTTCGCAACCAAATAAATCCGTACATAAATAAATAAATATAAATCATTCTTGGCCTTTATCTTTGTCTTTGAAAACGAATCAATCCACTCATCTGATCTAATGATACGAAATGAATGTGGTCTAATTGTTCAACCCTGCCGGGTGGTGAGAATAGCTTCGCATTTTGCGCCCTTTTCGCGCGCCCGTTTAACTAGTGAAAACATCCTTTTAACATCCTTTGCCAAGCTAGTGGAGATTTTCGTGGAAGTTTCACAAAATGACCAAAGCTAAACGTAAATAAACCCCGACGGTGCCGTGGTCCACAACAATTTCAACCATCTTTTCAACTTTTCGTCCTAGAAACTAAATCGTCTCGGGCTGGACTCACGTTCAGTGTCGGCCGCGTGCAATCGTATATGAAGAAAGGAAAGTATGCCGAGCGGATCGGTGCCGGATCATCCGTTTATCTGACGGCGGTGCTGGAGTATCTTGCGGCTGAAGTTCTCGAACTAGCGGGGAACGCGGCCAGGGACAACCGTAAATCACGGATCACACCGCGACACATTCAGCTTGCCGTTCGCAACGATGAGGAGCTGAGTAACCTGATGAAGGACATCACCATTTCCGAAGGAGGCGTAATTCCCAACATTCATTCCATTCTTTTGCCTCCCAAAACCGGAGGTTCTTCCAAAAGCACAACAGTTTCTCATGTTCAAAGCCAGGACTACTAGAGGTGCGTGCTAGCCGTTAGCCGTCCTCAATCGTTAAGAGTGTATTTCTAAGCGAAGATTTCTGTTTACGGTGGAACCAGACAGACCTCTTCATTCCATTTCAACATGCCACATTAGTTTTAGTCTGGAAGTTGCTTTTGTGCCGAATAAACTATACTTGTTGGTACTTTTTCAGCACCGTTTTTGCTTGATCTCTTAGACGCCGAAGGTTAGTTAGCCAAACATGACAAAATACAACGAACAGGACCAGTGGACACCCCGAGGAATGGTCATAAGCGAAGGGTAAGATACAAAGAGCAACGTCAAGCCGGTCTAGTAAAGCATCTGCAGGGTGGAAAATGAAACAGAACCTGCGGATGTGTCACGAGTGTTTGAAGAACCACTATCCGGAGGAGATGATCCCCACAAATTATCTCAACGCGCGGATCGCGTTGCTGAAGAGCCCAGTCGACACAGTGGTACTAAAAGAATCATCCGGTCACTGCTCACTTGAACCTTGCCTGGAATCATCACGAGCCGTAACTGGACCATGGAAGAAAAGGTGCTGATGTGAAAACCGTTCCTTTTGGTGCTGGAAGTGGTAACAACGGTGTAACTGGAAATGGCGTAACAACGGTGTAACTACGAGCAAGTACACACTGCAGCCGCGTTCGCATTCCCCAAACGCGGTGAACCCAAAACGTCTTCCGCCGGCGTAGGGAAGCTTTGCCCTTACACAAGACTCACTTATTTTGATGCTATTGCCGATGGAACATTCGCTGGCTAAAAGATAACGAAGCACTAAGATCGGTGTTGGTTACATTTATTCCGACCATCCGAGAAACGATGAGACATCTTTCCCCCCGCAAGTGCGCACCTTCCTTGCCTACTTGTCTTTACGATCCGCGTTCAACGAGTTCACAATTCGGTTCACTTCGCTGGCCACCAGATCGTCCAACACGACACCATTGGCGTCGATAAAGTTTGCCACCGACTTCGTGACCGTCGCCTCCCGTATGCCGCGGCTGTCCTTCAGCTGCACGGTCAGCTCGTACTTGTCGTCGTACTTCTTCATATCGGAACTGGCTTGCCATCGTTTCGCGCTCCCGGTCCCGTTCTTCTGGTTGGCCACCACGAAGATGCCCTTCTCGACGTAGGTCGTGTAGACGGTCAGCACGCCCATCAGGAAGAAGTAACAGCACACGCAAATGATCAGAACGGGCTTCGAGGCTGGGAATGAATACTGATAGTCGTAGCCGAGGGCGACCAGCGCGATCAGGACCGCCAGCGTGCAGATAATCAACCGGCCGTCGATGATGGCAAAGTGTTCCTTCATGTCGCTGTGGTTCATTAGCGCATTTTTTACCGAGTCATCCAGCGCGTGCTTCACGGCGGTACCGTCCCATTTGTTGATCTTGACCACCTGTCCCGAAACGTAGGATGTGTTAGCAAAACTGTGACGTGTCCGTTTCCGCGGCCGGCACCAGTACCGGCCTCGCCGTAGCCCTTACCTCTTCCTCCTTGCCTGGTGCGTTATCAGTTCCTTTCTTGCTTTTCGCAGACATTGTGCTGGCTCTGTTACCCGGAACAGAAGTTGGCCACAAACACGGTTTCAACCGTAGAACGCGAAAATATTTTTCTCGACTTCAACGGGGCCCAATTTCACGGTGGACGCTGCAAATGACAGCTGACAGCGCGTAGCTGCTCGATTTGAACCGAGTCGAGCAGCGTTTGTGATTCGAGCTGCTTTCACAGAGTATGGCAAAAGTAAGGCGTACACATGGCAAACTATGCAAACTTTCTGTTATAAATGTTGGATCGTTAAAAAAAGTAGCAAAGTACTAAATACGTTTTGTTTCCAATACTTTCACCCAGGTAGTGGTGCTATTTATTTTGCACAAATCACGAATCATCATCGTGAAAGAGCCGACCGCACGCGAACCGGTGGAAAGAGTGAAACAACCCCATTTTCTCTATCACGCGCGCGGAAAATAGTCGTCGCAGCGCACGAAGTTACCCGAACGAACGAAGCTACGGTTTGAGAAATCCACTCGTCTGATCCGACGGAAACCATCTGCACGTTACTTCGCGCGGTTATTTTCCAGAGTGCGCGCGCGGAGAACGGAAGTTCCGGTCGCCCCGTGAGTCGATATACGGAAAATATTGTCCGCCGCACGTGTGGATGTGACAATTTCTATTGCACCCCGGAAGCTTGTGTTTTACGGCACGCGAAAGTTTCGAAGCAGAAAAGTGATTGTTTAAAGAAAGTGGTAAAAAGCACGCCCGAGTGGTCGTAACAGTGTTTACTTTGATTTGAAATCGATCAGCCGCGCGCGCGATTGAGATCTTGACCGCGAGGCGGGCGAGCTGCGAAAGTGCCGGTTCCGGACCTTTTTTTTTTGGGATCACTTTCTATTGTGTGTGCGCCACCCCTCGCCGTGAGTAAACAGCATCTTTAGAGCGATCCAAATTGAACGGTAAACTTACGCGCACCCTCATCGTACAAAAACAAGGGAACCAAGGCAATTTCGGCCCAAGTGATAAGCCCGCAGCAGAGGTTAAGCCCAAATTTTAATCCACGAAAGGAGTAAGCGCCATTTCCGCGGCCAGAGTCGAGGTGTTTGATTGAGCCGGCGCTGGGCCGAAGTGAAACCGAAACCGTGTATCGGCCAAATTCGTCTCAAGTGTTACCGCGTGAAGCACGGTGAAAAGCGGAAAATAGAAGCATCGATTGCTTAAGATTTCTCCCACGGCCAGAAGGTAAGGCGCGCGAAAACAAACGCATCAAAACGGCCACAACAAACAATACGCCAGCAACAATGGCAGCGAGTGTGTTTACGTATGCACTTCTTCCCCCGACGCCCGGCGAGGATTAATTTATTGTCCCGTCGCTTATCTTTACGATGACGGGAATAACCGGTATGAAGGGGCCTCGGTCGCGGTCGCGCACTCGATTATGTTACCGGCCGCCGACGACGATGATTAAAATGGAACCATGCTAGAATCACGGGGCGTGTGTCTGTCAAAAACTATAAAAATTAATCGCCCCTTAACACGGGGGACCGCCCATTTTTTTGTTTTGCGCAACGCTCTTTAAGCGCCGCATTACACAAAATATAGACACATTTACGATGGACGCCTTTTCGAATTACATACTACCACTGCCGCCCGGGCATTAAAATAGAGTCCGTTCCGTCCGTTCTTGTTTCTGTCTCGGGCGTGTCTCTCAATCGGGCGTAAAAATGGGCCACGATTTGTATTCGTCATTTGCCACTTTTATCGCAATATCTCCTCTGACAGCTATAAATCTGGCGAAACCCCATCAAAAGAGCTCGACAAGGCGACCCGACTCGGCTCGGCTTCAGTACTCGGTAGCCCCGATAACGCTGTGGGTGGGAACTGATAAGTGTTTAGTTCGTTCACCCGCGGTGCGCCCGCTTCCCTGTGCCAACGGAGAATCAACTCCTGCAACGTTGGTTCTTGGAAGTGCGCGAAAAAAGTGGCCCCTCGAATCCTCGAACTGTACCGACTGTAATTACTGTCTCCATTTTGGTGATTTATCGAATCAATTGCGTCCCCGAAGCCGTCCCCGTACACGAGAATGGGAGGACATTATTGACTGAAATTTGTTGTCCTTCTTCATTTTAGAGCGCCCCGAGAGCGAACGGTAATGTCGTTGCAATCCTAAAACCGACGCGACAGATTGACGGGGACGGGACAGATACCAGGGTGAGGGTCCTAGTCCCGCCACCGCCGCCCACACTGATATATTTTGAACGAAGCGCGACAACAGAAAGTGACACGGGGTGACACATCGTCGCCAACCCGCGTGCGTGGTGATTTGTGAACGTATCAATCTGTCCCACACAGCGTGGTCCAGATTACGGGCAAAATGTCCTCGTCCCCGCGGCTCACCGGTTATACGCTGCGGCCCTCCGAGACCTCCACCACGGTGTCGATCACCCTGAACAGCTGCGGGACCGGTATCAAGAAGCTGAGCATCAACGACAGCATCAAGTCCGCCGGAAGCACGAACTCGGGCGGTGAGTCGACCGATCCGCTCGAGTCCGACTTCAGTGGCGAAGAAGAGGAGGAAGGGGAGGAAGAGGAAGAAGTGGAAGAGGTGGACGAGGAGGAGGACGACGAAGAGGAAGAGGACAGCAGTCGGCAGGATCACCGGAAGGGTACCGAAAGTGTGCCGTTTAGGTAAGGTTCCGTACACGATCCTTTCTTCATCAGACGATATGATTGACACCCGGCCGCCCGGTTATCTTATCAATCTAGATTGGGAACAAAGCCGGCCAAGGACACCGTGCCGCAGCAGGAGGACGAGGGCGAAGAGGACGAGGACAGTTCGGATAACGAACCAGCCAAGTCCGGTTCGCCCGGCCAACTAAGCACACACCGGAAACAGAAGTCTCTGTCTTCGGCCGAAGAGGACGAAGGGGAGGAGGAGGAGGGCGAGGACGAGGACGAAGAGGAGCCCCACCTCACCCACCAGCAACAGCAGCGGAATGTCCTCGCCAATCGCCAGCGACTCCGGCGTTCCGACGATGCTGACGATGACGATGGTGTTGATATTCGGCGTGGCGGCGATAGCGATGACGACGGTGGCGATCTATCTGATAAGAATAATAATGTCGGCGCAGCTGTTCGCCGCAAACAACCGCAGGACTATGCTCTGGATGATTTTCAAATACTGAAAACGATCGGTAAGTGTCGGGGCAGCGGGAGCGGGCTTTATCGTAGAGCGGGCCAGGGCCACCGCGCGGGGAAAGTGGGCCACAACGGCCAGCGCGTCGCGCTTGACCAACAAATCATCCGAGCGGCCGATCTGACTGACCGACGGCGCAAGTGTGGCCGGAGCGACATGATCGTAAAACATTTTTATTTATTATGACGCTGATCAGTCTGCGGGACCCGCGGATGGTTTTCCATCTGGTTTACGCGTTTTTCACCGCTCCGTGGCGGAGAGAAAGGTCGACGGCGGCGATTCGACGCCCGGAGGACGATGGTGTTGTTTTTTCGGAGCAGCGCGAGACGCTTACAAGGTGATCGCCACGATGAAGATGATCGCTCGCTAACCGCGCGTCCGGAGCGATTCAAGGTCCGCCAATGAACCGACTATCGGCGCCTAAAGGGCATCACGGGCGGAGGTGACGCGCGTCCCGACTAGGGATGACCTCCGGCGGTACACCTTCGTGGTCTGCTCATTTACGATCGATCAAAGCGGGGGGCCACTGCTGCTGCTGCTGGGTGTTCTATTTTTTGCTTTCCTTTTGGATCGAGACCTTAACGGGCAGCCAACAGAGGTCGGCGCCGCCGTGCGCCATGTTGTCCATTATCGGAAGCTGAGCTGCAGATTATTGCGATGCGCTGAGAGACCACCCAGCCAGTGGGAGGAGGGTGGCCCTTACATTGTGGCAACGCCATCGTTCTGCTGCCAACGAACCCACTTGCCACGAATGCTTTTAGCTCACCGGGCAATCTGGCACCACTCCACGTCCATCATCGTTCAGCGCCACGGCGAGGCGAGTGTCATCGTATCGTCGTTCCCCCTGACTGATGGGAAGCAATCTGACAGTTGCAGTCACCGCCGTCGGTGGGTTGAAAATTCGATGAATGGCCACCCGCCCCGTTTTCACTTTCACCAATGAACCGGTGCCTCGTCGGTAGCTTCGATTGGTTTCTTGGGCCCATAGAGGCCGTGAGTAAAGCGCGTGGCAAGGGGCGGCCTAGGAATTCAACGGCATGTCACCACACGCGGCACGGCACTTGTCACTGATTGGGGAAGCGTGTCACACTGTTGGTAGTGGCGCTCTGGTAGTACTGCTGCCTGGTCTGGCCGGGCGCGTGGAGTGGCATCCAATTAATTCCGACGCTAATGAGAACGGAATTCTTATCATCTCCCACGTCCCAGGCTTTCTTCTCCCGGGCGGACAATGGCTTTATTTGCAGAAACTGTGGAGTGGAGTGTCCTCCGTCCTCCGTTTGCAACAATCCTCTGGGTGGTTGATTTTTCCAATTAAAAATATACCGATCCAACAGGAACACGACGACGTGTATTTATAGTACAGACCGCATTGTTGGTTCCACGATTGACAATGACTTCAGGTTCGGTGTGGCCAACACAGGACCCTGTGGGGGGTTTTGTCTGATAAAATATGCACCCCACCGGGATGCCATTTAAATCGGCTTAGTCTTATGTCAGACACTGGCGCGGGACTCGTGTGGGAGACCCAGACCCCGGGAAAGTGTGTCCCCGAAAACACCTGTTGGCATAAGTCTGCGGGAACGTATCGCCGCGCCTGCCAACCCGAACGCGATGAGAAATGGTGACGATGGTCTCCTTGGTCAGTCACCGGTGATGGTGGTGACATTATTTACATGCGCTTAGTTTTATGAACTCTATATCTGGCGCACCGGACACAAACAATCTCGCGCAGCTGGACCTCATTAAGTGCACGGTTTTATGTGTCGGTTTTGAGGCGTCACCGATCCTCCGATCTCCTTTCCGTTGTCAGCGGCGAGATGGAAGAGGGTGACCGAAGTGCAATCCTTTGCGATCGGAGCTTTGATTGATCGACTATCGATCGACCGCGTGCACTCGAACAGGGGTGTGAAGTTCTCTAATGATAATTTAATGACTCGCAGCTCGGAAAATCATCCCGCTGCGTGACGATCGACCCCGATCCCGATTATCGTTCGCACCGCGCAAGGCGCGCTCAGAGCACGGGCCGTGAGCGCTCTCGGTATAAATAAACATTGTAAATAAACGCCACTTTTCGCCAACGATCTTAGATATTTTCTCCGATCGCCGGCGGCACGGCCTGAGACCGCGCCCGGATCGATCAGACACTCGACACTCAACTCGGTACGAAGAGGATCCGATTATGCAACATCCTTCCCGAAACAATAGCTACAAGTCGACCACGTTCCGACACCCCTTTTTACATATCCGAAACCCGCGCTCGATCGTTCTGGCTGAGCGCGTCCGAAGCGGGGCCATCAGTTCGGTCTCCGGTGAAAATCTGGGCGGCGTATGACGTACACACGGTACAGTGCGATCCAAAGGCTAGGTGCCCCCCGGGATCCGAACTGAGGGCCGATTGTGGGCCACAACTTTTATAATTGCTTGTTCCGTAAAAGGCACGTTCGGTTCAAAAAACAACCCGTCGATGGGGTTGAGTTTCGATTCGAAACCATCGTTACTGGCCACCGGTTCCAACCTGCCGAACCGCACTGTATTTATTTACGGACGCAAACTTGATATTTTCCCACTAAAAGTAGCCACGAAGAATTATTTTCAGCGCTTTTATTTGTCCGCTGACGTTGCTACCAGCGTACCGTACGTACGTCATCCTTTGGCCGCTTTCGCCGCCCATTCGCTGGATGCACTTCGCCACTTCGCCACTTCGCGCGAACCCCCGGATGTCCCGGAAGTGGGGACGAAAACCCAGAGCAGCCCGGGTCACGATTTGTGGCGTTTTTAGCCGACGACGACGACCGGGCCGGGTTATGCTAATTCGAGTTGTAATTTATTGGCCGTTTCTGTGTGATTTGATTGTGCGCGGCTGGGGGTTTGCGTGGAGTTTGTTTGCAAAGAAAATTCCCCACCAGCCGGTCAGGGGGGGGACAATACATACGGTCATTATAATACGCGGGGACATTAACGAGGCAGGCACTCCGCAGAAGTGAAATATAAACTGAGCGCCGTTATCGGGAGAGGGGTTGAAAAACAAACGTCTGACGTCGCGCCGGCAGTACGTCCTGCATCGTCGGGTCCTGGGTCGGGTTGACGTACACAGGTTCTTCTCCGCGAGTCCGAGTCAAAACATTTCGAGAATTGTTGTGACCCCCCGATGACGCCTGGAGTGCGCCCGGCATGCAGTTTTTTTGTTGTGTTGCCGCAAACTTCCAAATGGTTCTAAATGAAAATTTATTGCCCACTGCACAGCCCGGAACATTGGCCTCAGCCATTGCACCAGAACTTGCCAGCGCCACACGCAACACTCTCCGTGACGGTTTTTGTCTTTGAGGACCCTTTTACGGTCGCGGAGCATTTGGAAAGGACCCTACTGCAAGGTTGCAGGAGCACAACGAACCCGTTAAGTAATTAGCACTCGGAGCGGGGGCTTGATTGCTAAAAAATGGCCCCTGGTCATTTGCCCAAATTGGGCCATCCATCACCGCGGCCAGTTCCACGGAGTCATGGTCCCGCGGCTTTCGGATTGCAATTTGACGCCACCGAAACGCACCCCGTTCGTGGTGGGCGCTACTTATTTTCAATTAAACCCGCTACACGTGGCCACAAACTGTGTGCCGGATCGTCGTTGATTGCATGAGGATCGTTCGGCGAGGACTCAATCGTTCGCCATATTGATTGGAATGGAAATGCAATTGAATGTTCATGATTGCCTGATACGGAGCATGATACGGAGTTCTAAGGATGATAGATTGAAGGTAAACAAATCAATCAGAAAGTATTTTCGACGCGCGCGCGCCAATTGAGCTGCGTCAGTCCCGGAATGGAGTGTCCTGGGCCGCCGGCAAACGGGGACACCATTATCACCCAAACCGCCCGGTGGTGTTGGATGTGGTCCAATAAGGTTCGCACCATTTGCAGCTGGCCCGAGTTTATCACCCGTGGCCCGGCTCCGGCCACTCACCAATATTAATAGACGTTTCAGTCACTCATCCTAGGCCACGACCATGATGGCGCGCTCCCTAATCCTTTTTCGCATTAACCCACTTCGGTGGTGGCGGCGCCGGCCGGGAGGATTAACTTTATACTGTCGAGACCAATGTTCGAGAAGGCCTATCAAATTAGCAAATCGTGTCGGACCAGTAAGAGCGAGCATTAAATTGTACTTAAAAACTAGTTTCAGCTCCGGGTTGTCTCCTGACCACGAAACTCCCAGCGCAAAACAGCGACCCTAGTGCCAAACGGCACTAGGCGCCTCCATCGGTTCGGTTCCGCTTCCGCAAACAAACAAACCGACCGAGAGCTCGGCCGGGGCCCTGGTAAGCATGTGTAACATTTAATCCACAATCCGCACCGCCCCTGGCCCCCCACAGCCGCGGTTTGACATTCAGAGCATTTAATTCATTTTAATACACCCGTCGCAACAAATCGTAAAAGCATGTTTTGTTGACGATGCGGTCCCGGGTCCGGGTCTGGGGCGGCGGCCACCGAGTGATTGATTTAGCTTTAGTTTGTTTTACTTAAGGCCGGTGGCCAATGCGGTGGCTGACAAACAATGGTCCTTGGTGTGGTGTTTTTTTTTCCTGGGGGCACATTCCAACAGAATGATGGCACCCGGCACCCCAATCGGGATCATACTCTGGGTGGGGGCTCCGTAAGGAACTCTCGCACTGGGCGGTGAGATTAGGTTGCGTGATTCCCGGTTCTCACTCATGCTCCGGCACGCAATCCGGGTGCGACATCGAATCTCCGGTGTCCGGGGCCGAAAGTCCCTCGGCCGGCCGGACAATGGACGATCAACAGCTGCGAACCACTCCGGCGCGGAATCAAAAGCGCGGAAAAATCGTTTATATATCCTGAGTTTTTTTTCGGAACTCTTTACCGCGTTGGTACGAACAATATGTAGGATGTTTTCGGCCTAGAAGACACCGGACCGGGGGGCACGGACCTTTGAAGTGGTCAACACGCACGCACGCACGCATGGGGCGGACGATGTATATTTTCTTCTCGTATATCTTCGCCGTTTGCCACCCGTGGTTCCGCCTGGTTTCTTTTTCCGTGTCTGGGGCCCGCGAGTGTTATGCGAGTTGCCCACCACAATGCTCGAACTGAAGAACTTAAGGCAGATTGTCGGGTTTTTGACACCGTGTCCGACAGGCACACATCCCGAGGGGTCGCGGGATTATCGTGGGGTTGATGTTTGCGAAATTACTCACATTGCTCGCTCTGGTCAATTAATCTTGAAGGCAGCGCGCGGCGGAAATCGGAAGTTCGGAACCCGAATTTTACGCCACAAACTCTCGGAAGCGAATCAGGAAAGGGAGGACGTGAGCCTTGCGGAAAACTAATTAAAATTAGAATTGGAATAATGGGAAAATTTGATTTCGTTGAGTGGCCGCCGCGCGAAAGGGGCAAAGGTTGTCGTTCGGGCCGCGTTTATTTTGCCCAGTTCAAAGTTCCATCCCGGATGTTCTGAATTAGTGGTGGTCGCCGTGGGCCGCAATGTAATTAACCTTCGCCAAGTCGGGCCTCCACCGGCCAAATATCAATCGGGGAGGCACGCGCCCGTCACCTGTTGTGGTCGGTTGGGCTAATCCAGGGCTGATAAGATTAGATCAGCTCAGTAATTATCTCTGCAGTAATCCAATCCAGGAAGCCGCGGAATCCCGCAGAATGTCGGCAGATCGGCTTTGTTTCATTGAGCTTGTCCTTACGATAGTGGGCTGTTGCCATAGCAGGACGGAAGGTGCGCCCTTACCCACCGTGACCTAGTCGGCTCGGATTGGCGGACCGGAGACTTATCGGTGCCTGGGTTCGCTGGCACCACCGGGAGGCTTAACGGCTTAACGCCGGAAGCCTGTTGTTCTTCTACTTCTAGCTGTTCTGCTGAATCGAACGCCGAGCTCCCCATTATCTGTCACCTCGTATCCGTGGACCTGCAAGGACCGACGTATGTTCCGATTCTAATTTTAGGTTGGCCGGGCTTCCAACTTGAAATGTCGCACACTCGGCGGACAATAAACCGGCTCGCCCGATTTTTATTGAACCAATTTCCGATCCCAATAGCCCGTCCGTCCGGATTGTTGTGGTGCCAGAAGACGCTCCGCCGAGCGATGGCAACATTCGCGCGCCACTCGGAACATCAAATGGGTAATGGTTTAAATTGGGAACGGAGTGTGTCGAAGGCCCTCTCTCTCTCTCGCGCTCTCTCTCGCTCTGGAAGGCCAGGAAGCAGCAACTGGCCACCGGCAGCATCGTGCGAAAATAGCGTAAACTGACGCACGGCGATTCGATGCCGTGCCCGCGCCGTAAACATATGTCAAACCACATAACGGCAGACCGAGTCGTCACCATCTGGAGGACGTTTTCGGACACGGCACGGCTCGTTGTTTGGCAGCGGCTTTTATTGCCCCCCTCCCGTCCTCGGCGGTATCCACATTTTTGAAGAAACAAATCCAATCAAGAGGGGGCTCATCATTTTTCGAATTGCCGATTGCGGGGGTTTATGGCGTCGCGCGAATGTTATCGACCCGGGACGGGGGTGTGTCCCCCGGGGGGGAGGGTCCCAAAATTGGCGACATCATGTTAACCAGATTGTTTTGGCCCGTGACGCGACGGACCGGCCAGGTCACGTTGCGTTGTTTACCGGGCCCCGAATCGGATGATATTTTTCCGGGAAACCGAACCGTGAAACCGTGGGTACCGTAGCGTACCGTATGTTTGCTGGATGAATTATCGGCCACCGTAGGCCTTCATTAAAAAAGCGGACAAACACTGCCCGATGCACCTTCTAGCCCGAGCCGCGTTGACGTCATCGCGGGCCCTCGACGGCAGCCGTTATTCTAATTGAATCGCATGTAAAATACTTTAATTTGCGCGCCGGCGGAGAATGGAGAAATTAAAATAATTTTCCAACCATCCGGGCCGGCCGGCCACCGTCGCTCGTCTGCCAACATAAATGTTGCAGAAAATTCGCTTACCTTGGCCGGTGGCCAGCGCCCCGTTGCATGTTAGTTTACTAATTGATTTACTTGCGCTGGCCTACCGGACTGGCGATAAAATTGAACATGACTCCAGAGAGCCAATGGAGGGTTTTGGCCGGACCACCAAAGGACGCCAGTTGTTCGGACCAATCACGCCGCTTGGTCACGTGTGCCAAACAAAGATGGCTCCCCCCGTTATCTAGACTGGCCGCGACCTGCGACAGGATGTGCAATCGTCCACCTTGCAGTGCGCGGTGGTGTTAATTGGTTGGTGGCCACCTTTGCAAAGAGCGCCACCGAGTGGAACGGTTCCGCCGTGTTCCGGCACATTGCCGGTGACACGGTGGCCATCCGTGAAGCAAAACATTTGCTTTGGCAACGCCAACTGCGCGGTTCGTCTTATCGCGATGATACGAGGGACTGGTCGTGACTCGAGTGCATCATCTGCCCCGCCATCGATGGCCAACTTTGTCGCGCGGACACTCAGGACACACTCCCCGAGTGGCGACTCTCCCCGAGTCCGGGTCCAGGTCCGAGTCCGGGGGTCAGAGTGTCCAAATCAAACCACTCGCCTGCTGCTGGCCGGCGGAGAGTGTGCTACGATTTTGAATGAAAGATTTATTTTTAGAGAACACGTTTTCACGGACACCCACAGCGGCGCATCCCTTCGCCCTCCCCCCCACCTCGGTTCTGTTCCGCGGGAATAGGAGGTGTATGGCAATGAGCGATGAAAGTTAATGTCATGTTTCGCACCCTTGGCCGCCGGTCTCGAACTGCATTCTGCATTTAGCATTTTACTCGAACACACACGCGCACGCACGCGGCCACCCACGGCTTTTACGTCGTCGTCGTCCTCGGACCTCGGCCACAACACGAAAACAGGCCAATAAATCATGTCGCGCAACACGTTCTACCCGTTCGGGGAAAGCTTCACCCTCGGCCCGGGGGCCAGTAAACGTCCAACAAGTTCACTACAAATTTAAGTAATATTCCATTTAAAAGTAACTAAAAAGGGGAGGGATCCGAATTCGGAAAAAAAGGTTCGTTGGCAGCACGTGTGAAAAAGCGGAGGCGCAAAGAACGAAACACACCCCGGGAACCGCAGTTCCGTGCACATTGGAACATAAACAGTCCCCCTTCGAAGCCCGTCCATCACCCCGCTGATCGTGGAAAGCTTCGCAGCTTTGTAGTGGGAAGCTCTTGTTCACCCTCGATCTCGATCTTGCCGTTCTCTCCCGATCTGAGTCTGTCGGAAAATGGGGGTTCAGAAAACCTAAGACTTGCACCTGCCGCCGGTTGCTGCACGATCGTTCCGCAATTCGGTCGATCTAGACCCCTCGGTTGTTGTTGTTCGTGGGGGGGGAGTGTGAATAAATTCCACATTTGGCCACACCATAATGGAGACCGCCCGGCCCGGCACGGCACGAAAGCAAATATGAGCGCTAGAGAGCGCGCATAACGCAACATTCGAGCATGTGAACGATCGCGGCTTTGGTGGCACAATTTGCCGCTAATTAGTGGAGCGGCGGCCCGGCTTGGCTTTCGGCGGGAAAATTCGCTAATGGGATGGCGGCAAAAGAAAGTGCCAATAAAACCTCCCATTTTATTGCGCACACACATATCGCCAGAAGAATGCCTTTTCGACGGTTCGGGTCGGTTTGTCTTCGGAATGCTTCGGAATAGTTCGCTTTCGCAGCCGCCACAGTGTCTGAGTGTTTAGCAGAGGACGAGAGACATCGCTCTAGAGGACAATTTTTGGGATTCTCGGTTAAATTACTTTCCAACTTCCGGTGCGTTGAGGATGCCCTTGGTAGCTGACAGGCTGCGAGAAACATTTTTATGGTTTGAAGTACACTTTTTTTTATTCAGTAAGGCCTTCCTGAACATCACGTGTTCCAATGAGACTCCAATTTATGAATTCTACCCTGGAAGTGAGAAACTGGAAGGGCTTCCGTAGCTGTTATGAAGTCATCATTTGATGAAAAATGCTTTCCACGCATGAATTTTTTTTTGGGCCGGAAAACAGATTGAAGTCGCTAGGGGTCAAATCTGGTGAATACGGTGGATACTCCAACAATTCGAGCTTCAATGGATTTTGGACGGATTAATGGAACTTTAATGAACTTTAATTGAACTTTAAAGGATTTTGGATGGATTAATGGAACTTTAATGTGGGTCTTTTTTCACGAATTTTCTGTTTCAGTTTGCCAAAAGGTTTAACAACATTCGAAATTTATTGTTTTACCAGTTTGCAAGTATTCCATTCGCATTCCAAACAACTGAACCTAACACCTTTCTGGGCGATTTCTGGACACGAACTTGTTTCGGAGCTTAAGAACCGGGTTCAAACCACTCTTTAGCCTCTTGTTTTTGATTCAGGATCATTGTGATAGACCCAATTGATGATTGTTGTGTCTGTTTTTGGACGTTTTGACGTGGATCGTCTTGAAGGCTCTTACGACCACGTTTGAATTCAGAAATCCCCCTTTTTATTTTTTAATTGAATGTGAAGAGTCCTTGTACACTTTCAACATTCGTTCATAAATTTCCTTAGCTCTTAAACCTTAAAAAAATTAAAAAAAATTAATCACTGATCACTCACTTGATTTTTTGCATTGTAACTGGTTATCGAGGTTACGAACTTTTTGAACAGCTTAGTAGTTTCCCTTTTAAACTGATCATTTAGTCGATCGATCACATCTAATCTCTCTCTCTCTGTGGACAAGTCATTAATACTTAGTGCAATAGCCGAAACACTCAATTGGGCCGTTATCTGATAAGCAGAAAGGCAATCCGGAGTTCTCACGGCATTCGGTGAGCAACATTCACCGTCACCCACGTCGTATCGGAATGTCTTATCGATCGTGGTGAATTTCCATTTTTCCCACCCTCAGCCGAACAACGGAGGACATAGGACATATCCCAGGGGGAGGGTGGGTTGTTTTGCCCGGACAAATGAAGTACAACCGACGCCCGTCAAGCGACGAGCACGAAAGAGAATGAACGAGTGAAACTGTTGTCAAATTAAGATTGATCGTGTTGTGGCCAACACGCCACGGTGCGATCGCTTGCGTGTGTTGGCGCGAAACCCATTAACGCGAGTGATGACGCGCTCGGAGCCCCGTTGCAAAAACCCGATACGCGCGAACTGTCCACTATGAAGAACACCATGGATTAATGTTGATTGATGTTGACCGGCCGGGCGACCCCAAGCGAGGCTCCGTTCCGCTTCCAACTCTACAGATCCTTCGTTCCCAGAAGCCAGAACCTGAAGTTTGGCCCCCGATCAGTGCATTAGTTTTGCGGCCACACACCGGACGTGATGCGATGCGTGATTAAACACTCTCTAAATGCGTTTGGTGGGCGAAAAGGTGGATGCCACTGGAGGGGAGTAGGTCAAGGACCGACCGCGCGCCGGTCGAGTTCCTCTAGAACCGGGTGCTGGTATTTTTAGAACCCTCCGTTCGATCGGATTCGGCCGGGGAACAACACGTACGGTCGCTCGCTGGGCCGGTGGAACTGGGTGTTGAAATATCCGGAGGTTTTGGGTTGCATTTGGCATCCCTTTCGTAGCCCATGAGAAGCGGCACGGCATTTTCCCCGAACTCACTCGGGTGCCGAGCAATGCCGAAGCCACGCAAAAGGTTTGATTTTCTACGAACTTTTCCACATCTCCGGAGGCTTTCCAAGAATGGCACTCTGGCCATGATGCTGCGCTCCAATTGGCACTCGGTGCCCGGGTGTCATTCGAACAATTTCCTCTGCGTGGCTCTCGCTCGCTTTCGACGGCAGCCAGAATAAGCGCGAATTGGACGCTTGCAATGGTTTAATTAAATGAACATTTTAATGAGCCATTCAACCTCCAATCGCAGGGCTGCGCTCCTGGGATTTGTGGGATTTTCCGGAGAGCCTTAGGGCAGCACCGAAGTGTAGAAGCCAAATATTACCTTTCCCGCGGCCATTCTATCTCCGGACGCCGGATTCGGACACCGGAGATCGGATGTGATCGATTAAGACACGCAGGCAGGCGGCGGACCCGACGGTTCCCAGCCATGCTGCCATGACGCCAACGAGGGGGGAGAAACCTGCCCGGCTCCGACTTCCGACGATGTTAATTGGATTTTTTTCTTCCGTTCCGTCCGTCAAGTCTATTTTCTAGCGATGTTTACGTTTGGGACGCTTGGGCGGTTCGCTGCGTGAAGCGAACCAGATTAGACGAACGGACGGATTAGGGTGGCTCTCGCAGTCCGCAGTCCGCTGCGATTAATTCGCTGCGGTTTGGAAACAATTTTGAAGCTAGTTAAAACTGCTCAACTGACGCATATCTGGCGTGCCAGCGTGTGGCCACTCCGGGCCAGCAGAATGCCCGTCAGCCGTAGCCCGTAATGCCGGTGACATACCTTGCGGCACCTTACGTACCAATGCGACACGACCAGGCGTTGCGACACTCGCTTTCGGCCGGACTTGCTGGGACATCGTTTACGGATAATTATTGATAATTGATAAGAGCTATGTCTGCCGTAAAGAGCGCAGAAGACAGGGCGCAACCCTCTAGGACGGTCCCGCACAGAGCATCTTCGGAGCGGTTTTGCCCTTAACGAGCCGTAGTCGCGCCAAGATCTTCGTTTTTTGGTGCCGTAGATGGTCAGCCGCTAGCCAGCGCAGCTGCTGGTCATTGATCTCGTTGTTGATTCGTTCGAACATGAACCGTGGTCCGGGGAAAAACCGTAGATTGGGTCATGTAGAAAGTCGATGCGGTTTTGAAGAAACAGATATCGGGAGGGCCTTCTTTATCCTTGACTTTTTGCCAACATAGCTTCGATAACTCGAAGGGAGATGACGTTCTGCTGTCGAACCATTTTTTTATCGCCATCAAATAACAAAACCCCAGAGACTTGACCTTGACATGAGTTCTCAAGATTTAGACAAGCTTAAGACGATCTTCAATATTTTTAAGCAGTATTTTATACAGCTTGACCCGAATGCTTGGCCTCCTTAAAAGCATCTAATCTGGTGCCGTTTCGGTCACGAATTCCGAAGAAAGCCGCCTGCCGACGTTAATGAGAAGAGGTCAGCGTTGCAAATCGTGCGCCGTCGGTCTCGTCTCGGTGGTTACGCCCGCGCGAAAAAATGGCCAATAATCGTGTGGCTCGCACGTAATGAGACCGCAACCCGGTTAACCCGGAGGCCGGGCCGGGGAAGTGACGTGTGCGCCGCGTGAGTGATAGAGTTCACGCGGCGCGGCACTTTCACAATGGCCGAATTCGACGAGGCCGAAAATGAAATCCCGCTTCCGAGCAAAAGCTTCCGAGATTCGTCGACGGACGCCCCAAGGGGTCACACGAGAGCGAGCGCGAATGGGTGCGAGCGAGAGAGAGAGAGGAGAAACAACATAATGCAGCGCAGCATGAGCGCACTTGCGAGGGGCAAAAGCCGGTTCCCGGTCCGGTCTGGCACTTGCTAAACGATCTCAGACACGTCTCAGCGGGCGGCGGCGGGGAGTCCGGTTCCGATTGCCGGCGGGCCGGCGGCGGCGGAGGTAATCAAAGGAAACCGAAAGTGACTCCTTCCCGCCAGCCACGCACGCAGCGAGTGAAATTCAATCGATCCTCTCGGCGTCTCTCAAGGGCCGCCAGATTCTCTGGCACCGTGATCTCGGTGAGGCGATGAGTCGTCGTCGGGGAAGTAAAAGTGTGATGAGTCTTTAATGACTAAACCAACACACTCTTGAAAGCATACACAGCGCGCATCAAATAAATTAACGGACCTCGACGACGACGCCGTGTCTGCCCCGGAGGCACGGAAGGTAACCTCCCGCTCTCCGGCGGAAGATAATTACGAATCGCCGCTCGAACGGATGACAGGAGGACAAACATGATCAGGGGAGACCACACGGCAAGACGACGACGCCGTGCCCTTCCGGCCCCACTCTGGATTATCCACCAATATTATTTAATGCGCTCCGGACCAACGTCTCGGACACGCGCGCCGCGATGTCACCGATGATCGGTCCAAAAATAAGTTTTCTCCTTCCTTCTATCGAGAGTTGCAATTTTACCGTGTTCCCGTGAAGCTGAGTGTCAACTCCAACATCGTCCAGCGCGGTAGAGTCGTCCGCCACTCGGGGTTTCAATATTATTTTTAGCGTCCATCATCCGCGTGTGGTGCATCGCTTTTGGGTCGCCGCAGATCGGCAGGATTCCCAATACCGCGGTTCGGCCGCGGGGTGCGATCGGTTAATTATCATCAACGGGCGATCATTGACACCTAACCGACCGATAGGGGGCCCGTGATTCACCCAAAAAAAAAAGAATCTCGGTTCCTTTCGGAGCACGTTTTTGGCAATATCGAGTCGTGTGGTCGACTTACAAACCGTGCCTAAACGAAGGTTTATTATGGCTCAGTTTCCCCATCAGAGGCCACCTGATTTTTAGAGGGGGCCCATAATTAGTGAAGCATATCGCAATGCAGCGAATCGAGCAGGAAATGGAGTAAACTAATAAAATGCTTATCCCCAAACCGCAACAAAAGCTTTGCGCAATCGGCGACGGGAATCGCGCTGGTTGGTTGGTGTGTTGCCAAATTGAAACCACCAAGCCGCGAATCGATCGATCAGACCCGACGGTTCGGGACGGTTTGCTGTGCCGAAAGGGGCGTTTGAGATTGAAGCCCTGACTCTGACGCTGATCATGCAACTCTGTCCGTCCGTTTCTAAGGGATAAAATATGAGGCTAAAAAGTTATCGCGATCGATTCTGGCTAATTTAATAGCTAATTTTCTACTTGTTAACTTCAATCGTTAGTACAAGCAGTAACTGACAACTGAATGAAGTAAACAAAAAATAGTGACAGCATTTTTGGAAGTGTAAAGTGTCAACCTTGACATCGAGTATGAACTTGAAACTGTACGATCGATACTTCGCGAGATATCGATCACTAAAGTCATCTACCGAGAAAATAATGGATTACTTTAGTCAGCTTTATAATAATCGCACACGATCAGCGATCAGCGGGTTTCGGTTTATCTAAATCGCATCGCGAACGCGCACGGGACCACACGATCCATCGGCGGTCGGTTGGCAGTTGCCGGCCGAAGAAAGTTGGCCACCGTCGTCGTGATGATGCACCAACAATTGCATTGCATGAAAAACGAGCTTTTACTTTTCTGCTGTGGCTGGAAGCGGACACTGCGACTAAAAGAGCCATCTGGCACCAGTCGCTGGCCGTGATACGTGCCGGCTGCGGCGATGGTCATCGAATGCGCTTCACGGTCAAACCTGCACGGCGAACCTGACGACCGATCGGCACGGCCTCCGACTCGAACCGACGCCATGAATGATTCATGAGCCATCTTTGAACTTCGCCTGCAACCTCCACGTACTCTGTCGAGGGTCTAAGGCTGCAGATCCCTCGTGGGGGCTAAACGCAACATGATTCGCAATCCGCCAGCCGCAATCAGTGTTTGGCGGAATTTGTTTACCTTCGATACCTCTTGCGATGGCGACTTAGGGCCTAACGGAAGGGACAAATCAACCGTTGCGGGGCCCATCAATAACGGTGACATCGATCGATCGCAACCGGTTGCCGGTGGACGACCCTTTTCACCATCGTGTCGACCCAGCTGAGGTCGTGTGGTCGGGGAGACAGTAAAACACGAAAAACGTCTTTATGACTCCATCTCGGAGCGAACCCGATCTCGCATTAGGAGCCCGCCGCACGCTTCCCCGTGGATTCCCCTTTTCCTGGTTTACTGAACCCATTCCCCATCCCGTTGCGAGAGAGGGATAGAGTGAGTCGGTCACAAAGTTATAAGAAAATTGGAAAAAAAGGTTTGTGTCCAAGCCGCGGTGCGATTTCACGTACGCCGCGCGGCCTCTCTCTTTGACGATTTCTCATGTCCAAACAAACTCCGATTCCCGTCTCGAGACGAGACTCTGGCCTCGCCAGACGACGAGGCGTATGGTTGGTGGCAGGTTCATTACCGACGTGATAACAGCGCATTAGCCATCACTTAACGCGGTCTTCGTTCGGTGTCGAGGCCCCACCGGTCGAGGCTGAGAAGGCAATTGATCTTTCACCAATAAATCCACCTTGGACTTAGTTTCCTGAACTTAACTTGGGGAATATCCACGCGTAATTAAGGATTAATCTGTGATCAGCCATTGAAGGTTCCAGCACGCCCGATAGAGTCGTTGTGCTGTCTGTAGACATTGCCCTCGATAAACGAATTAGAAAAGAAAGATCGTGACAGTGGGATCCTGGAAGATAAGCCGGTCCCAAAAACTGAGCCACTCCCGCGATTCCACTCTGACCATCAAGTGAGACGTCTTTCTCCGGTAATTAATCATTCGTACGTTGGGGATCACACCTGCTCCTGCTGCTGCTGGAGAGTTTCGGAACTTCGGAACACGGGGGCTGTCCGGTCGACCGGTGAACGAAGGCGAAAGTTGCCCACGGGCATCCCGTCTCGTCGCGCAAATCCATCGATGTCGTCGTCGCCCGGTCATCCGAGTCCGTTTTTGACTGCCGGGGGCCATTTTTGACACATGCCGGGGCACACACCAGACAACGAACCTGGAGGCCAAAGACCAACATTTTTACTTTCGATCGCAATCAGCACGCGACACCCGGGTTCGTGGCCGGTACGGGCGTTACCTAACCGAGCGCCGGTTCGGAGAAATCAGCACCCCGCGTGTTTCCATGGTAACCACCGATGCACCGAGATGGAGTGAAGCATCGCCCCAGAAAGAGCACGCACCGAAAGTAAACATCGTGCCGAGGTAATTAGGAGCGACTACCGTCTTGGCGGTGCGATGTGTCCCCAGGCGCGGATTCTCCGGTCCGGTTGTTGCCGGAAAACCCGACTGGCTTTTGGAAAACTCTGGCACCGCTGTTTGGAAAGCCCGAAGCAATCGGTTTTTGTGGACCCCATTCTGACCCGTACGCTGTGTATGTTGGCCGCCTTTATTTTCCTTTTTGCAATACGTGCGATGTGTAAGGCCACGTTACAATCGCAAACGCGCAGCGTAACAACGTGCGTTTTCGAACGATTTCACTGCTTTAAAGCTCTGTGCCGGCCATAAAACGGCCCGCGGCTTTCGGGTTGCATAAAACAGTGTTCTTACCCAATCGCACTAAACCCGGGCCGAAATCTGACGATCTGAAGGCCGATGTTTACAATCGATGGTGCTGCTGATCGTGATGGCCAGGCCTAATGGTGGCCAGCTGTTTCCCGCGCGCCGTGATAATTATGCTGCACCGAGGACTGGTGGGGCCACTGTTTTAGTTAGACAGCAATTAGACATTTTCGTGGATGACTAGACCTCATCCGATCGGTCAATTAATCTGTCAATCACCATGAGCTTCAAATCGGAACGTAGAACGTTTTAACAGATGGTCTACGGCACGCGTTCCAACTTCGTCTTCTTGACCTTCATTTGTCTTGGATGCTCTTTAATGCCGGAGATGCATCCGACAAATGAAAAACAAACACACTCTCGGGTCGGCTCGGTGAAAGTCCTCCTCTGGACCGGTGCATAATGAACGACATATTTGCTCGGTGTCCTCATCCAAATGATGACTTCTCTGACGTAACATTTCCCCCCGGCGCTCTCTCGTTACAGGAACTGGCACCTTCGGACGAGTGTGTCTTTGTCGGGACAAGATCACGGACAAACACTGGGCCATGAAGATCCTGGCAATGGCCGACGTGATCCGACTGAAGCAGATCGAGCATGTGAAGAACGAGAAAAACATTCTGCGAGAAATTGACCACCCGTTCGTAGTCAACATGTGAGTTGTTTGGCCATCACGGGAAGGGTCTGTGGTCTGGCCAGTTTATTAATCGCTGCCCTTCCGACCATTGTTCCCCAGGCGGTGGAACACCAAAGATGACTGCTGCCTCTACATGCTGTTTGAGTACGTGAGCGGTGGCGAACTGTTCTCGTACCTCCGCAACGCGGGCCGCTTCGATGGGGCCACGGCCAATTTTTACGCCTGCGAGATCGTCCTTGCCCTGGAGTACCTGCACTCGCTGTCGATTGTGTACCGGGACCTGAAGCCGGAAAACCTGCTGCTCGACCGTGACGGCCACCTGAAGATCACCGATTTCGGTTTCGCCAAGAAGCTGAAGGATCGCACCTGGACGCTCTGCGGCACGCCCGAATACCTGGCGCCGGAAATCATTCAATCCAAGGGCCACAACAAGGCCGTCGACTGGTGGGCTCTCGGTAAGGCAGGCGGAGGGAGGAGAAACACGTAGCAAAGATATTAGCATACGGATCAGTTCCGGAAAGAAGGCGGGCGGACGGCGGTCGTAAAGCCGACCAACGGAAGCCATAAACGGGCGCACGTCAGCTCGCTGTGTTTCGCGGTCAAAGTCAAAGTTGGCTCCAGTTCAAGGAGCGTAGATTTATGATCGCCAGACGCATCCGATTGTTCCTATAAACAATCGAGCAGTGTATGACCCGTCTATCGTATCTTCCCTTGTTTTTAGGCGTACTCATCTACGAGATGGTCGTTGGCTACCCACCGTTCTACGACGATAATCCGTTTGGAATATATGAGAAAATTCTTAGCGGCAAAATCGAGTGGTCCCGTCACACGGATCCCATCGCGAAGGATCTCGTCAAAAAGCTGCTCGTGCTGGACCGTACCAAGCGTTTGGGTAATATGAAGGTGAGTAATTATGCGCCCAGAACCGGATGCCGAATCTTTTGGTCCAGGTATTTTACTGTCGTCCCCCCTTGCAGAACGGAGCAGAGGACGTGAAAAGACATCGGTGGTTCAAGCACCTGGACTGGAACGTCGTGATACGAAAGCAGCTCAAGGTACGCCGCGAAGGACCAAAGGACACTGAGTATGCAAGGAGTGGTCATTAATCGGTCGACCCTTTTGTCCCACAGCCACCGATAGTTCCTAAGTTTGCAGCCGAAGGCGATGGCGATACGAGCAACTTCGATGACTACCCCGAAACGGACTGGAAGTCGGCCCGGTCGTTGGACAAACTGGAGATGCAGCTGTTTGAAGACTTTTGAGCGAACCGGACGCGGAAAGTGGCGGGGCGAGTGGTGGTGTACAGAACCGGAAGCAGCTCTTCAGCGGAGAATGGTGTACAGAGACCGATCTAACCTCCGTCTGCTTTAAATGCTACCGAACAGCGGAGGCTGCGAACGGTGGCCGCTAGGGTTAGTGTATAGGGACGATGCTCGTTCAATGGTTTCCGTTGCTGCATTTCGGTGGGCAAGGAACGGAAGCGTAGTCGATATGGAACATAGTGCACCTAGGAATAAGACACATATCGCTTTTCTGGAAAATGTGCAACCGACGTAAGACGATTATGGTTTAAATCCTTTTCTCTCGTCCCCAATGTTTACTGTGATAGGAAAATGCACACACGTCATAGCATCGCTAGGTGCTACTACGATAGGTTTTAACCCGCAGAAACCCGTGAAATGGTTACTAAGAGACCGAGAAGGCAGCCATCATCTGTTAGATCTAGTATATTTCAGCCCCTTCAGCTTTGAACTCAAGAAAGGAGCATAAAAGGACGTTAGTGATAGGAAAATGAACACGATGACGCTACTCAAAGAATATGGCCATAGGATACGCAGAAAGAGGCACGGAACATGGAGTTTTGTTCGAGTCCCGCACACACATAATTTAGCTAGTACTGTTGTTCTCTGGCCACCTGTAAAAATATATGTACGATAGTGCCCTTTTATGGAAATAAAATATTTATTACGAAAAAGGACTACAAATTTGTGCGCTCAATTTTTGGCGTGTGCATTCCTTAACCCCCACAGCTGCATTGGTCGGGTGCGTGAAGTAAGGATCCTATTCTTAATAGATGGCTCTTTTCAAACTAAAAGTATCAAGAGTTTGTATGATTTTTAATAATGCTTTCGAACGAACAAAAAACAACACAGAAGAAAGGAAACAAAAATGTTGAACAATATCCGTAGATTCTTCCCAAAAAGTAAATATGTCCACCTCTTTAGTGAAAATTTCCCATCGTGCACCGGTGGGGTGCGTGAAGTAAGCCTGCGACAGCTGCACGCGCGTGCAAATGTCAGTTACAGCTGTCAGATTCATCGGAACTTCAAATCGTTTCTGGCATCGGCATGGCGAACTAGAGTAAAATATGTTTCAAATAAAACTGTGCTCTCCTGTGCAAATTGAATTGTGCTCAGAGTAAGCGGAGAATTGCAACCAGACCCGTGCGGCGGCCAGATAGGGGTTTCCGATGCAGCCACCAACCCGTGCTCTCTAGTGCTACATCGGGGCACTCGTTAAACACACCGCAAAGTATCGACCTCGAATCTCAGCCCGGCGCGGCAAGCGGAAAAATGTATCGCTCACTGTACGTTCGGAAAATTCGCCGGAAAGTCCTTCGTTCGACCCACTAGAAAAGGCTGCTCCAAGCCACGCCACCATCGACCGAAGATTACCTAGTGCCGCGTGTGGCAGCGAAAGGGTGCTGCGTTTTCCTTTGGTGAGGATCATTTGTTTACAGTCGGTGCTCCTTCTGGCTTTTCGCGCCTACTACGAAGCGCGCCACCCGCTAAGATGGGAGAAATTCGTGATTGGAGGCCTTTCGTTTACGGCGGCATGGCATCGATAATGGCTGAATTCGGTAAGATGGCTCTCGGGGCCGATCGAAAGGGCTCCGAATTGGGTCGGTATTTTTCTAACCCGTTCCCCTGACAATTATGTAACTGGATTCGCGTTACTGGATGCGAGCCGACGTCAAACCGGTGTGCCGTCCCCTGCCCCCCCGCCGTGCACTAACGTTGTCCCAACCCCCTTGTTCCAGGAACGTTCCCTATCGACACAACAAAGACGCGTCTTCAGGTTCAAGGTCAGAAACTGGATCGATCGCACAGCGAGCTGCGGTACCGCGGTATGATGGATGCGTTTGTGAAAATTTCCCGCCAAGAGGGCGTTAAGGCGCTGTACTCCGGGTAGGTTAGACTGTGGCCGGTGCCGCTCTGGCGCAATGCATCTAAAACTTCCGCTTCCGGTTCTAGGATCTGGCCCGCCGTGCTGCGACAAGCAACGTACGGTACGATCAAGTTCGGTACGTATTACACGCTCAAAACGATGGCCACCGACCGGGGCTGGCTTCACGATAAGGCCACGGGCAACGAGAGTGTGTGGTGTAATGCGGCCTGCGCCACGATGGCCGGTGCAATCTCGAGCGCCATCGCCAACCCCACCGACGTGCTGAAGGTTCGAATGCAAGTGCACGGCAAGGGAGCGAAAGATGCTGGCCTGGTGCGCTGCTTCCGGGAGATCTACGTGCACGAAGGTGTGCGCGGCCTGTGGCGAGGCGTGGGTCCAACGGCACAGCGGGCCGCCGTGATAGCGGCCGTCGAGCTACCGGTGTACGATTTTTGCAAATTGCATCTGATGGAAACATTTGGCGACCAGGTCGCTAACCATTTCCTGTGAGTATCGATGGCCGGGGATGCGTTAAATTGCGTTTCTAACGGATTCGTGCCATTTCAGATCTAGTTTTATAGCGAGCTTAGGAAGTGCCATTGCTTCAACGCCAATCGATGTGATAAGAGTAAGTACCGAGTTGTCCGGTTGCGCTCTGACCATGACGACAGCGAATGGACAATTGCCTCTTCACTTACAGACCCGCCTCATGAACCAAAGGCACGTGCACCGCCTGGAACACAACATTTCTCCGGCAGCCACGGCAACCACCACAACGGCCAGCGCAACCACCCACCATGCGGGCACAGCCAGCAGTCCGGTGCGTCTGTACTACACCGGAAGCGTAGACTGTGCCGTGCAAACCGTGCGCAACGAAGGCTTCCGAGCGCTGTACAAAGGTTTCATCCCGACCTGGGTACGCATGGGACCGTGGAACATCATTTTCTTCATCACCTACGAGCAACTGAAGCAGTTCTACTGAGCGCCGTGCCCCACAACACACGCTTCGCATTACCACCCATTTTCAATTGCATTTCAATGCATTTCAATTTAGACAGACAAGCGCGAGTAAGGCCACCCCTAATCGAGTTCACCACCACCACCATTAAAGCCATAGAGAGGTTTTCAGGGCCCTCGGGGAACGCTTGGCCATGCATCCGATCTGATCTGAAAGCCGACCGCCCCACAGCGGACGGATAGCCGCTGCTTTGCGTATGTGTGCTGTTGCCGCTGCTACTGTAGTGTGATTTGCACACGGCACGCACATAGTTCCACCCCGAAGAGGACCGGCGATTTGTTAGCTTTCTCATTTGTAAAATAGATAACAAAAGTTTAGTGAAGAGTTATGTGAGAGAGATATATGTTCTTAAAATATATGTGTAAACACAAACCCCGACCGGGCAGAATGGCGTCTCTTTCTTTCGTGGCGTAATGGGAAAACGAATGCTGGTCCATTGTTTGAAAATGTTTATTTTAGAGCGTTTCTTTTAATGTGTGTCTACTATATCCGGCACGTCGACAGCGAACCACCCGTAGGAACCAACGGTGCGCCCGCTTTTCAAGGCTCTCTCTCCGCAAATGGCCCGCGCCATCATCCATCCTTCCGCTGGCTCCACTCCGGTTCCGGTCCATCCACACCACGCGGAGCCGTTGCTTAACTCTAGAACACGAAATATATTCAACTTACTCGAAAGCACAATAATTATCTTACTTGCTACCACCTTCGTTCAAGATCCTAGGTCATTTCAAGAAATTTCATGTTTTGTTTTTACTTCAGGGCGCCGTGGCCTCTGCCGACCATCCCCGACGTGCCTTCCTTGCAAAACACGGTTTTCGAGAGGTTTTGGTATTTCCCTTACATCCATTGGCGTGCTCGGGGTTCGCGTTTTCTTTTAGCGTTAGCGTACACAAGTCATATATCTTTGTTTGATTGTTACAGAATCATGTTAGATCGAACATTAGCACTACTGTTTTGTTTACTAAACGAATTCATAACGTGTGTATAGGTTGGTGAGCGAAGGACAAAGTAACGAAACGTGAACGTCCGCATTGGCGCTGTGCGACGCTCTTTTTCCACGTAAAAGTAAATAGTGGAGCCTCGTCGTCGTCGTACGTTCCTTCCTCTGAATCAAACTCACATTTCATCTTTGATTATCTATATTCGCCCCCTTGATAATTTAAACGATAACATGGAAGAAAGCAAAATAAAAAATGCTCCGCCCGGCGCGGAAAGCAAAGACAGCATACATTTCAAACCGATTGTGCTCCGAGGCTCCGCTTTTCTGTAAAACTAATGTGGCGGCTGTCACTCTCAGTGGGACAGTGTTCCGCGGGAAAAAAAACATTCTCCTCATCGCACATTCTTTCTCCGTCATAGATTTCTCCCCGAGTGTGATTACGTCGTGTATCGTATCTCGCGGTCCGCACCTGATTACTGATAATGGTGCTGTGGTGTAGTGGACGAAGAGGGGCCCTTCAACGATCGTGACTTTCTGCCGGATACGTTGTACGGATGCGGATGAACGCTGAAAGTAACGACGGGAGAAGAACGACAAGTTAGCGGAACGTATCCAGGGCAACCATAGGCATCCTAGGGGTGTATCGGATTACATAGACAGACAGTGAAGCAATGCTAATACGCCTATTGCCCGATTTGTCAGTAGCTAAATGCACAACAGCAACAGTGCTGCTCAACGGTAACTACGATTGGCACCATGATGGAGGGATTAGTACGCAGAATATGGTGACATGGGGAACAACCCAGCACACACGCGTTAACACAGTGCAGTGGGGCGTGTGTTATGAGAGTTGCAAACGGTTAGCGGAAAGCGGACGCGGGTGAAGAGAAGCGTGACGTTGCAAACGACGATTCCACGAACACCTGGCGTACGTGTATCATCTCGCTTATAGTAGGGGGTACTACCTTGTCGTAATGTGATGATGATTACTGCCACCACCGATTGGCGCCGACGACATGCTCAACGGAGACGACGCTGGCGATCGAATCGGTCGACGGGCTGTGGCTACCGGATTGGAACTTCCGTAGTTTGCCGCACTCTGTTGTTGCTGCTGCTGTCTATTACTGCGCGACCCTTTTGACGCCTGATGCTGCTGCTGCTGCTGCTGCTGAGGAATCCGATTCGGACTGCCGTTGCTATGGTTACACCTCTGGCAGATTGCTGTATCACTCGGATTGCCACAGCGTTCGCACGTGTTGTCGTCCGTTACTTCCGTAATCGAAAGAATTCGCTGCGACGGACTGCAAAAGGGGTCGAAAAATCCAACGCAAAGCACGCATTCCGTGAAAGCGTTGTCGGAGAGGCAAAGTTACAGGCTGTGTGTTGCTTCGTTTCGGGTTTTTCTTTACAAACTTCTACACACTACACTCGGCGCGCCTAGGCAACAAGAAGCCATTTGCTCGGGGCGCAGCAAGCTGTGCGTCGGTAAAAAGGTGTTGCGTCACTCAGCGCCTTGGTCTACAAAATGCTGTACACTGTACAGTGTTCCAAGGAACACAGAAACCCCCGTGCGAGAAAGGGGGGCGTCTCGAAAGAATACCCAACAGCAGGATAGGGGGGTCGCGGGATGTACGGGGTAGCGCTACTACTTACGCCGGTTGTGTTGATGGAAGGGCCAACTGTTCGGTGCGGCGGCCAATTCCGTGCGGCGTGCGGCGGCTCATTGAACTGCGCGCTTTACTTTGGAACTCGCGGTCAAAGTCTTCCGCTTCCTCGTCATCGAGGTTGATGAAATCCTGGCGCTCCTCCTGGGTGCCGGTGGACATATTTTGCTCGCGCTCAATAATATGTGCCCGCTCGCCGATGTGATGCCCTATGGCCATCTTCTTCGTGCCGGTGCGACTGTCCTGCACGGTCTTGCGCGTTTCCTTGATGCCACCCGGTCCGGTGCGTGTGCTTGACGTGGCCTGGTACACCTGGGGCCCATCCGGGCCGGATGTCATCGAAATAACGCTGCTACTGCAGTACGAAGGGCCCATGTCGGGGACACCGGCCGGGTTCAGCAAGCGGTTCATGCCCATGGTCGGGGCCATAAACGGCATCAGTGCGTTGTGGCGCATACCGAACCCAGCGGGCCCCGCACCAATGCTCTCCATTCCACCGCCCCCGAGCATTCCGAACGGGTCGGAGAACAGTGAGTTGAGCATGTTGTTCATCTGGCGCATCGAACGCATGTGATGTCTGGCGTCCCGCATGCACGAGCAAAGGGAACACGGGAAATAATTAGTAAATCCGTCACGGGCTTGCATGAGATGTTCTCCGTTTTCCACTCGCTCCATACCAAATGGAGAAGATGCTGCGTAGCGGAGTTGGCACTCACCCAAAGATTGGATCATCCTCCAGATCGTTCATCATCCCGAAGAGAGACATTTAACTCTTTCGCTGAAGAACCGGACACGGAAGCGGACAGAGAGCTTCGGGTTTCACTTCCGAAGGCAAGTTAGTTCACACGTTCACAAATTACACTTTTTGCTTTTGTCGTCGCGATGCGTCCAAGATTTGTATCTGGGTTGCTGAGAATGAAAATACTGCATCGTAACTACCAACATGAGCGCGAGAAAAAAATCGAGCCATCGAAAGTACTCGAAACAGCTCGAACCATCGAACCACCCTGTTTCATCGACGAAAGTCGTCCCGCTAAAATTCAAAACGTTTTTTTATTTTGCCAAACATTTTACACTTTTTCCTTCGCCGTAAATCACAATGCAACAATTGGAATTTCCAAACAGAAATGATTCCTAATCAGATTAATACACGGGGTAAACCCGTGGGGAGGACTAGTTTCAATTTAACTTTCTTCAATGTACTACGCCACGAAAGACCACTACACACGCTTTGTTTCGGCAACGCGAATTTGTGAGAAAAAATTTGGTTTAAAGTTGTAAATTTTGATCAAACATCTTCAGCAGCTCGTCGTTAGCATCGATCGCGCCCCGGTCGGCCACGTCAAACTCTTCCTTATCTAATTTAATTTTTTTCATCAGTTTCTCCAGATTACTCTCCTTTCCGTTGCTGATCTGCAGCACGGTCGGCTGATCCGGCTGCTCACGGGCACGTTCGCGCGATCCGTCCTCCTGCGGCTCTGCCGATTGCTGGCTCGATGCTGCCTGGCGGTGAGCATCTTCGTTCATTACAATCTCATTTAGGCCACTGTGCATAGAAGTGGATTGGTCGGGTTTCTTCGAACTTTCGGACCCATCGTTTGGTTCCGTGTGACCAGGCTTATGCTGTATGTTTAGCTGCTGCACAAGTGTATCGATTTCGCGGCCGGCCGTTATCATGTCGCTCGAGCTGCTGCCCATCGCATTCGACGGGTCATTGTGTGCCTTAAGCGCGTTTAAGTTGGACGTTTTGGAGTAGATGTTTTCACCAATATTGGTGGTGTAGTAGTTGTAAAACACGTTGTTCTTTGGCTCGGATTCAAACTCTCCGTTCGATTTTTGCAGCCCCATGCGGATGAGAATGGAAATTTTCGTATTGTACGGTTTCAGCCACTTGTACACCTTGCGGTGCACGATAGTCTGCTCGTCTTCGCACAGCGGGTCCCAAAGTTCGATCAGCGATTTCTTGACGCTGTCGATCAGAATTTGTTTGCGCATCTCCGGAATCAGCCGTCCAATACCGTCCAAATGGCGGAACGTGAGATCCAGCAGCAGCGGAGCATTCTTGTTGGTCAGAAACATTTGCCACTTGAAAATCATCACCATCAGATCCCAAAGTTTGTCCATCGAGCTAACGTCCAGACGCATCAGCGAGCAACAGGCGATATCAGTCAGCAGTATGCGCGTTTGCTGTACCGTCAGCATGCTCTGCTGGTACGCCGTTGAGATGTAGTGCAGGAATTTGGGGTCCAGCAACACCTCGGTGATTTCGCGAAGCACTACGGATGAAACAATAGCAATTCAATCAAACGAACAAACAACGACGTGGGTTTGATCGATTTCGGTTTTGAATATTCGACCACCAAACACACCACAATCCGAGCACTCGAGCAGATGTTGGCCGGCGAATTCGAGCTCGCACCGTTTGACAACTGAACTCTTTTTCTGCGGGGAATCAAAAACCAAACACAAACAACGCAAAGAACAATTTCGCATTCGCGAAACGAAGCGCGAATCGTGCGACGCCACAACCAAATACTGGGTACCGTGTTTCGCGCGCTTACAAACTGGTTAGTCTCATTTCCTAACTGTGCTTGTTAATCTTTTCTAGTTCGCATTCAGCACAGACCACCGTAACGGAACTACAATGTCGGGACTTGAGTCGTACGTTAACAATACGGTCTCAATCATCACCGCCGACGGGCGCAACTTTGTCGGCACACTGAAGGGCTTCGATCAGACGATTAACATCATTCTGGACGAGTCGCACGAGCGCGTTTATTCGATGACTGCTGGCATCGAACAGGTCGTGCTTGGTTTGCACATAATTCGCGGCGATAATGTGGCCATCATTGGGCAACTGGACGAGAGTGTGGACAGCAAGCTAGACTTCTCCGCTATCCGTGGCATGCCGCTGGAACCGGTGGTGCATTGATGGCGGAGCCATCAGTTACTAATATGTTCCAAAGTCCAACGGTTGAGACTCTTTTTGTTTGCAATGATGCACGATCGCAACGTGCACGGTGCAAATACGACTAAAGGTACCAAACTTAAACTCATAGGAAATTTGTGCACCCTTTCGAACGGGTTGAGAAGGTGCTTCAAACAACACGGGATATAACGTTTAATCACGTCGATGAAGGATGTAATTTAGGATGAAAAATAAACAGCAGTTATAAGAGTGAGGATTCGATTGACTTTTAACCTATTCGATTGACTTAAATTTAGTGCCGAACGTGGTTTTTGGAAATCAATGCCGTCGAAATAATTGCGAACGAAGCGAAACATATATTCTTTTCTTACCCTGTGCAGATTTATCCAGCGGAATCGATTGAGCCTTCAGGCGTTGGTCAATCACGTACAACATTTCGCACCCCAAATTCAGAATAATCAATAGATTCGTTACGGTCATCGTTGCGGACGAACGGAACCGGTGCAAGGAAGCAATCGCGTAGCAGATGGCACAGGTCAGTGACGGACTGATACTAAAATTACGGTGAAAACGGTCCGCTTTTTGCAACCCAAGGCAGGGCAGCCCCCAAACGTTGCATTGAGTCAGTGAGCGGTGTGTTTGTTGACAACCGAAACTCCATAGTAACCGGATTTATAGGAGTCCCTATTCCATAGGAGCCGATTTTGTTTATTCGTCAAAACACATGTCCAACCACCGCCGTTCAAACCACACACCGGAAGTTTCGAGGGATGCTTTGACCGATTCTAACGATCCAAGATAGATCGTCAAATATAAGGAATTTTAATGCTGTACGTTTGGATGGTCCGCGAAACATTTGATGAAGTACAGCAGGTTTGGAGGGATCTCTGAAGAAAATTGTAATATTTGTTTCACCAACCTTTGACCATTTAACAATAATTGACGGTCTTGAACAGGACATAACCGGCAATTCAAATGCAGCCTCTTGACACGCACTTTTTGTTTTCATCCTTTTTTTTCTACTAGCGAATGGGATCTGTCACAATCAAACTGTCATCGGCTCAGCGAAAGGGTCATGTCTTAAAAAGGGCAGAAAGTTCGTCGTCGTAAACGCCGCGTATCGGAGAAGTGCTTCGTTTCTAACAAACATTTCGTTTGCGCAATAGTGGCCAGAATGTGTACCTCGCTGGAGGAACCGTTCGGCGGATGGGAATTGCTCGAAGAGCTGTGGCCAAGCATCGCTGCGAAAGATCCAACAGGCTCATCGATGGTAACGTCGACCGGAGAAACATCCCGAGTGATGGAGTTTCTTGAACTAGAGTTGCAGAATGCGTGGGAAAGTCCGAATGTGCGTGAGCGATTGCAGCTACGGCCGGATATGAAGGACACCCGAACGGCAAACGACACTCGCACCAAAGGCAACGACTTGTTTCACCCGAAGGTGAAACGGTACATCGAGGCCATCAAGTGGTACAACGAAAGTTTGTGCTTCTCCGAAAGCGGTTCCGAAGAAAGGGCCCTAGCGTACGCAAACCGGTCCGCCGCCTGCTTCGAGCTGCACCGTTACAGCGAGTGTCTGGAAAACGTTCGCCTTGCCCGTGCGTCCAATTATCCGGCCCGGCTGATGGAAAAACTGCTAAAGCGCGAGCAAGCCGCCAAGCAGGCTCTGCAAAGCAACGATGTGAACAACAATCCCAAAAAGGACAAGAACGACACAGGGCGGAATCAGAAACAGGCACACAGCTTGACGCTCACGTACGATGCGAACCGTACCATTCCGCAAGTGGCCAACTGTTTGGAACTAACCGAGAGCGACCAGTTTGGGCGCTATGTGGTGACCAATCGCGACCTGAAAGCAGGCGACGTAGTAGCCATCGAGAAACCGACGCATACTTTGCTGCTCGACAAGTACCGCCACATGAGATGCGACTTTTGTCACCACGAGCGTCTGTACACTCTGATCCCTTGCGAAGGCTGTACCGTGGCCATGTACTGTTCAAACGAGTGCCTTGAAGCGGCGCTTCGCAGCTACCATTGCTACGAATGTCCCATCCTGCGGGACTTGTGGCGAATGTTCACCAAAATACCCCTGATGGCGATGCGCACCGTAACCACGGCGATCGTGTCGTTCGATCGTAATCTCGATGAAATGCGGCTGCATTTAGACGCACTGGAACTGGACGGTGCCAATGTGAATGCCTTTGCCCTGGACTGGCACACGGCATCGCCGCGAGATATTTACAACACGGTACACACGCTAGACACGAACGAACGGCGTCGCGATAAAAAGGATCTTGCCCAACGGATCTTCTTTGCCCTGTTCATGCGGGATCTGCTGCTGGAGCGCACCGTGCTTGGACCGGTCTGCGAACACCAGCCGGAGCGTTCGCAGTTGCTGTACAAACTGCTGCTTCGCCACGTGCAAACTACTGCGACGAACATGCACTCGCTGTACTACATGGAATACGATCCGCACACTGAGGAATTCAACCCTTCCACCTACGCCTCGGCTTGCTTCCCTCTACTCAGCATGCTAAACCACTCGTGTGCGCCGAACATTTCGCGAGTCACTCTGCCCGATGCAAGCTGTGGCGTGCTGGTTGTAAGACCGATTCCGAAAGGAGGACAGTTGTTTGACAACTACGGGTATGTGGCATCCGGTGAAAACTGTCGGTAAAACACATTTTGAAAACTATTCTTCCGCTCTTACAGAAAGCACCATTGTCTTGACGATCTTATCAGTCGGCGCGTGGAATTGGCCAAGCAGTACAAGTTCTTCTGCCGATGCGAGGCATGCGAAAACAATTACGGCCGGTTTTTCCAACTTCCCGGCGTCGACGTACAGCAGTTCGGTGCGATCGATACGTACGGAATCCACGCTAAGCTGGTGCGCCACCAGCCGAAGGTGGCTGCCGAACTGCTGCCAAAACTGGTCGGCTACCTGAACAACCTCGGCTGCCAGTATCCACGGTACGAACTGAGTACGACCCAAGAACTGTTTCTGCGCGCCTTCGAAATTCTGCACAAGGAAACGTCCGATCTCGTGCGCGATCTGCAGTACTGTAAACCGTAAATCGAAAACCGTATACTTAGTCTAGGGATCCCTGAACGATTCTGAAGATCTGATTTTGTTTTTTTACTTTACTGACATGACTCTCGGAGAACAGATCTCATTGGAGTGACTGAAAGGAAAATATTTATACATCGGTTGACTGCTGGACTGTGAGTAGGTAGAGTAAGATATTATAACACATTCGGCATGTTCCGATTTACTATTGGAAAAGAGGGGACACAAGTTTCACACAACGAGTATTGATAACGATATGCTCCATATCGCCTGCCCGTGAGCACCGTATGCGTTTGTGTTCCAGCAAAGAAGTGCCTTTTACGCATACCACAATTCGTTCACCCACCGTCGTTGTTGGGGGAATACAGAGAAAGAATTAAAAACTGAAAATATACTTCTTCCCAACGAATCCCTGAATGCTTTCAGCATTTGTAACGGCGGCCACATAGTTTTCGAACGGAATGAACTCATGCGCGGGCGCCTTCAGGCCTCGGTCGATCAGTCCGAACAGTTCGTTGAACATTTCCGCACGCTGCGGACTGCTGGCATTTTCCTTTGTCCAGCGCGTCATCCAGAAGCCAACGAAGCGAAGATCCTTAAAGATGAGCGATGCCGTCGGCACCGTGACCGGCTCGCGGGACATACCACCGTATGTAACCATAACACCGGCCTGGTCCAGGTGGCGGGACATCTCCAGCGCATTCTTTCCACCGACACAGTTCAGTGCCAGCTTCGGTTTGCGGAATATTCCATCCTTGAACAGTTTGGTTGTCCGCAGTTCCTCTTCGGTGAGGATCTCGGACGCCCCGAGCTCTTTGAGGTACGCCTTCAGCTGCCCAAACTCGGGTCGATCACGCACGATGCCGACACATTCGATACCCCATGCCCGGCACAGCTGAATTATTACTTGACCGCAGGCCGAATTGGCCCCGTTCTGTATGACCGTATCGCCCGGTTGCAGTGACACGAAGTCCTTCAGCATTCGGTAGCCGGTGCACGGGTTGACGGTAATGGTGGCGGCTTCCGCCACTCCGATACTCGCAGGAACTTTCATCAGCTGACCCGCACCGTAGATGGCATGGGAACGCCAAGTTCCAAGCCCGGTCGCAAACGGCACAACACGATCGCCCACCTTGAAATGGGCCCCGCTGGCGCCACCGCCGATGGCGACCACTTCGCCAACGCATTCGTTACCACCAACCGCCGGGAACGCGGGCTTTACCGGATATTTTCCTGTCGGACGGAACGAATTAATCCTACGTTAACATACGAGAGTACGGAGATAACTAGTTGGCTAGCTTAGTAGTGCCCTACCCTGAATCGTGTTGATGTCCGCGGGATTGATCGGTGCTCCGAGAGTCCGCACCAGTACCTCGCCATCCTTCGGCTCTGGCACCGCTTCCTCCTGCAAGCGGAGCACCTTTGCCGGTTCACCAAACTCTCCGTATCGTAGCACTCGGGCAACGGTGCTCATCGCGCAGAAATGCTGCCTGCTGACGGCCTTTACTACCGTGAATCGTTGCGCAATCAGGGACATTTTCACTCCAGACCACTCTCCCGTGACCGTGGTGCGGGGTATCGGATGTTTCGCCTAATCGAGATAAGATAGAATCCGCCGCCGGGTCGTTGTGTTTCGCTTTTGACGTTCGCACAATGTATCACAGCTGACAGCACGAGGTGTCTTGGCTTAATCAACACTGACAGCACTCGGAAGAGCCTTCCTCGAAATGAGATTCCCTGAGGTTGTATATTCGAATAATTTTATTTCTTCGCAAAATATGGAATCCTGCCTCGAAGTGGGTATGGCAAAACGCAGGGCGATGGTTCTTTGAACCGTTTCCCCCGTCCACCGTTTCCTTGGCCCACGTAATAAATGCAACTGGTATCGGTCACGAGTGCTCCCCGGGAGCGTTTACTCGTTCTTGAAGTTCGGTGCGCGCTTCTCAACAAACGCCGTCATCCCCTCGAGCCGGTCCTTGGTCGAGAAGGTGGCGTGGAAGTGACGGCGCTCGAACTTGAGTCCTTCGCTGAGCGATGACTCGTACGCCGTGTTGACCGCTTCCTTGCACAGACGAACGATCAGCGGCGAGAAGGAGGAGATTTTCTCGCCCAGCTTCACAGCCTCACCGACCAGCTTGTCCGCCGGGAACACCTTGCTGACCAGACCCGACCGTTCCGCTTCTTCGGCCGTGATCATGTTGCCGGTTAGGCACATTTCCATAGCCTTCGATTTGCCCATCGCTCGCGCCGTCCGCTGGGAACCGCCGGCTCCGGGAATCGTGCCGAGCGCTATTTCCGGCTGCCCGAACTTGGCCTTGTCGCCGGCGTAGATAATGTCGCACATCATCGCCAGCTCACAGCCGCCCCCCAAGGCGTACCCGTTGACCGCGGCTATGACGGGTTTCTGTGCCTTGGCCACCCGCGTCCAGTTGGCCAGGAAGTCGGTGTTGATGCACTTGGCGTACGTGTTCGGTTGCATCTCTTTGATGTCGGCACCGGCCGCGAACGCCTTCTCGCTGCCCGTGATGACGATCGCTCCGATCGAATCGTCCGCCTCGTACCGATCGAGTGCGTCGCTGATTTCGGCCACCAGCCCGTTGCACAGCGCATTCAGCGCCTTCGGCCGGTTCAGCGTGATAAGGGCCACGTTTTTCTTCTCTCCCGTCAGCTCGGCTTTGATAAACTCGTACGATTTGGGAGCTAAGGGTGCGGAAGACACAGAGATCATGTTTCGGTTAAGCCATTTGCCTTTGACCTTCGACCAGAATTACATAACGCGACAACACGTTCGCGGAGTGCCTCTGGAAGCTGGGAAGGGCACACCCCAAACCATCACTTACCGCTGCAGTAAAACCGAAGAAAATTCGACTGGCGGCCGGCGCCGGAAACGAGAATACGAGCGATATTCGCCATGTTCCGATGCAAAGGTATAATCGCGAAAGGAGTACGATGTGTGGTCAAACGGAGGCACTTTCAGCTAGCAACTAACCCGGCGCTCCCCACACGCACGCTAAGCACAGAGCAAGTACGCACACATCCTCTGAGGAATTGATTCGCAACGTATATGTATGTGTGCGTTGGGTACTATTTGGCGATCAACAACCGTTGATTTGGTGCCCCGTGTGGGCGAGAGCGAGACTGTCCAATGCCGTCACTTTCGTCCACACCTTATTGATAAGGTGCCATTTTTTTGGTGGCATCGCAGATCTGTGGAATATGTTGCTTTACATTCGTTTTCATGTTGCGACAAACTCCTTCGAAAACCTCAGCTTGCGTATACACCAGAGTTCCGAAGCTTTATTAACGACTCATATTAAGTGGCGATAATTGGATGCTGCGTTTTGGGCAGTGCTCATAATACACCTACGTTGTCCTTGCTCGCAAGCAACACTTAGAAATCTGTCCCCTAACGAATCCGGAAACCCCAAAATAGAAAGGTCAACCGATGCGCCGAAATAACGGAAATGTTGTTTCGGCCCTTCTTCTACATCCGGTTGGTGGTAAAGTAAAAGGGGAAAAAAACTGTGGAATAAAGTATATCGAAAAACAAGTTGAAGGAAAAGATAAATTTTGTAAACGCGCTCGTAATATCGATCGAGATGATCTCGCTTGTGTTGTTGTCTCGATGATCGACAATGTTGTTGCAGTAGTGGAATGCAAAGATAGCGCAAATGCACTTTCGGTCCGGTTCAGCATGAGGCCAGAGTAAACGCTTTCTCGAGAGGTAATAATTTTGTAGAAACGGTGACTACTTTCCGCCCGGGTTCACTTCCGGGGTTGCTGAATATGGTTCACGGGCTTCTGGTGGACGGCGGCTGGCGGTTTCTGGGCGTGAGCGACTTGCGTCGCCTCCACGGAATGCTCGGCCGTCTTCGGATTCGTGGCCGATTGGGCCACCTCGCCCGTGTTTACGTTCGGAGGTGGATTCTTTGTGAGGTTAAGAAAAGCAACGTTAGGCAAACGGTCACAAGCGCCGGCAGAACAGCCCGCTCCTTTCTCTCTTACCGAAAGCCCGATCACCTCTACCGGATCCTTAGCAGGCCGTTCGTTGCTAGGCGTTTTGTGTTGCACAATGCGCATTCCACCGGCTTTCACTGAAATCATGCGTTTGGAGTGGCACCGAAACGGGTGAGAAGGGCAACCATTTTCCCCATGGTCCCACGGATCGAACCGTGGCGCACATATTTACCTGCCGGAAGGCGTCCAGCGACCTTGTCCTCATCAGCCATCTTTTCTTGCGTCTTGCTACGTAGTTACTACGTGGGCTCACTCTGTACCGTCCCGCTATGCAGGCTGGTTTCTAATGCAACTTGGCTATTACGACGACGACGACGAGGCGTGTACAATGGGCGGCTCTTATCTCTTATCGTCAGATTGCCACGAGACTAAAAGAAGGAAAACAACTTTCCAGCGGAGAACACGTTGGGAGAAAATTCAATAGCTGCGAAGTTTACGCCTTTTGACAGTAACTCGCGGACGAAAGCAACGAACAAAACGAATCAAAATAAATAAACCAACACACTTACACTTGTGTCGCATGCTCTCTCGTTTCTTCGCTCGCTATCGCCTGCACACTCTCTCTTTCGTGCTCTCGCTCTCTCTCTTTCTTAGGGCATCTGTTGCATCTGGAAACGAGAAGCATTTCGTAACATTACGATGGTGTTGCGCAAAAGTTGACTTTTGTTAGAACACATTTCAAACGAATTATAATTCCTCCGATGCGTAGCTTGCCTTCGCGCCCTCCTTTGTGCCATTCGTTCGCGGCGAACAAAGGAAAGTAGCTGCGAAGAAGAGTTCGATTTCAAGGACAAGTGAAACATTTCAACCGAAAACTCCCGGCAGGGTTGTGCGGACAGCGTTGACATATGCATTGCACGTGCTTGCCGAGGAAGGAAGGAAAAAAGGAAGGAAGGAAAAGGAAAAGCGCTAAAAAAAAAAGGTAAAGGAAGCGCTGCATTGCGCCGATTGATTGAGCGGTTTCGATACGTTTCTTTTGTTAATCTCGGTCACCGGTAGTAAAGATGGACGATGCCACAAATGGCGAGAGTGAAGTGAAAGATGACCTTAGCGCGGAAGCCATCTCTTCGGCAACGCCTGCAGAGCCGATAGAAGAAGCAACTTCTACAGAAGTAGGTGTTAAGGAGACCACAGGAGCAGCATCACCATCACACCTTACAAAGAAGGACGAGGAGCGTCTCGAAACGGTCAAGTGCGCAGAACAAGACGTTCCTAATACGGCACAAATAGAACAGCAGACAGCTGAGAAAGATTCGACCCCCAGGATGATTGATACCGCGGAGGATCGGTCGATGGAGGTTGAAGAACCGACTACGGTTCCCTCGTCGGCCGATACTAGTACGAGCGTTCGCGAGCCACAGATCGCCGATGATCGTAAACTCGAATCAGAGGCCGTTCAAAACATCAAGGCCAACGCACTGTCGCTGCTTTGCCAGTACTCTGGCAGTTCGTCCGACTCGGAACCGGAATCGGCAGACACGGATGCATCAGCAGTAGCGGGGGACAAAAAACGGGCTGCGTCCTCATCCTCTTCTACGGGCGACGACGAAAGTGATGACGAGTCTGTGAAGGCGATCGACGATCCTCTGTCGCAAAACTATCGCGATCAAGAAAGCTCCATTTTGGTCAGTGATGCGGAAACAATGGACACAAAGTAAGCTTGTAATGCCTCGCGTAATCATAGTACTGCGATTCTAAACATACTGTCTTTCCCACGTGTTGTTTCAGTGCCGTTTCATCGGATGACGATGAAGACGATGGACGCATCGTCAGCAGGGTACCACTGCGGACCAAGGGAGAAGTGTTACCCCACGAGCTTCCTCCGATCGAGGAACTGACCATAACGGTGCCGGAAGCAGAATGTAAGCTTATCGGTCGCGTCGACTCGATCGTGTCACAGATCGTGCTGGTGCAGTCGCTGCACGGAGTGGAGCTTCTCAACCTCGACACGGTGCTGTTCCTGGAGCGTGGCGCACGGCCTTTGGGAAAAATATTCGACGTCATCGGGCAAGTCAGGAGCCCGCTGTATTGCGTGCTGTTTAACTCGAACCAGGAAGTGATTGCCAGGAATGTGACCGTCGGTATGGAGGTGTTCTGTGCCCCTCGGACCGAGCACACGTCGTTTATCATCCTGTCCGAGCTGATGCGTTCGAAGGGTTCGGATGCCAGCTGGAGAGATGATAACGAGCCACCGGGCAGCGTGTGCGACTACTCCGACGATGAAGCGGAACGAAGCGCAAGAAAAGGCCGCAAGAAATGCCAGCGACCGGAGCAATCGTCTAACGGAGCACCGACCAATCTACAACAACCGTATCCGTACCACCAACAGCAACCGCCGCCGCATCATCAGTCCCGAGCACCACACTTCCGATCGCCAGCGCCCAGCAATAGAAGAAATTACTATCCCCGCAACCAGCCTTCGGGGTACAGTTGGCATCACAATTTTAACAGTCCTCGTAACCAGTATCCCCACCATTGGCCGCAACAACCGCGGCACCCCTATCCGCAGCAGCAGCAGCAGTATCCGCAAGCGGCGGGTCCCCAGGGTTCTTCAATGCTGCCGAATCCCTTTGCAACGTTGCGACCACCGCATCCTCCGCCAGGACACGGACAGTAGACAGATCCGCGAGCGAAAACACATTCGCAGTATGAACATTGTGGACACGCAGGCCATCGTGTAAAACAAGAATTAAGGCTTTCTTTCGAACGAAGAAACTCGGAAGCCGTTTGAAATAAATCGTATAAGCATTAACTGGGGAATACGAGTCGCTTGAACACGCCAATTGTTCTGCCGATCGTTGTCAGCTAAGTGGGGCTTGCGCAATCCATTAGCACCGATGACCGGTTGGCTCTAATTTGGACTCGGGCGCTACGGACGTCTCTGTCGCCGGAAGGGGACCGGCTTCGATCGATTTTAATTTAATCAAATTCATCTCGCAGCTGGGCAAAACTAGCAATGATCAACACTTACCAACCAACCGGGGACACGAATACTTCCCGCGGGGTTCTGAAAAACAAAAAGAAAGGATTTAGTAGAAACCCCGGCTCACGGAACCTATTCTCATTTCGGATCCTTATCATCAATCAAGTTCTCTGCGGAGCTTTGTAGAGGCCGAGCCGAACGCCAAAGCTCCGAGATGCGGCGCGCACACGCACACACAGGGAAGTCGAATTCGAATGTATATTTGCCGGTGACGGATCGAAAAGGAAAACACTTTTGTGCCACACTTCGCCAGGACAGGTTTAAGCTTTAGGACGCATTGGATTTTATCCTGTACCTGGACCGCCCGTCGCTTACAGTGGCAACCTGATCCGCAGAACCTCGTCGTCGAGTGAATCGTTCGCAGTGTGCCAAACTCAACCCAGTGGTGGAATCGATAAAAATGGTGTCGGAACTGAAAGTGCTTTCGCCGAACGTGCGCTACAGCGATGAGCACATCGAAGTGGACTATCGGTATCAAACGACCACGGTGGTTAGCGGCGGAGCGTCGGGATACACGGTAAGTGGGCAGGCAGAGGCCGGCAGCCACAGGTAGGCAGCGGCGGGGATTCGGTACCTCTCGCTACAAAACCGTAACCGCGCTGGTCACGGTCACGGTCGCTGATATCGATCGAAAGATGCACCGCGGCCACAGACACTGGTGTGAAAGAGAGAGGAATTGAAACTTGAAGAGCAAGCTGGAGAGAAAAGGAACGAAGGAACTCGATGGTTCCATGTTGCTAAATTTAGATACCACCTTAGGGCCAAGGGAGGGAAATATCGATTTTTCGGCTAGCCCCTTGCCGATTTCCGATTATGATGCACTTTCCAACGGTGGCCGTTCTGCGAGTGGGCAGAACTCGTCACTGGCCCGCTAAAATGATAAACAAACGTAGCCAACCGAGCGACGGACCATTCCAGCATCAAAACAGCCCGATTCAATTGATTGAATATTTATTTTAGCTCTCAGCACTCAGAACAGATTATGCCACGAAACGATCCGTCACGGTGGACGCACACGGTCCTAAGCAAATATGAGGCGGGGGACTTTTAGATTTTATTTAAATTAGATATCGCTCGATTAGCGCAGCAGCTAGAAGCTTCTCACCGGCGCAAATTCGCCCAGGCCCAGGTTATCGGGTTAACGGGTTTTGGATACCCATCACCTGCCCTGCCCCGATGAATCAACAGCGGCGGCCACCCCAAACGCCGGCTGATGACGACAACGCGGCTGGTATCGTACGATCATCGAACGAAGGGCGACCTGTGAACACGCAGCCCGGTGCCCAGTCACGTAGATAGTGCTGTGTCTCTGTGCATCCCTCAAGCACGCCGCGCGAGATGTTTCGATCGATTCGTGTGCACGGCACTGTGGGCACGATAAGGAAGCCAAATATTGGCCCAGTGTTTCGGGATGGCAAATACTGACTTTCAGAAATCCGTGGTACCACCACCGACCGGCTCTTCCTTCGACCGGGCGGCGGAGGATTTCTTCCTATCGTCGCTCCGCGTCATTGATAAGAAATGACCGAATGACAACGTGAAAAGGAGCTTAAATTTGCTTACGCGATAAGAAAAGGCTAGGCCGGGCACGAGAGCACGTGTTGTCGGTTTTTTATGCCACTTCCGCGACCGGCGAGGGGAGGAACCTCTGAATGATTGATTCGTTAAAGCGGCGCAGAGACAAAGCGGCCGGGCCGTACACTCTTATCCCGTGATGTTAGCAACAGGTTGCGAAATGCGTCTACGGCCATCCGAAGAACCCGCATGTGTGTGTTCCAAAGGGGAACGTTGGTGCGCCATTCGCTCGTCTAGAACCTGTTCCCCGCGTGGTTCTCGCTGGTAACGAAATTATGCAAATCATGGTCCGGAGTGCGGGGCACGGTTGTGATTAGAATATATTATCACCCAGAGCGTCTATCCGTAAATTGTTTAAATTAAACACCGATTCAAATCCGACATCGATCCCAATCCGACAGGTGAAACCCGAGACGACCGAGTTGAATATTCGCACGGAACGACACGTCCCGCGCCTCGGCCTGATGCTGGTCGGCTGGGGTGGCAACAATGGGTCGACACTGACGGCGGCACTCGAGGCGAACAAGCGGTCCCTCGAGTGGCGCACCCGCCAGGGAGTGCAGCAGGCCAACTGGTACGGTTCGATCACCCAGTCGTCCACGGTTCTGCTCGGGTCGGATGCCTCCGGTCAGGATGTGTACATCCCGATGAACCGGATGGTGCCGATGGTGGACCCGAACGATATCGTCGTGGACGGGTGGGACATTAGCTCGATGAACATTGGCGAGGCGATGCGGCGGGCCCAGGTGCTCGAGGTGGGCCTGCAGGATCAGGTGTACAAGCGGCTGTCGCAGCTGCGGCCGCGCCCCTCGATCTACGATCCTGACTTTATCGCCGCCAACCAGGCGGAACGGGCCGATAACACGATCGGCGGTACGCGATATGAGCAGTATCAGCAGATCGTGCGGGATATTCGCGATTTCCGGCAACAGTCGGGCGTCGAAAAGGTGGTCATTCTTTGGACGGCCAACACGGAGCGCTTTGCTGAGGTGCGTGTCGGTCTCAACACGACGATGGCCGATTTGGAGCGCTCGCTGAAGCAAAACAACGCCGAGATCTCGCCGTCGACGATCTTCGCCATGGCGGCCATTGCCGAGCAGGTAAGCCGAGGGCGAGCAGGACTTGCGTTACAAGTCGAAGGCGAAAAAGAGGTAATCCTTATATGTTTTTTTCCGATGGCGCGCAGTGTATCTACATCAACGGATCGCCCCAGAACACGTTCGTGCCGGGGGTGATCGAAATGGCGGAACACCATGGGGCGTTCATTGCGGGCGATGACTTCAAGTCCGGCCAAACGAAGCTCAAGTCCGTTCTGGTCGACTTCCTGGTGTCGGCCGGCATTAAGCCCGTCTCGATCGTCAGTTACAACCATCTGGGCAACAACGATGGCAAGAATCTCTCGGCCCCGCAGCAGTTCCGTTCGAAGGAGATTTCCAAGTCCAACGTGGTGGATGATATGGTCGCGTCCAACCACATCTTGTATGGACCGCACGAGCATCCCGATCACTGCGTGGTGATCAAGTACGTCCCGTACGTAGGCGACAGCAAGCGGGCGATGGACGAGTACACGAGCCAGATCATGCTCGGCGGACACAACACGCTAGTGATACACAACACGTGCGAGGATTCGCTGCTGGCCACCCCGCTCATCCTCGATCTGGCCATCCTTGGTGAGCTGTGCTCGAGGATTCAGATTCGGCGCAGCGGCGCCAGCGAATTCGTCCCGTTTCGATCCGTACTGTCGCTGCTAAGCTACCTGTGTAAGGCCCCGTTGGTTCCCCAGGGTACACCGGTGGTAAACTCGCTGTTCCGTCAGCGGACGGCCATCGAGAACATTATGCGTGCCTGCGTTGGACTACCGCCCCTCAGCCACATGACGCTGGAGCATCGGTTCGATCTGGCCGTCGGAGAAAATCCGTCACCCGCGAAGAAGTCGCAGGCGACGAACTCCAAAAAGGCACGCATCAACGGGGCACCAGTCGCCAATGGGAACTGTAACGGGGTCCACGACAGCAATGGTGACGCGCACCCTTCAGAGGAACTGGTCAGCCATTAATCGGAGACTGATCGCCGATCGGCGGCGATTTCCGTTGAAGTACATGTTTTCTGTCTTTCATAAGTTACAGCAGAATGGCGGACAAAACAATTCTATACACGATTTGCTGTAGAACATAAGTGTGTTTTGTGCATCGTTCGGCTCCCTCCTACCCCCATTTTTCCTTACCGGCCATGCCAGTCGACTTCAAATTTTCCGTGTTGCCACTCCAACGGAACGTTGCTACCACGAGTAGCCGATCTTCGTTAGCCGTCGCCGGTAACACTCCCGCGTTGTATCCCGGCCATCTTAGGTGTAAGAAAATCGAAAGCAGCTACTGTGTAAGCATTCATTGAAATAAAAGGAAAACTACATTTATGTGCATAAAAGCAGCAATTATCGGTTCGTGGTTACCGTATAAAGGACGAGTTGATCGACAGTAACGGTACTAGGTACGAGCTTTGAAAGGATCGAACGAAATATTTCGCCAGCGCTTTAGTACATGAAATATTTCTGGGCACTGATTGTACTAAAAGTATCCGTCAGTGCTGTGTTTTGATGGTTCTCCCTCGTTTGTCATTCGCCGATCAAGTTTACCCCGAAACAAAAGTTTTGGCTAACAAAATGGGACTGGATGCTGGCCAGCAGGAAAAGGCCGCTCGGCGGGCAGCCCTACGCAATGAGTACTGGCGCACGATGACCAATCCGCACAATCATCTGCGCGGCGAATGTGGTGGAGTGGTAAGTATTTCGTGGAGTGCTAAAAAAGACCCATTTCCCAGTCGGTTATGTCACCATCGCTCTGGGAACGTCCGAGAGGATGGGCTATTGATGTTTTTTTCTTCTCGTAGTTCGATACGGGTCTGGCGCGTTTCCAAGCGATGCGTGTAAGCCACTATGAACACTTCAAACCTACCGGCCGGTCGTTCCGGATTGGGCTGTTCACCGTCGTCATACCGATCATTGTGTACGCCAAGATGATGAAGTACGAGCGCGATCAGCGAGAACACAAGTATCGCACCGGCCAAGTGTCCTACGCTGACCGCCGCTTCAAGTTTATCTAGACACGTGCGTGCGAGTGAGAGCGCAGTTAGCCCAAACGGGAAATAAATTGTGAATAATTGGATAGAACGTGTTAAACAGATCGTTTCTTGTTTTGCCAGCCATTGTGAAGTTTATCATCGAACTGTTCCAACGGGCGTCGAAGTTCACAACACACACGACGTACCTCTCCACAGTTGGCCCTAATTATGATGGACTCTGGAAAACTTCACAACGAAATGGTTTTCTAAAACACTTCCATTTAACCCACTCGAAACACTGATCAACACAAAAGATCTCCACCGAAACGGAATCTAAGGTGGTTGTGGCACCTGCCCGTTTACAATCACCGATCACTTTCAATAACCAGAGTTCTCGTGGTGTACCCGTTTTATTGATCATCTCTCGTTCTCGCTCGAGCACTTAAAGCTAGATACTTATGAAAAGGAGACCGTGCGTGCTTATCAATTGCAGCACACTTCTCGGTTGCTAATTTTCTACGAATTATTGTTCATTCCGATCGCTCTCGGTTGGCCAACGATCGGCCGATCGCCTACCTTCACAGATGTGAGCATCGTAACATGAGATGGAAGTAAAAAGGAAGGAGAGTGTATGGCAATGTCCACATGTTTTGTTGCGAGAGATGCGCGCGATGAGGAAGAGGGGTTCGTTTCCTGCTGGCCTTCCTTTTGCAAAACATTTAATTGTACATATCACACAACGTAACACAGACTTCTACTAAGACCTCTGTTGCCTCTCGGCGGTCTCGTAAACTCTGTTTACACTAATGGGTAGCTGGATTGGGTGGCAATACCGCAATGGTTGTCGCGATTGCGGGCCATCTTTACGTAGCCCTTGTCACCCCAGGTGGTGCCCCACGAGTTCTTCACCAGCCAGTAGTCTTCGCCGTCCTCTGTCGTGCCATAGCCGACCGCCAGTACGCCATGGTCGAGCTGCTCCGAATCGCACTCCGGTTCGTAGTAAACACCTTCGGAGTAGAACTGGAACGACTGGTGCGACGCATCGATGGCGACTGATACTGGCCCAACGGTTGCAAGTGCCTTCATGAGAGCCTTCTCGTCGCCCTGCGGAATGTCAACGAAGCCCTTGTCGGTGGCACCGACCGCCTTCGGATTGTAGTGGCACTCGTCGTCGATCGCCTCGTACGGGTATCCCTTCTCCGTGTCGATGCCCTTGTTGTCCTTGATGTACTGGAACGCGTTATCCATCATTCCACCGTTGCAGCCATTGTTACCGTACTTGCTCGAACAATCCACCAGATTCTGCTCCGACAGTGACACCAGTTTTCCCGTCTGGCGGAAGTGTTGTCCTTCCAGCGCACCAGTGGCCGAAAATGACCAGCATGAGCCACAGTGCCCTGTACAGGGACACACAAACGCACCAATAACGATCGATTATTAATTGCTCCCAATAACCTTGGCGGATCGCGCAGTACTGACCTTGGTCCTTCACCGGTGTGACGGCCCCCTTTACGCGCCAGTCAACCGTCTTCGGTACCTCAACGTTTGCCGGCTCAATCCAGGAAACTGGTTCTTCGATGCGCATTAGCTCGCCGGCCATCAAGCTGTGTAGCATACAAACACACCCGGCACATTAAAATAGTGCGCCACATAACGACCACCCCACCAGCATCCAATCCTTACCTCTTGCCTTCTCTGGCCGCAGCGGACCGATTAAACCCGTTGAGCGTGTGCACAAACTCTTCGTGCAGCATATCTGCGTACTTGTTCACCCGCAGGCGGTACTTCTCTTGGCCAAGGTCGTACCGCTGGTTGTGCTTGGCAATGTGGTGCTTATTCTGGACGTAGATTTTCATGCGAAGCCGTTCCTCTGACTCACTGTCGTACTTCTTACGATGCTGCATCTGTAGCAGAAGAACAAAGCCAAAACTAAGACTATAGCGACACAGAGACATAGGAATCAACCGAATCCAATCAGAGACCAGCATCATAAGTACCCAGCATTTTGCTCAGAATGCGGGAAGTGGAACCGTGGTGGTCCCGAGAATTCTGTACCAGAAGGGGCGTGAGTCAACCGATATGGTGGTGCACAAAATTGTAGCTTCCGGTAGGCGTATTCAGTGCCGCGTTTTCTTTGTCCGTTGTCAAAGGACCATTTTACTGCTGCTGCATCATGTGTCGGTTATTTTTGTTTTCAATTTGTCACGGAGGAAAGAGTCGGGCTATAGCAAGTCGGAGGAATGTCTTTGAGGAGCTGCTTCTTCATTCGGTAAAATACTGTCCAATTCCGCCAACACCAACATAACTGCACGGCGCTGCCATTTTGCGGGGCTTCATTTTTTTATACGACATGGCGATGGCCGTTAGCTGCAACAGTGCAATTATGTTGGTGATGGCGGAAGCTTATGTTTACATCGTTTGCAGTAATATGGCGCACATTGGCTGTAGACATGACTCACACAGGCCACGTGCACGGAGGGGGTAACATTTTAATGTGCGGCACGCGGCGATAACCTCACATTGCTGCTAAGTTTCCAGCCGAACGACGACTGGTATAATTTCGCCAGCACTTGTTTAGACAGGACTTGTCTCTAATCGCTCATTTTGCAGCTCATACAGAGTCGAACCCGTCTGTTCATAGGGACACTATCACGCAGCAAACAAAATCCTGCAACAGAATGACCCTTTGTTCGGTTAACATCATAGTTTCTGCGCTTTCTTATCAACCATTTCTTTTTTCTAATACACCAGGGAAACGCTTGCGCTTATTTAGGCCGCTCTCCAGATGATAAGCCTGACGAGATGATTGACGGGATTGCGTCATTTGCGTAACAACAGGGCACACGCCTAGAACGGGGACAAAACTGGCGGTAGAAGAGCATCGTCCGATCCGGAAAAACTGGCTCCAACAGGAAATAATATGCTCCGCCGCCCTAATAGTGCCATCATCAGTTCCTGAGCGCACACACCGCCTACTGTGTGTTTAAAACCAAATCGGTAGCAGATTAGCCGGCCAAAAGTTTTACTCTTCAATAGCCTATTTTGCACGCTCGTTCAAACTTAATTTCCTATTTTTTATGTCCAACTTGTGCTCCGTTGAACGAGGTGCTTCTTTTTTACTTGTTTTTTTTTCCTCGAGATTGTGAATTCATAACCGATTCACACCTTGCCGTAGCATCCGAAACCGGTTCAGGTTTTTCTGTGTTCGATTTCAGCCCGAATCGCAGCTGGCTTCGCAAGGTTATGTTTGGTTTCCGCCATCAACTTTACAACTTAAAAAGAAACCAACATAAGGGACTACGAAAGATTATAGCAACCAAAAAAAGACCTTGTATGCGTCAGCATAACGACACAAAAGAGTTGGACACAGAGTACATAAAACCCAGCTGAGAACGCATCCGTACACCTGGCCACTGAAAGAGAGTCGATTCTGACCTACACACTCAACCAGCCACACAGAGAAAAAGGCAAAAGGCGCGGAACTTTGGTGCGAAACATTTGTCATCATTTACACAACCACTTTTCAGTGTATGGGTTCGGTTCTTAGAGATAGCCTCCCGCCGTTTCAAAGCATCAATGCAGGCCATTTTGTAGGCGCGCGGTCCGCAAACTTCGGCCAGTCCGATGACCCAGAAAAGTGAATTCGTACACACAGCTGGTCCGCGAGGAAAACTGATTTGTTTCTTTTTGGCTTGGGCGTATTACTGATTCGTAATCGCGCAACACCCTTGAAACAGGGTCTCATCATCGACGACGAGTGATGACGCCACAACAAATGAGCGCTGCTGCGTGACTTGTTTGCGGTTTAATTGCGTTTGATTATTTCCGAGAGCAAAAAGGTAGTTTTTGCACACAGTATTATTTCCCGGAAGGTGCCACCAGACCGATGACCGAACGCGTTCAAAGGCGCTGCTGCTATCGGTGGGGCAGTGCAGGCGCACTCCGCACGTTGATTTCCGTTTTTTCTTTCCCTTATGGTAGTAAAATTTCGCAAAAAAGTTACCTTAAACGCTGTCCACTCTTCCTTCACCAAATTGAAAATGGAAACGGCGTTGGCCGCGGCCACGAACGAGACGATGAGTAGGAGAAGCTTCATTGTTCCGCCTAGTGAATCGGATGCGTAGCTCGGGTGTCTGTGAATGAGATCCAACGGGAAAAGTTTTTATTGTTCTTCGCCCAATGTGGCTTGTTTGCCTATTCGCCAATTAGATCGCCCAGATTTTGGGCTTGAGCAATCTATTTGAACATCGGCAGTGGATCTTAAAGGGGGCATGAAAAAGTAAAATGTCGCCCTACCTTTTAAGCGTTGGTCGCAAAATGCGTAGCAGAGATAACTGTCACGAAGCTAGTAACAAAGGAGTCTGTTTGGTGTTTGTGGGGGCGTTATGCGAACTTTTGGTGGTAACAAAACAACACAAGTGACACACTATTGCACCGCACACAGAGAAAAGTAAAACAATCAGGACTGCGCCCGACTAACCGATTCACTACAAACCTCCTCGGAACATTGACGCTTTGTAATGACGAACTGCGCCGAGCGAAGCGTATTTAACAGCAACACTTCGCTCAGGTTTTGTTTACGTTTTCCCACATCAAAGCAATCAGGCCAGAGAGCGACAAGGATGACTATAGGTTCTTGACCAACGGCAAGAAAGTCGTAATTACCGCAATCTTGAAAAGCAAGGGTTCTTTGCTCTCGCTCTCTCTCTCTCTCTCATACAGAAACCATTGCTCTTCGATGACGAGATGGGAATCGGAAGCAAATATAAAAATCTGGTCTTGAATTCTCGGAACGGGAAATGTGGGACAATGTAGAAACAAGACGGCAACAATGCGCGTACAATGTTTTCGTTTTCGGCGTTGATACATTTGTAGACGGATGCTGGCGCCTCTGGAGCGTTAGCATTTGAATGGATCACCGACTGCATATTAAAGGCGCCACAGGCACAGGTGCAGTAAAGTGAAATAAAAAGACACACGAAAACAAACTGCACATTACGAACTGAGATTGTTTTGCTGCTTGTTTGATGGGCCACGAACAAACAAACAAACAAGCGTCGAAACCATCTTCGACGTCAACCCATAAAAAATGGGTGCATGGATGATGGAAAGTGGCGCAACGTGTCCATCAATATTTCTTGCGAGCCACCACTCTCTTCATCATTCTGTCCCACTTGCCGGATTAAAAGTGCGCAAAAGGATCTTTGCCCCCGTAGAAGAACCGGAAGGGTAGACAAATCACCAGCCGGTTGCATGCAGAATGCACCACAATAAGAGTACTGGATCGGATGACTCATGGCCAGAGTATGGTGTTCGAAATCGACAAATTATGACAAAAGATATGATTCAGGTTCGGGTCCGACTGTTTACTACACTGTCACTCATTCAGCCAGTCTGCACAATCCGGAAGAGTATTGCAGTGCCTTCCCTTGAGGGCAGTGGGCTGCTCAGCCGTAGGCAAAAGTCCAACAAGTGTTTTCATGGAACGAGTGCGAACCGGATTAATAGTTTATTACATTCTACTATGGAAATTAATTGCGGCCGAATCGTATTCAAGTATCGGACCTATTTTAACACTAGAAATCAAGTCAATTGTTTGGAGACCCTTTTTCGGCAGGATACTCTAGCTGCGGCAAGTTACGTTGATTGTAAAACTTGTATATTTCGTTCAACTCGGAAACCATTTTTTTCGTTCGTTTGACATTGCCAAGGAATCCCCACAAAAGTTTTGAACTGAAGTCGTTTCTCCGGTGTGAGTTTCGAGGTGAGCCTCCAGCTGCGTTGACTGAGCGAACCTAGCCGGACAGTAGCTACATTGATGCTGCAGGTCCTTGTTGTGAGTTTTACCATGCGTTTTTAGATTGGTTGATGTATGGAACGCTTTGCCGCACAATTTGCACGCATAAGGTCTTTCTCCGGTGTGATGACGAGTGTGCCTTTTAAGGGCGGCTGTATCGTAGAACTTGGCGGAACATCTGCGACATTGATATCGTTTGTCTTTCTCTAATTTCGGTTTGTGAGATTTCTTATGCCGGCATAGGCTGCTCAGTGAGCTTAAAACTTTTTGACATATGTTGCATTGCACGGGTTTGGCAGGCATTTCTTCGCTGCCGTGGTTTCGTTGGATGTGGCATTCAAGCGTTCTTGCGTGGCAAAATTTAGCTGGACAGTAATGACAAAGAAAACGCTTGTTCTCGTTATGGGAATCCATATGACCCTTTAGCAGGAATAAGGCAGCGAATGCTTTGTTGCAGATGTTGCAAACAAACGGTCGTTCGCCGGTATGATGGGTGCGGATGTGTATCGGTATTTTCCCAGCCTGAGCAAATTTCGCAGGACACTGGGGACATTGGTGATATTGATCCTTGTTATGAATTTTGCTGTGGCTACTTAAGATTTGTTG